>NC_091783.1:51025172-51334572 GCF_029378745.1 Bos indicus
AGGATATTTTTGTCATGAGGAAATGCATAGCAGAATTACAAATGAAACTCAGAAGTTCTTTCCCTAACCTCTTTCCATGACTTGTCATTTATTGCTCACCCCTTGGCCCTACATTCACTTCCCAAGAACTCCAAGCAAAAGCTGTAGCAAAAACGATAGTTCCTCATATAGCTTTCTTTCAAGGCGGGGAGTTGTAGGTAAGATCCATTCAGCTAAGATGTTTAAAAAAATGCTAAATGGTTTAATTTATGTGTTTTTAACATAAAAATTGCTTCCTGCTTCAGTCTCATGTAATAAATGAGGTTTCCTAAGTTCCTATACACAAATGTATACTTTCATGCATTAATTTATATTTGATCAATATTGTGATTTATGAACAAAGTAGGAATTATTGAAGTTCAGAGACCTTCCCATTTGGGTCTGAATTTATTGTCTTGTATTCAATTTTGTTTATGAAGCAAGTTTAAGATTTGGTTTTGCTCTAAATACATGACTGAGTTTCTTTCATTTAAATCCACTAAACACGCTGTTCCCCTCCACCCTCCCACAACCGCACAGCATTAATTTGCACCTGATTTAGTTTTCCCTTTCACTGTCTGCTGTTGTTTAGGACATAGGTTCATACACTGGGACAAAGGGATTGCTTTAAGATCCCAGGACTAAAAGAAAGTACAGAAATGGCTACATTTTATCAGCTAGTAGGCTTACTGCTAAAACCTGATTGTAAGGATGTTAAGGTCGGAACAACTGCAAACTAAACAGACCTCCACAAAGATGTTTGTCCTAGTAAGGAGAAATTTAGATAATAACTTTGAAGCCATGTTGTAAAAACAACCACAAAAAGCGTGGTGAAAGACTTGGCTGACGCTCTCACTTAGAACCCCCAAAGAAACATCTGCTTTGTTTTAATCAGAATGAGTTTCTTTAGGGTAGAATGTCCCCTAAAGAGCCTCTTCATGAAAGTGAAATAGGAGAGTGAAAAAGCTGGCTTAAAATTCAACATTCAAAAAATTCAGATCATGGCATCCGGTCCCATCACTTCATGGCAAATAGGTGGGAAAACAATGGAAACAGTGACAGACTTTATTTTCTTGAGCTCCAAAATCACTGAAGTTGGTGACTGCAGCCACGAAATTTAAAGATGCTTGCTCTTTGGAAGAAAAGCTATGGCAAATCTAGACAGCATATTAAAAAGCAGAGACATTACTTCACTCACAAAGGTCCATGTAGTCAAAGCTATGGTTTTTCCAGTAGTCACGTACATGGATGTGAGAGTTGGACCATAAAGGAAGCTGAGCGCCAAAGAATTGATGCTTTTGAGCTGTGGTGTTGGAGAAGATTCTTGAGAGTCCCTTGGACTGCAAGGAGATGAAACCAGTCCATCCTACAGGAAATCAGTCCTGAATATTCATTGGAAGGACTGATGCTGAAGCTGAAACTCCAATACTTTGGCCACCTGATGAGAAGAATTGACTCATTTGAAAAGACCCTGATGCTGGGATAGACTGAAGGCAGAAGGAGAAGGGGATGACAGAGGATGAGATAGTTGGATCGCATCACTGACTCGATGAACATGAGTTTGAGCAAGCTCCAGGAGTTGGTGATGAACAGGGAAGCCTGGTGTGCTGCAGTCCATAGGGTCACAAAGAGTTGGACATGACTGAGCGACTGAACTGAACGAACTGAGGATGTCCCCTGGGAACAGGAATACTCAGCTCCATGGTAAGTCTTACTCAATGAACATGTCATTCTCCTGCTTCAATAGCTTCCAACTGTTTAGGAATAAAGTTTCCTACCTGAAATTCCTAGGCCTTCCACACGCTGGGACATTCTAAGTGCTTGAAATTGTTATATAAACACACTCAACTCTCTCTTATATTATTCCTTGATGCTGCATCCACCTCTTGTGACCACTTGGTTCTCTCCTCCAAATCAACTTCAATAGCTGCCTGTTCTCCTTTACTGCATAGTGCAGAGTGCCTGTGGCCTCTTGCTGCTTCATTGAAATTATCCTCATTGTCATTGTACCCAATGAGCACTTCACCTTTCCACATCAGGATTGGACACCAATGACTGTTCCTCAAAGCACTGTCTTCCTTTGCCTGCCTTCTGCCTTCCTTCCTGCTCCATATTCCTGCTTCAGTCTCCTTCACAGGCTTAGTGTCCCAGTCTTTCTTGAGATATTTTTTGAGGATTTGTCTTGGGCTGGCTTTCTGCTTACACCATACTCTCCACCTAAACATCTTATCCTTTCCTAAGATTTCTGCCACCTTATTGACAAATTCCAGACTTCTTGTCACTCTTGATCTCTCCATTGAGCATCAGACCTAGAAATCCAGTGTTTTAGGTATGTTTCCAGTTGGCAATTAAAATTCAACTCAACTTTTCAAACTGAAATCTCAGTTAAAATGCTTTTTAGCTTCGTTTTGGAGAGCACAACTCATCCACTCATTTCTTCTGGCCCTGAGCCTGTGGCCATTCTTGACTTCTCTTTCAACCTCTATAGCCAGTCAAGGCCAGATCTTGTGATTCACACCCCTCAACTCTCAAAGACATCTATCTTTCTCGATCTTTACCACTATTACCATGGTCTAGGCCACTATCATTTAAACCATGAACTATTGCAATAGTCCCCCAAACAATATCCTTACATCCAGCCTTGCTTTCCTCCAATGTATTTTTCATGCTGCAGCTGGAATGATTTTAATTCAAGTTTACTCCACCCACTTCTCTGTTGTCCTTAGGATTAACATCCTAGTTTCTTAACATCACTTAGAAAGTTTTCTGCATCTGGGCCCTGTTTAACTCTTTAGCCTCATTTCCTGCTATTCTTCTTCTTGCGTTCTTGGCCTCAGCCATAGAGACGTTCTAGGAGCCATTGATGTATTCTGTATACATACTCCTATTTTGCCTTAGGGCCTTGAGTATGGCTCTCTTCTGCCCACTCTCAGCTTAGCTAACTCCTACTTGTCTTTCAGAGCTCAGCTTATGTATCACTTCCTCTAGGATGTCCTTCCTAACCATCTAGGTAAGGTTAGGTGGCCTTGTAATAGGCACCAATTGCGTCCTGCATGTCCCTAGCCACACTCTGCATACCTTGCTTAATTGTCTCTTTTCTATTTTCATCCTAATAAAGCCAGTACCTGCATTGTCCCTGGTGCATAACAGAGGCCAGTATGTACTTACTAATTGAAGGTTCTTCCAAATAAACTCAATACTTTAACTACTTTGAGCTTTTGACCATTTTCAAAGATGCAATGTGGTCTCCCATCTTTGAGCCTTTGCTTGTGCTATTTTTTCTGCCTCGATTGCTCTCACCTTTTATCTCCACTCTCCCCATCTCTACCTGTTTTAAGGCCTCAGCTTAAAATGTTGACTTCTTTTGACATATTTTCCTAATCACTACAATCAAGGGTAGTCCTTCCCTCCCTTTCCCCTGGAAAATGCACACGAAGGCGATGTTTTGCTTATGTCTTCTGAATGCTTAAGCGACTCCCTTTGCAGTCTATCCATGGATCTTTTGGGGTTGCATAGACCTGTGACTCAGACTAGCTACATATTCATTAACCCACTTCCTCTTCTTCCTGAGCACACAGCCAGACTGCATTTCCTGGCTGCTATTGCACTCTGGAGCAGCCATAGACCCAGTTTTACATAGGGTGTGACAATTGCAGACCTAGCCCCGAAGAATCCCTCACACAGTATCTTCCACATCCTCTTCCCATCTGTGATGTAGATGAGTATGATGACCACATGTTAAAAATGGCAGAGTCACGAGATAAAAGGTACATCACCACCTGGGGGGAAAGATACCCTGCAATCTGATTTGGTGTTTTAAAGTTTGTGTGAAATAAAAAAAAAATTTATTGAGTTTGAGGTATTATACATTTTTGTGTACATTTGTTACACTGGTTAACCTATCTTAACTTATATAAAATGCTAGGTTAACAGGGAACTCAGCTCAATATTCTGTAATAACCTAAATGGGAAAAGGATTTGAAAAAGAATAAATACTTGTATGGGTATAACTGAATCACTTTGTGGTACTCCTGTAACTAGCACATCATTGATGATCAACTGTAGTCCAATATAAGACAAAAATTAAAACCAATACTGGGTGGAAAACCTGTGGTTTGCTGTATACCATGGAACTCAACCTGGTAATCTGTGACAACCTATAGGGGTGGGATGGTGTGGGGAGGGAGGCTCCAGAGGGAGGGGTTATATGTATATTTATGACTAATTTGTGTTGTTGTACGGCAGAAATCAACATAATATTATAAAGTGATTATTCTAATTTAAAAAAATCAGAAAAAGTTCGCTAGTAGGAAGCTCGAGCGCTACACCGGCGTCGGCGGCGGCATCTCAGGGCAGCCAGATTCCCCAACGACGACCTCGGGCCTTCCCCCTCCCCCGCTAGACCCCGCGCCCAGCTCCGCCCCGCCCCAGGTCGCCAGCGTTTCGGGGTCCGTGCCGCGGGGAGCGGGCGCCGGGGCCGGAGCGTCCCTCCAAAAAAAAAAAAAAATAAAATAAAAATAAAAATAAAAAAATCAGAAAAATATCCTGTGGTTTGTAAGGAAAAAGTAAAATGATCAGTGATTAAGGGGTTAAGAGGGGAAAAGGATAAACATGTGGGGCACAGAGGATTTTTAAGGCAGTGAAGCTATTCTGTATGTAATCACAATGGTGGATACACGTCATAATACATTTGTCAAGACGCACAGGAGATACAGTACCAAGAGGAAACTCCTGGCTTCGGGTGATGACGATGTGTCAATGCAGGCTGCAGATTGTAACAAATGTCCTTCTGGTGCAGACTGTTGATAGTGAGGGAGGTTATGCTCTGTGAAGCCAGAGCACGTATGGAGCTCTTTGTACTTTCTGCTCAGTTTTGCTGTGACCCTAAAACTGATTTTAAACAATAAAATCTATTTAAGCAAAAAATGCACAAAAACATAAACGTTTTGCACATTTATGGTACTTAATTTGAGCTATTCATTTGCTCTGATCACAAACTGCCTGGGAAAATCCCCCTTTGTAGCCTTTGTGTGTGTGTGTGTGTGTGCGTGTGCACTAAGTCATTTCAGTTGTGTTCAACTCTTTGCGACCCTATGGACTGTAGCCTGCCAGACTCCTCTGTCCATGGGATTCTCTAGGCAGGAATCCTGGAGTGGGTTGCCATGCCCTCCTCCAGGGAATCTTCCCCACCCAGGGATCAAACTTGAGTCTTTTATGTCTCCTGCATTGGGAGGCAAGTTCTTTACCACTAGGACCCCCTGGGAAGCCACTTTGTAGCCTAGAGCCTGATAATGTTTATTGTCAATCCACCAAGATGACAGAGCAATCCTAAATGTATATGTACTAAATAACAGAGCTTAAAAGTATATGGAAAACAAACAAATCAACAAAAACAGAAAACCTGATAAGGCTGAAAGGAGAAATAGACAAATTTACAATTGTAATTGGGGCCTTCCCTTTCCAGCAATTGATAGTATTAGACAGAAAATTATCAAAAACATAGAAGGACTGAGTAATACCATCAGCCAACAGGATCTAATTAATATTTCTAGATTGCTGCATACAACAGTATGATATGTATTGCTTTCAAGTGCCCATACAACATAGACTATATCCTAGTCTGTAAAACTAATTTCAGCAGATTTAAAAGAAATGAAATCCTACAGAGCATGCTCTCTGACAATAATAGAATCAAACTAGAAATCAATAACAAAGAAAACAAAAGAATATCAAAATACCTGGAAATTATACACTTCTAAAAATGCATTAAACTGGAGGAAAATGAAAATAAAACATACCAAAATTTGTGTATGTATGATCAAAGCAGAGATGAGAGGATAATTTATGGCACTAAATGGTTATATTAGAAAAGAGAAAGATCTAAAATCAATAATCTAAATTCTTATCTAAAAAAAAGAACAAAATAAACCCCAAAAACAGAAAGAAGGAACTAGTAAATAGCTGGAATCAATTACATTGAAAATAGGAAAACAGAAAAAGCAATGCAAGAAACTGATTCTTGCCCCAAATTCAATAAAATTGATAAATCTTTAGTAAGAATGACAAATTTGAGAGAAAACACAAATCAACAATATCATTAATGACAGACAATAGCACTTTAGATTCTGCAACCATCAACAGGATAACAGAGAATACTGCAAATAGTTTTATATTTAAAAATTTGACAACTTGGAAGAAGTGTCAAAATCCACAAACTATCAAAATGCAACCAGGACAATTAAGGTAATTGAACTCTTGAAAAGGAAAGAAAAAGCTCCTTTCAGGAAATTTCCCAAACCTAATGGTTTCACTGGAAAATCCTACTAAATACTTAAAGAGGAATATAAGACCATGTTATACAATATCATCTAGAAAACAGAAGGGGAGGGAATACTTTGCAATCATTTATGAGGTCAGTAGAGATGCTAACACCAAAGACAATACAAAGAAAACAAAGCTACTGACAAAATCTCTCATGAACAGACACAAAAGTCTCAACAAAATATTATCAAATAAAATCTAACAACACACGAGAAGAAAAATATACCAGCACCAAGTGGCATTTCTTTCATGTATTTACGGCTGTTTCAATATTTAATGGAGCAGTAAAGGTGGCTCAGTGGTAAAGAATCAGGCTGTCAGTGCAGGAGACTTGGGTTCAATCCTTGGGTCAGGAGGATCCCTTGAAGGAGGAAATGGCTACCTATTCCAGTATTCTTGCCGGGGAAATCCCATGGACAGAGGAGCCTGGCTGTCTACAGTCCATGGAGTCGTATAAGAGTCGGGCATGACTTAACGACTGAACAACAGCAAACATATATTCACACAAAAACTTGTACAAGCACAAAGAGAATAAAATATAAAGAAGATTAAAAAAAAAAAACTTGTACAGGAAAGTTTGTTGCAGCATTATTCATAATGGCTAGAGAGTAGAAACAACCCAAACATTCTCAACTGATGGACAGACAGAGTGTGGTATATTCACACAATGGAATATTATCCAGCCATAAAAAAGAATGAAGTACTGAGATATGCTACAACACAGATGAACCTTGTAAACATTAGGCCAAGTTAAAGAAGTCAGTTGCAAAAGGCCACATATTGTATAAATCTATTTATATAAATACTCAGAATAGGCAAAGACATAAATTTCAGAAAGCAGATTAGTGGCTGCCAGGGACTAGAGAGTGAGAAAGGGAGTGACTGTGGAGGAGTCTATTTTTGGAGTAATTAAAATGTTCTGAGATTAGTGGTGATGGTTCAAAAACTTTGTGGATGTACTAAAAACCATGAACTTATATGTTTAAATGTATGGATTATCATACTGTAATTTATATCTTAAAAAGTCAATCAACGTAATCTACCATATCAACTGTCTAAAGAATAAAAATCATATTATCCTATCAATTGGAGCAGAAAAAGCATATCACAAAATCCCATACCCATTCATGATAAAAAAAACTTTCAGAAAACAAAGAATGGAGGGAAACTTCTCCTTGATTTACAAAAAGCCTTTAGCCACCATTATAATTAATGACAAAAGACTGAATACTTTTAACCTAAAATAAAAAATGAGGCAAAAATGTCCACTCTTAGCACTCTCATTTGCCATAGTACTAGGAATTTTAATCAGAGGGATAAAGCAAGAAGAAGAGATTTAAAAAATATACAGACTGGAAAGGAACAAATATTTATTTATATGTTTGAATGATCAAATATAAATAAAAAGTGGAAGAGAAATTTCAGTGAAAATTTTCAAATTTCAAAATAAAAGGAGAAAAATCACTAGAATTGATCTCCAAATTATATGGAATTGATTCTGAAAAGCTCAATGTAAAAGAGTAGCTATCACAAAAAAGTACAGTCAAGAAAAGTCTAAAATATACAAGCAACTCCTGCAGCTCAATTCCAGAAAAATAAATGACCCAATCAAAAAATGGGCCAAAGAACTAAATAGATATTTCACCAAAGAAAACATACAGATGGCTAACAAACATGAAAAGATGCTCAGCATCACTCATTATCAGAGAAATGCAAATCAAAACCACAATGAGGTACCATTTCACGCCAGTCAGAATGGCTGCGATCCAAAAGTCTACAAGCAATAAATGCTGGAGAGGGTGTGGAGGAAAGGGAACCCTCTTACACTGTAGGTGGGAATGCAAACTAGAACAGCCACTATGGAGAACAGTGTGGAGATTCCTTAAAAAACTGGAAATAGAATCGCCTTATGACCCAGCAATCCCACTGCTGGGCATACACACTGAGGAAACCAGAACTGAAAGAGACACGTGTACCCCAATGTTCATCGCAGCACTGTTTATAATAGCCAGGACATGGAAGCAACCTAGATGTCCATCAGCAGATGAATGGATAAGAAAGCTGTGGTACATATACACAATGGAGTATTACTCAGCCATTAAAAAGAATATATTTGAATCAGTTCTAATGAGGTGAATGAAACTGGAGCCTATTATACAGAGTGAAGTAAGCCAGAAAGAAAAACACCAATACAGTATACTAACGCATATATGTGGAATTTGGAAAGCTGGTAACGATAACCCTGTATGCGAGACAGCAAAAGAGACACAGATGTATAGAACAGTCTTTTGGACTCTATGGGAGAGGGCGAGGGTGGGATGATTTAGGAGAATGGCATTGAAACATGTATAATATCATATATGAAAGGAATGGCCAGTCCAAGTTCGATGCATGATACTGGTTGCTTGGGGCTGGTGCACTGGGACGACCCAGAGGGATGGTATGGGGAGGGAGGTGGGAGGGGGGTTCAGGATGGGGAACACATGTATACCTGTGGCAGATTCATGTTGATGTATGGCAAAACCAATACAATATTGTAAAGTAATTAACCTCCAATTAAAATAAATAAATTTATATTTTAAAAAAAAAGCCAAAAATCCCCCCAAACCAGGGACTTCCCTGGTGGTCCAGTGGTTAAGACTTCACCTTCCAATGCAGGTGGTGTGATTTCAGTCCCGGGTTGGGGAGCTAAGATTCTCACACGCTTGGAGGTGGTTGGGTGGAGAGGGAAGGAACATAAACAATAGAAGCAATATTGTAACACATTCAGTAAAGACTTTAAAAATGAAAGTGAAAGTCGCTTAGTTGTGTGTGACTCTTTGCGACCCCATGGACTGTACAGTCCATGGAATTCTCTAGGCCAGAACACTGGAGTGGGTAGCCTTTCCCTTTTCCAGGGGATCTTCCCAACCCAGGGATGGAACTGAGGTCTCCCACATTGCAGGTGGATTCTTTACTAACTGAGGTATGAGAAAAAATGATCCACATCAAAAAACAAACAAAAAATAGCCAAACAAGAAGAAAAAAGCCACAACAAATAGGCACCAAAAAGTTGAGAAAAGTAGGGAAGGATCTAATTGGCCAAATAGTTAAGCCCATTGAAACAGAAAGATATGCTATGGCATATACCACACAAAAATATGTAAAACAGTAAAAATTCATTAGAAAAGTAAAACTAGAGAAACTAAAGAAGAAAATGAAGTGCAAATTGTATAAAACAGGGAAAGAGAAAAATAATAAGATGAATCTGGAATCAATAAATAAATATTAGTTGATTGAGAAGCTAAGGAAAATGTCTATAAGATTAAAAAAATCCGATAGTACATTGCAAATTAACATGATTTGAATACATCTTAAATTTATGTTTAATAATAAACTATGTAAAGAAATTTGATTGAATAAGTATATAAGTAATTATTCTTTTTTCTTAAATTTCTGCTCTTAGTTTGGATGGCATCAACATGACTTAAGATTCTTTAGTCTCTTGTGGTCTCCACTTTTGATTATCTATCCATTTTAAAAACGGGATCATTCTGAAAGGATGCTTTTTCTAACTTCTGCAGTTTGTCAATTCAGAATTCAGCATCTCACCACTAAGTTCTAACCCACTGGAGCACAACACAGTTTTGAATAGGGTGGTCAGGGTAGATCCATTGAGAAGGTGAATGTCTGAGCAAAGACTTAGAGGTTAAAGCATTAGCCAACTGGAAATCTGGGGGCAGCATGTTCCAGGAAGAGTCTCATGTCTAGTTGTTCAAAGGTCTGAATTGGGAATCGATCACACAGACCTTTGCAGGCTGTTTAATAGGCTTTAGTTTTATATGTGAAATGAGAAGCCGTTGCTGAATTTTCAGCAAAGAAGTGATATTTTCAAAGGTGTGGAGGATCTTTACTGTAGGAGGCATGAATAAGAGTGGAGTCATAAGGAACAGTAGGATTTGGGACATATTTTTGAAGAAAGTGCGAACTGACTCCAAGATCTTGACCCGAGAAACCAGAAAGATGGTGATGCCATCAGAAGGGATTGTTGCAGGCAGACCAAGTCTGGGTTGAGTGTAGGGTTTCATGACCTGGGTGGCTTCTCTTGCAGCTTGAATCCAAAGGCCTGTTCTCTGATTTGATGTTTCTCATGATCCTTCCTGCCAGTTCTCCTCTTCAGCTTTGCAACCTTCGAAGTCTTAGCTTTAGGGAGAAGGAGCAGCCTAGTTTTCTAGGCAGCCTAGTGGCTGGTTCCTCTTTCTCAGTATTTCATTATAGATCTGCTAAACATTCTCCCTCTGGGACACTGGTCCTGGAGAGGATATAAATGACTCCTAGTTGGAAAAGAAAAAACCCTACTAATACTTTCAAATTTTCCTTAAAATTTTTTCATAAGATTAATTTAAAAATATTTTTCTTAAAATTGTATTTTGCAATAATTTAACTTTTATTTTTAATATTTTAATATATTTTTTAGGCTGAGCTGGGTCTTCATTGCTGCACACAGGCTTTTTTCTAGTTGCGGTGAGCAGGGGCTCTACTCTCTAGTTGCAGCGTGTGGGCTTCCCATTGCAGTGGCTTCTCTTGTTGAGGGCACAAGATCTAGGGCATGCTAGCTTCAGCAGTTGCAGCATCTCGGTTTCTAGAGCACAGGCTCAGTACTGGTGGTGCATGGGCTCCGTTGCTCTGTTGGCATGTGGGATCTTCCCAGATCAGGGATTGAACTGGTGTCTCCTGCATTGGCAGGTGGATTTTTTGCCACTGAGCCACCAGGGAAGCCCCTAATTTAACGTTTAGAAGCAATTTAAAGCTCATTTTGCAGTACTAGAGGGTTAAATTTCTGTAGATAAAGAGAATATGGAAGCATCACTTCTTCCAGTTCTTAGCAGAATATTTGAATCTTGACCATGAAAAATCCCTCTTAAGGATGAGCAGGAAATACACTTTTCTTATCAATCTAATCTCTGACTTCTTTTTTTTTTTTTTTAATTGCCAAAATGAGATGTTTAATAAAAACTAATATATTTAATAAGATAAAAATATTCATTTTACTTTTCTGTTTTTTCCTTTAAAAACATTTTATTTATGTATTTTTAATTGAAGGATAATTGCTTTACAGTATTGTGTTGATTTCTACCAAACATCAAGATGAATCAGTCATAGGTTTTAGCCAAAGGTCCAGAGCCAAAGGTTCACAGCCTAAGGTCTGTCTAGTCAAAGCTATGGTTTTTCCAGTAGTCATGTATATGGATGCATTTGGACCATAAAAAAAGCTGAGTGCTGAAGAATTGATGCTTTTGAACTGTGGTGTTGGAGAAGACTGTTGAGTGTCCCTTGGACTGCAAGGAGATCCAACCAGTCCATCCTAAAGGAAATCAGTTCTGAATATTTATTGGAAGGACTGATACTGAAGGTGAAACTCCAATACTTTGGCCACCTGATGCGAAGAACTGACTCATTGGAAAAGACCCTGATGCTGGGAGGGATTGAAGGCAGGAGAAGGGCACAACAGAGGATGAGATGGCTGGATGGCATCACCGACTCCATGGACATGAGTTTGAGCAAGCTCCGGGAGTTGGTGATGGAAGGGAGGCCTGGGTGCTGCAGTCCGTGGTATTGCAGAGTCAGACACGACTGAGCAACTGAACTGAACTGATTGCGTTGATTTCTACCAAACATCAAGATGAATCAGCCATAGGTTTACCCATGTCCCCATTGACTTCTTTATTTTAGGTCATGTGCAGGAGTTGTTGAATTTACAGTGGACAGAATGAATTTTGAAATACACCAACTGTCCACTAGGACCTGGGTTGAAGCCATGAACTTATTTTTTTCAGGTCCCTGTGTAATCGTGATGGAGGCATTGGTCCCCACAGTCAAATTTGCACTGAAGTCATTGCACAGCAAAACCTTCCCAAGGCTACATTTTTATATTTCATTTTCAGACTGTTGGTGCCAACGGAGCAATTAAAATTTGTGAATAATGTCTGTTTCTCCCTTGATAAATAATGTGGATGGCCTGCAGTCTGTTCATATTCATGGCAAGGGATTTAATAGGCTATTGTGTTAGTAACAATGTGGATGCAAATTATAAACATTTATCATCCCAAAGTTTCATACAGTTTTCAAAGCAATATCAGTTGAAACAGATGCTCTAAACCCCCTAAATAAAACAATCTTTAGATGATTTTCCCATACTCTCCAAAACCATTTTGTCTCTCAGTGACTTCTATTTATTATATCAAATGAAATTGTAAAATCTACTAAAAAGTGATGAGTAATGGATAAAAAGTTTTAATGCAATGTCCTCTAAAATTGATTTCCTATCTCTGTAGATGCTTTGAGCTATTACTATATCAATAATACCATCCATATGTGGAATATAATATGTCCCCTCTGCCTATTTATCAGCGTATTTATTAGGAGGTGAACTACTTATAGCTAGTGAAAATTTCCTGATATAATTATCTATTTATTTCAGAAATTTACAACTGATACTATCTTCACTCCTGAAAATCACTGATCCTAACAGGAAATTCCAAAGATTTGGAAGTCTTAAAATTGAATGGATATTTTTCCAAGAGGGGAAAACTCTTTAAGAATCATTATTTAAATCTCCTAACACAGCAGGTCGGAAGAGACAGACATGGATCAACAAGTATTTTTTTTTTAATAAAAATTTTTATTATTGGCTGTGCTGTGACTTGTGGGATTTTAGTTCCCTGACTAAGGACTGAACTTGTGCCCCGCCCTGCCATGGAAGTGCAGAGTCCTAACTACTGGACCACCAGGAAATTCCTGACTAATTTCTTCTTGTGAGGACTTGGACTGAGCATGTGGGAATACAAAGAAACATAAACTGTGGCCTTGACCTCAAGAGGCTCAGAATCTAGTCAGGATACTCAAAACTTAAAAATCTGGCAAGATAGTCAAAAGTTGAAACATGCTTGGGCAGAGAAGATGGTAATCTATTAAATAATTAAATGGATGTTGGAGAAGCATAGTTTAGGTATTTTGAAAAGGAATATTATTTTTGTGATAATCAAGAAAGACTTTATGGAAGAAGTGGAATTAGGTAGCGATTCAGGAGAGGTGAACTCTGAAGAGTTTTAAAGGAGCAGGTAGGCAGCGTGTTGGTGAGAAACACCCCACGTGAAGGAAGAAGAGAAGCCCGCAGTCTTGGGAGTAGGGGTGGCAGGACTGTGAGGTGAGTAGACAAGTCTGATTAAAGTGAGGGATAAATCTGTGGCTGTGAGCAAAAGCACAGCCTGGTCACATGGAAAAGGTGAAGGCATTGAGACTCCACTGTGAGGTCCTCCTACTGTGGGGAGGTTGGTTTCTTGTGTTAGGATTCAGGCAGAATGGAGATAAAGCCCCAGCTCCACCACATATGAACAGTATTTTACTTAGTGATTTAACTTTTTTGAACCTCAGTTTGCCTTCTTGCCAATGGAGATTATCTCCACCACACAGAGCTGTCAGGGCTGCATAAATAACATTTCACCGTCACATGGGCTGTCATCCCTCCCAGTAAGTGGGTGGCGCAGGGAGGCCAAAATAAGTGCTTGTGAGGAGGAAAATGACATCATTAACGGGATGGACATGGTGTTTGGGAAATGCCAGTTTTGTGGTGGTGTCCAGGGTGAACTGAAGAAGAGGGGCATGCGTGTATTGGAGGTGAGAGGAAGCAGGAAACCAATCTTATCAGGCTATACACAAAGAGACAGGGTCCTAACTAGCCATCCTGGCTATGGCCAAGCCAGTAGAAATGACGAAGCGACTGTCAGAAGGGAGGAATGAAGGGATTTGATGAAAATAGGGCCAAAGGTAAAAAATGAAATCCAGAATAAAAATTGATTTAAGGATGAAGACAGAAGTATCAAACTAGTAGCAGAAAGTATTGTTTTAAAACCTTCCAATGGATGTTTATTTTTGGTTTGTTTTGCTTTGTCCAGTGCCTGCTCTTTCCTTTGAGTTAGCTGCTTTCTTCTCTCTCTAAACACATCTTTATCTGGAAAATCGGAGCCCTTTATTGTCTTGGCACAATGGTTGGTCTGGAGATCAGGCCAGCCAGAGTCCTTCCTTTGGATTTTTCTACCTGAAGATAAATCCACTTGATCTCTCTGAGTATAGGAACTAGCAAGATTTCTAGAGAAAACTGATGGTAGGAATGCAGGAAGCCAAATGGAAAGCATAGGAAATCAGAGGAGAAGCAGAAGGATGGATTGGAGGTTTGGTAATGTTGATACTAGTTTCATTTCCCAAGATTCACAGGGTTGCCCTGATTTTGGTAGGATCTCTTTTAAAATTTCTGTGAACTACAATCTTTCTAACAAACCCTTTTCTGTTTAAGCTAGGTTATGCAACAGAAACCCCAATAGATGTGACTGAGCAAAAGTTAAAATTTCTGCAAGCCCAAGTGTTTTAAACAAAATCAAGTCAAATAAACTAGATAACATTTGCAACAAATACAATATGTCAGAAAAGGTAACTATTCTTATTGCATGAAGAGAGATTACATATCAATAAGAAAATGTTACTATTCCAGGAAAAAAGTAAGCAGAGGTCATGAACAGACCATTTGCAGAAGAAGAAATACAAAAACTCAATAAGTAAGAATCTGCCCCAATAACAAGCACAGAAATATAAATCAAATCAGCATCCACTGACCGATGACCTGATAAAGAAGATGTGGCATATACAGGGCAAAAATAGAGATGCTGAAGTAGAGAATGGGCTTGGGGACACGGGGAAAAGGAGAGGGTGGGCTGAATGGAGAGAGTGGCATTGACATATATGAAAGTGCAAGTGTTAGTCACTCAGTCGAGCTGGACTCTTTGTGACCCCATAGACTGTAGCCCGCCAGGCTCCTCTGTCCATGGAATTCTCCAGGCAAGGATACTGGAGTGCATCGTCATTCCCTTTTCCAGGGGACCTTCCCGACCCAGGAGTGGAACCCGGGTCTCCTGCATTGCAGGCAGATTCTTTACCACTGAGCCATCAGAGAAGCCTGTAGGTACATGTTTACACCACCATGTATAAAATAGATAACCAGTGGGAAGATGCTGTATAGCACAGGGAGCTCAGTTCGGTGCTCTGTGATGACCTAGAAGGGTGGGATGGGGGGTTGGGAGGGAGGCTCAGGAGGGAGGGGATGTACACACATTTATAGCTGATTCACACTGTTGTACACCAGAAACCAACACAACATTGTTATACACCAGAAACCAACAGAACGTAAGAGAGGACATATATATGCCTATGGCTGATTCATGCTGATATTTGGCAGAAACCAACAGAATTCTGTAAAGCAATCATCCTTCAATTAAAAAATAACCTAAAAAATAAATCAAAAGAGCAAGATATGCTGTTCATTAATCAAATTGCAAGGTGAAAAATATGGTAAAAATGCTTTGCATACAATGTATGTGTTTGTATTATTCTACTTTTCTTGAGGGCATTTCTGCTTTGTGTGTTAAGAGCCTTAAAAATGTTCATAACTTTTGTTTGAAATATTCTTCTAGAAATGATCCTAAGGTTATACTTAAAGGTGTACACAAAGATATACATATCCATGTTGTTGATTGCAGTGATATTAGCCTAACTGTAAATGTCTAACTAGTGATGGTTTGATAAATAATGAGGAATGGGAAGTCATATGATGAAAAATTATGAGCCAATGTAAATCCCATTTTTGGAAAATATTCCTTGACATGGGAAATGCTCATTATATAACATTAATGGAAATCAAGTAGAATGCAAGATGATGATATGGTCCCAATTATTATTATTTTATGTATATGTGTATGTATATATGTTTTAGGATGTGAAATGAGACTTTTTCTATTATCTGGAACTTTCTCGGCCAAAGCCCAAAGTTGAGTAATTGATACAAAGTATCCTTACATTCTCAAGAAGGGGGTTAGACAGTCCCACAGTATTTGCATTAAAACACAAAAGCAAAAAAGGAATGAAATGTAGTAGTAACTGTTACTATAAGGAACAGTCTATACGAGATTTCTCAGAAAGGATGATTTGAAGTGAATTTTTTAGGGTAGCATGTGCTTTTTGGCAGAGGCCCTGGTCCCTGATGCTACCTTGGAGGTATTTGCAGGTGGGAAGTTCGTTGGAGCAGTCCGAAATCGTAGACTAGGAGAGGGGAGTAGCAGCGTCCACAGGCCTTCCTTTCCCCCTTGGATTCTTCCATGGGGTGAGTCGGGTGGGACAAGGAGAATGAAAGATAAGACCATTCATTACCTCCTCTGCTCCAATTCCCTGAACTACAGAGAGGCCTGGGCTTAGGGAAGAGAGAAGCATTGCCTTGATGGAGAGTGAATGAGACCTTTCCATTCCTGCATGAGAAGAACAGTTCTCCTACCTGAAGGTGACAGAAAGAAAAGCTATGGCTGTGTTTGGATCATGGCTAAAGGCAGAGAATGGAGAAATGCAAACTGGAAGGAAACGGTAGGAAAAAATGTCAAGCCGCTTCATCTTTGTACTCCACTGTGTCCATCCTATGAAGTCATCACTCCTAATCACATCCATCCATCTTGGAAAAAAAAATTTGTCAATATGTTGTCTGAAATCATCTCTGAGTGGTGAGAGCAGAGGGCTTTCTTAAATGCTTTCTTTATAATTTCCAAATTTTCCAAAATAAAACATGTATACTTTTATAAGAATAAGAAAAGACATAAAAAAAGATCAAGAGGAAACAGCTCAAAAGAGAAGAACCAAGACCAAAGTTTTAAAAGGAGATGAATTATCTCCCACTTAGTCTAATGAGTATGTTATTTCTGGATTTCTCTTGAGATGTCTTTATATCGCTCCCTCTTTTCACAGTCATGTCACCACATGAATGCTGAACCTTCCTCCTCCACGTTAGAAAACTGCAGTGATTTCATAATTGCTGTGTTTTCCTCCTAGCAACCACCACATGACTGATGGACCAAAATCTCTAAACATTTTTTCTCCTCTTTGGAATCTCTCATTGCATCCAGCAATGGCACCCACTCCAGTACTCTTGCCTGGCAAATCCCATGGACGGAGGAGCCCGGTAGGCTGCAGTCCATGGGGTTGCTAAGAGTCAGACATGACTGAGCGAATTCACTTTCACTTTCATGCATTGGAGAAGGAAATGGCAACCCACTCCAGTGTTCTTGCCTGCAGAATCCCAGGGATGGGGGAGTCTGGTGGGCTGCCGTCTATGGGGTCGCACAGAGTCGGACACGACTGAAGTGACTTAGCAGCAGCAGCATTGCTTCCCGACTGTTTCAAGATAGCCCTCTAGCTTCAATCAAGAACAGTTTATTTACACTCCCTTTACAGTAGGCTAAGCTAATCCCTACTTGCTGCTGCTGCTGCTGCTAGGTCGCTTCAGTCGTGTCCGACTCTGTGCGACGCCATAGACGGCAGCCTACCAGGCTTCCCCGTCCCTGGGATTCTGCAGGCAAGAACACTGGAGTGGGTTGCCATTTCCTTCTCCAATGCATGAAAGTGAAAAGTGAAAGTGAAGTCGCTACTTGGGCTCTTGTCGATTTCTGACATCCAAAGTGTCCTTTCAATGTATTCAAATTACAACCGTTTCCTGGAGCTCATCTTAGTTCCCACCATTTCTGTCATTTCAGGAGGCAAGGGGCACTTGCTGTGGAGGTTGGTTAAGTGGTAAATAGAATTCTCTACTTTTCTGTGCGTGTAAATGAATTCACCTGAAGACATAAATTCTACAGGTGATGGGGCCATGCAGTGTGCTTTTATGTGTATGTCCTTATGTCATTTACCGCATTGTTTAGCACATAATAATTTCAGAAAATATTGTTGCACTGATTGAATTTAAGTAGTCATCACAAAACTAATCTGTTAATGCATCACCAGAACTACTAGAAATCTGGTATTTAATATAGCCCATTCAGTTCCTTTCTTGAATTTTGGAAACAACTTTCTAAATAATCTTTCTTTTCAATCTGTGATATAGGGTTATGTGAAAGTAATTTGACATCATAATACCTAAAATATAAAATAAGAGAGTAGATTTAGAGAAAATAACCTGTATTAGTCCCATTCGTATTTGTATTTGAAATTTAAAATGAATTAGTACTCTCGTATTACAGTTGTCATTTAAAAATTACTTTTTTTGAGCCTCCTAACAATAGTCACTAAAAACATAGAAAACTTTTTCTCCCTTTTCCTTACTTGATCACCTAGGAAAAGATTTTTCTTTTGACCTTTCTGAATAGATCCAAAGGAAAAAAATAGAGGCTCCTACTTGTTCTCTTCACACTTACTGTTTTATTTGTAAGTAAATTTACCCTTGGATTCCCAGGTGCTTCAGTGGCAAAGAGTCCATCTGCCAGTGCAGGAGATGCAAGATACGTGGGTTCAATCCCTGGGCAGGGAAGATCCCCTGGATAAGGAAATGGCCACCCACTCCAGTATTCTTACCTGGAAAATGCCACGGACAGAGGAGCCTGGAAGGCTACAGTCTGTGGGGTCCCAAAGCCTCAGACATGACTGAACAGCTTAGCACACACATTTATCCTTACTCAGTGCAAGGCAAGGGCTAAATAGCTTGCCAAAAAGAAAGCGAAATTGGATATAGACAAAGGCCAAGTTTCCTCTTAAGTCTACAAGACAGCCATGTCCAATGGGACTGACACGCAATACTTTTCGTGGGCTGAGTATTTCGGAAGCCATGATATATAAGTATTAAATTTGATTTGACTTCATTAACATGGTACTGATCACAATATTGATCTACATTAGCTTTTTCAAGTTTTTGTTTTTAATTCCTTATTTGACCTCACATTGAAACCCATGACACATTTTCTTTAGTTCCCACCGCCTTCTACTGGAATCCAACTCCATTGTCCTCAGCAGCGGCAGTGCCGTAGACCAGGCCTGTTGGCTGGGTTGAAGATCTCTGGAGGACCCTAAACCCAGAGGCAGCTTGACTCTCGCCCCCACCCCCACCCTTCTGAGCTCTCCTCCCTGTACAGCCTGGTTTCACCTCCCAGAATCACATCCTTTCTACTCCCTTTTCTTAAAAGTTAAGTCTCTAGACTTCCGTTGTATCCCTACCATGCGGTTGGCAGGCTGCAGACGGTGAAAGCCTGGCTGTTGCTCCTGATGGCAGAGGCAGAGATATGTTGACAGCTGGAACTCAGAACTCATTTAACCATGGAAACCAAGGCGTTTTGTTAGCTAGGTTCTAGAGTACACACAGAGCTCCAGATGAGGTACGGAAGTGAAAGGCACTCGTGTGAGTTCTCCTGGGCATCTACCTACTCCTTCAGGGTTGTTTCCTTAGGAGAATGGCTTTGCGTTCCAAGTCGACCATAAACTCTCTTTGTGTAGAGGGAGTCCAAGGGGCAGAGGTTGAAATTGTTAGCTGGCTGTGAACCCAGGCAGGGGTGGGTCCCTCTGAGGGACTCAGCCCTCTTTACCACGACTCCAGGCCCAAGACTTCTGAGCAACTAGGGAAATGAGGAGGCGATTTAGAAGGAGCACGGGAAAGGGAAATAAGACGAGTGGGGAGAGGGCGCCCAAGAACGTGGTGCAAGGACCATGCGCGGGGCAGGAAGGGCAGGTGGTTTGGGAAAAGTACAGGTGAAGGTTTCCAGAAGGGCTTTTGGCCTGGTCCCTAGAGATGGTAACAGTGTTATATTGTTAAGTTAGTTTTTATGGACTTGAGTCAGACATTGGTGGGAATCTTATCACAAAAACACAAGTGGAGCAAAGAATTCTATCTTCAGTTTTCTAACAAATGGAGGCCAGGGGTAGAGTTATCTTGTATATGGCAGGCATTCTGCTGTTCAGTTGGAACAAAATAAATTTGTAGCTACAGTCAAGGCCACCCCAACCTGGAGGCAGTAGGAGGTGAAAGCAGGAATCCTTATAAAGTGATGAAAGAACTGGAGCCACCATAAAGCAGGAGGAAGAGTCATGACGGTCATTTATGACTCTGACTTCCTTGGAGGAGGAAGAGAGAGCTGGGGCACTGGGATCCAGACATTGAGATGCAGGTCTCTGATCTGCTGCTGTTGCTGCTGCTGCTGCTGCTGCTGCTAAGTCGCTTCAGTCGTGTCTGACTCTGTGCGACCCCATAGACGGCAGCCTACCAGGCTCCCCTGTCCCTGGGATTCTGCAGGCAAGAACACTGGAGTGGGTTGCCATTTCCTTCTCCAACGCACGAAAGTGAAAAAGTGAAGACGTTCAGTCGTGTCCGACTCCTAGGGACCCCATGGACTGCAGCCCACCAGGCCCTTCCGTCCATGGGATTTTCCAGGCAAGAGTACTGGAGTAGGGTGCCATTGCCTTCTCTGAGGTCTCTCATCTAGGTTTAGCAAATAATTTACTCATCTGGTGACTCTTTTGATTGTGTCCTGGGGGAACCTGGGTGCTTTGATACACTTCTTGGTGTTTAGGAGAGGCAGAGATATGTTTATGTTAGTGGTAAAAAACCTGCCTGCCAATGCAGGGGAAGCGCAAGAGAGACGGGTTCCGTCCCTGAGTTGGGAAGATCCCCTGGAGAAGGAAATGGCAACCCAGCCCAGGATTCTTGCCTGGAAAATTCCATGGACAGAGGAGCCTGGTGGGCTACAGTCTACGGGGTTTCAGAAGAGTCAGACACGACTGAGTGCACACACATGCATAGTGTATCAGCCCTCAATGAGTGTTACTGATAGCCTAAATAAAACTAAATAAAATAGAATTAATATATAATAAGACTATACTTTGAGGTTCAGACAAAAGGCAGAAAGAATTGTTGCTGTAAAACTGAAGACACACTGTGTTGGTTTCGAAGCTGATTTTAGCCTTTGTTTATCATCATAGCTGTTGAATGTGCCCATCCAGTCTTTTCCTTCAGGGGAACTGAATAGAATTAGGAAGACACACCAACCTTTGCTGTGACAGTTTAACATTTATTTTATGGTCTTTCAAAGTGGTCTTCTGGGGGCTTCCCTAGTGGTCCAGTGTTAAGAATCTGCCTTGCAATACAGAGGATACCGCTTCGGACACTGGTCTGGGAAGATCCTACACGCTGTGGGGCATCTAAGCCCGTGAGCTACAACTACCGAAGCCCGTGAGCCCTAGGGCCTGTGCTCCCCAACAAGGGAAGCCACTGCGATGAGGAGCCTGCACATCACACCTAAAGAGTAGCCCCTGCTCACTGCAGCTAGAGAAAGCCTGTGGGCAGCGAGAAAGACCCAGCACAGCCAAAAATAATAAAACTGTTTAAAAAGCGGCCTCCTGGGGCTCTGAGCCTTCTCTCCTGAGAGTGTGGTAGGTATTAAGGTAGAGGATGAGTTGATGCCAGAATCTCAAAAGTGATGGAGATAGCGGTGGTGGTGGTGGTGATGGGTGTGTGCATCCATGAGTGCTAAGCCGGGAGGGATTTTTGAGGAGAGGTATAACACTTCTTCTAGCCATTGACTCCTGTAGCTGGAAGGAGTTGTCCCAAGTGTTGGGAGTGGAGTATGGCTGCAGAAATTGGCCTGACTATCCTCTCCAAAATTCAGCCTATGTGTTACCTTTTGGCACATGAGTTGGAGGTGGAAGGCAGACTAGCTTGCTCAAATGTATGCAAACAAAGTATATACTTTATAAATGCCAAATGCTCTTACTTACTGAAAGCACCACTTATCACTGTTTATTTTTTTCTGGCTGCACTGGGTTCTGTTGCTGCACGTGGGTCTTCTCCAGTTGCACTGAGTGGGCACTACTCTCTAGTTAACATGCGCAGACTTCTCATGGTGGCTTCTTGTTTCTGAGCCTGGGCATCAGTAGTTGTGATGCACAAGCTTAGTTGCTCCACGGCATGTGGGATCTTCCTGGACCAGGGATCGAACCCGTGTCCCTTGCATTGGCAAGCAGATTCTTAACCGTTGGACCACCCGAGAACTCCCTTCTTTTCTTCATTTCTACTGTTGCTACCTTAGTACAGGCCCTCGTGAACTTCTGCCTGGCATTTTGCAGTGGCCTTCTGCCTGAGCTCATTCCAGCTTCATCCTTGTAAAATCCATCTTCCCTGTGGCAACTATATTAAGATATTCGCAGTGCAAGCCTAGCTGTATTAGTACGATAAGTTCCACCCACCCTGCCCTCCAGTTTCTCACTTTTCTTTTTCCACTGCATTGGTCAACAAAAGCTTATTATTTCACCCACAGACCAAGTCCAGGCACTTGCATCAGTAGCTAAGACAGATTTGATAATGAGAAAGAGAGATGGTCAGTGTCCACTGATTTAATCTTTAAGATCGTCTTCAACACTTTATTTCCTACAAGATGAAGCAGAAGTTTTGCAGGTTGTCATTCACTGTCCTCCTTACCTTTTAAACTCCGCCCTCCCCTCCCCTATCCCCCACAACTAAAACTCCATAAAAAGAATCACTGCTTCAGCCAGATTTTTCTGTAATATAGTTACCTGTAAGTCTTTCTCCAATGGTGGCTTGTTTGCACAGATCTTTCTGCCTACAGAGCCCTTCACTTCATTTCTGTCCATTCACTTGAACCAACCCTCAAGGGATTCTAATTCACACTGATTTTTTGCTCTTCTGGCATCTACATATTTGCACAACTTAAAAAAAAATCATTTATCACTTACTGCTTTATATTGATATTTGATTCTTCATGAGTATGTCCTACCTCTGTCACCGGATTTTAAGCTCTGTGGGGGACGAGGTCCAAGCTTCAAGCCTCTGAGTGCACTTAGCTCATTGTTTTGCCTTATGTGGGTGCTTCTCACGTGTTTGTAGATTTCTTTCTACAGGATCCATCTCTTGAATCATAATAGCTCCACATTTTGGTGAATTGTCAATAAAAGGTTCAAAGAAGACAAAGTCAATAAATTTAAGCTTCCAAATGTAAAAGTTAATTGAGGTTAGATTCCTCAGTTCCCACAAAGGGGATAATCACATTTGTAAGGTGCCTAGCAATAGTCTTAAGTTCTCCTGAGCAAGTCCAGGGAATTTGTAACTTTTGTGTCAATGAAAATTATAATTACTCAGTACAATAGCAATGCCATGGAAATAATATTACAATTCATACATCTGTAAAATTGCTATTTCAAGGTGCTGAAAGATACAAGCTCAGAACAAAGGAGAACAAGAAACACTTTGGAACTAGATTTCTGGTGGCAATAAAGAAGTTGCTGAAATTCCCTGGAGTTCCAGTGGTTAGGACTCTACACTCCCACACTGCAGGGAGCACAGATTTGATCCCTGGTCAGGGATCCTACGTGCTGTATAGTTTGGCCAAAAAGGAAAGGAAAAAAAATAAAAGCAGTTACTTTAAAAGTCTGGGATTTTAATTTTTCTTTCTCTATATATTCTTGTTTATTTTTGAGTGTTTCACCTTAAATTGGAGATCATGAACACAGAAACTCTTCTATTATTTTCATATATTTTATTTTTCTGCTTCCAAGATTCTGTCTCCCATCTGTTTTCATGGCTTTATTATGATTTTAATGAACATTTCAGTCAATCCCCTGATCATCTTGACCCATTAGACATTTTTCTTCTAGAGGTTTTAGACAAAAGTTCCATTTCATTTATCTTCTCATAAAATTTAGTATTCTTTCCATTGTAGGTGGTGTTTTGTACTTATACAAAAAAGGAATTTATTGGCTCATCTCAATTGAAAGTGTAAGGCTAGATCAAGTTTCGGTCACAGCTGAAGTAAGTGGCAAAGAGATGTCATAACTGGTTTCTCACCATCTTTGTCTTCTGCCAAGTGTTGCCTTTACTTCTGTGTTTAGTCTCTCGGTCGTGTCTGACTCTTTGCGACCCCATGGACTGTCATAGCCTGCCAGACTCCTCTGCCCGTGAGGATTCTCCAGGCAAGAATACTGGAGTGGGTCTCCATGCCCTCCTCCAGGGGATCTTCCCAACCCATGGATTGAACCCCAGGTCTCCCGCATTGCGGGCAGATTCTTTACCATCTGAGCCACCAGGGAAGCCCTTACTCCTAAGCTTAATGTAGCAGCAAGGGAGTAGCAACAGTCTGGGTCCTATATCTCCTCTAGGTTTAAGACAGTGGGAACGAGTGATACTCTCTTAGAAGTCCCACGGATAGGTCTCATTGGCTTTCAGTGGTTTTGTGCCCGTCCATAAATCAACTGTCATGACCTTGATTTACTTGAATGGGATGAAGAGGCAGGTAGGCACCACCTGGCCTCAAGGGTGTAAACTGCTCCACCAGAATCTGATGGACTGACAATGTAGGTGAATTGGCATTAATCTTTGTAGAAACCCATCTACTGAACTGTCAGGAGCCGTCAACCTTGGTGACCACTTCTTTAAATCATCGATTTCTTTGACTTTTGTGATGCTTCAGTCTCCTGGTCCCTCTTTTACCTTATCACTCTCTCTCTGGCTGTTAAATGTTCAAGCCTCTCAAGGGTGGGTCCTAGACACTCTTCTAACTGGCCTCTATTTGAGGTGATGTCATTCATAAGCAAGGCTTCAATGACCACCCAAAACCTGAAGATTTGATATTTCCTCTGAAACCCAGAGGAAACTTTGCGCCCCCTTCTATGTCCAACTGCCCACTGAATTTTCTATTTGATTCTCTTAAAGTCATTTCAAACCACAATGTTCAAAACCACATCCGCTGTCCCCCAAATAAACCTGTCCTGAGCACAGGTTTTCTGTTGTGGTGAATTGAATCTATCCAGTTGAGCAAGTCAGAAATCTTTAACACGGCCCTCAACCTCACTCCTTGTTCCTTAGCTGATCTATCACCAAATCCTACAAGTTTTGCTTCCTCAATACCTCTCAAATCCTTCCATTTTTCTCCATCTTTATGGCCACCTCCTTAGTCCAAGCCGTTATCTTCAATCATCTAATTACTATACATTTTCTCAACTCACTTTCAATTGTTTCTGCCTCTTTTCAGTCTATGTTTTAATTTTGTAGTTGCAGTGCATTTCTTCAAAGTGCAGGTTCAGTGACTTCCATCACCTCAAGATACAGAACAAAATCCTTTCTCTGGTCTACAAACCTTTGCCGGTATGCTTCCTTCCCAGGTCCTCATCACCTGACTCTCCATACTCCCCTCTTGCCCTTTCCATGCCATCATAGTAACATTCTTTTACTTTCTTGACACATCGTGGTAGACACAGTAAGGGTCCTCCAGAGATGTCCATAGCCTACTCACCAAGACATGTGAATGTGACTTTATATGGAAAAGGAACTTCATAGATGTGATCAAGTTAGGGGTCTTGAGACAGGAAAATTACCCTCTTTATCCAGGTAGTCCCAGGATAATCAGAAGGGTCCTTATAAGAACAAAGGAGGAGAACTGAAGGCAGAGAAGGACATGTGCTGGTGGAGGCAGAGGTCAGAGTGGTATGAGGAGGGGACTGTGCATCAAGGAACACTGGTGGGGACTTCCCTGATGGTTCAGTGGTTAAGACTCTGTGCTTCCAATACAGGGGTCGTGGGTTCTATCCCTGGTTGGGAAACAAAGATCCCATATGCCCTGCAAGCACAGCCAAAAAATAAATATAATTACAATAAGAATAATAAAATAATTTTTTAAAAAGGAACACAGGTAGTCTTTGGTAACTGGAAGAGGCAGAAGACAATACTTCCTCTAGTAGGCAGACAATCTTATTGACAACCCAATTTTAAGGGTTCAGAACTGTAAAATAAGAGATTTGATTCATTTGAAGTGACTGGAATGGTGATAATTTTTATAGCACCAAGAATAAACTGATACACACCCCTGAGCTGAAGATCTTGGGTTTGTCCTTCCAGATTATTCTCCACCCTTCTTTGTGCTCTTCTATGCCCTGAGGCTGAGCTGCATGTTCTGCCTCAATGAGATTTCTTAACTTCTGCTGTGGCTGGGCTTGACCAATGGGAGATATCCCCAGGAGGCTGGAGGGCAGAAGGAATGGGAAGTTGAGCTATTTATCTCCCTTCCTACCACCCTGTGGGGTCTCTGTGGGCTGGTTGCATCCCCTCTACTGAAGGCCACAGCTCCTGTTACATGGCCCTACCACGTGTCTGTCTATTCTAGGTTCCAATAACTGCCTTATTCTCTTGTGCCTTTAAGCTGGGGTGGTGGTGGCATGGTGGTTGCTAACAGTTCTCTGCAAGTGACTAGCCTAGGGTACCGTACCATTATGGACTATCTTCCCTATACCCTGGCCTCATCTTGTAAACACTCCTTAAATTTCCTGGTTCAAAAAAGCTGTGTCTTTCCCCATGGGAGGCTGACTAAAACAGGCCTTATTATCTTCTGCTATGCCTCAGGGCCTTGGCACATGCTTCTGTCTTTGCCGGAAAGCCTTTCTTCCTATCTGTGGTCTCTTCCTGGATCAATCTTCAGAGCCTTTAACAGCAGTTCCCCTAGATGAAGTCAGATGTTACACCATCACTAACACTATGTATCTATACTTCTTATCACTTACTGTTGCTTATGAGTTCTTTTGATTACTGTTTCTCTTTCCTTCTGGAGCCACATTGTCCTATATGGTGGTCACTAGCTACCTATGGTTATGGAGCACTTGGAAGTGGCTAGCTTCACTGACTAATTGAATTTTAATGATTAACTTTGATTAAATTTTCACATGGTAAAGAATCTGCCTGCAGTGAAGAAGACCCCAGTTTGATCCACGAGTATGGGATATCCCCTGGAGAAGACAATGGCAACCCATTTTAGTATCCTTGCCTAGAGAATTTCATGGATGGACCATAGGGTTGCAAATAGTCGGACATGACTGAGCTACTAACATTTTGATTAATTTAAATTTAAGAACTATTAATAAAGTTATCAGAAAGCTTTTAAGAATATTTATAAAATCTTAAGGCATGGGGACCTACTTTATCAATGAACATTTATACAGATACAGTTTTTCCTGACAAAAATTTAGTGTCTAAATAGATATGGGCCATAAAACAAAAGACTAGATTTCAAAGACTTAATACAAAACAATGTAAAATATATAATTAATAATTTTAAATATTGATTACATATTGAAATGATAATATTGGGATCTGTTGAATCAAATCAAATATATTACCAGAATCAATGTCACTTGTTTCTTATTACCTTTTCTAAACATGGCAACTAAAAAATTTTGAATTACATATGTGACTCACAGTGTTATTTCTCTTGGTAAGTGCTTCTCCAGACTAGAGCATAAAGTTCAACAGGGCCGTTTTCTCACCTCTCTTTCTCTTTGCTACTGCCAGATGCTTCTTAGATGATGCTCCTCAAATATTTAATGCACGAGTGAACAAATGGAAACATGTCCTTAGGCTAACAGTGCAGGGGAGCCTTAGGGAGCACCTCACCCTGAGTAGCAACAGATTTCTGGTCTGCATCCCTATGTAGCTTAAGAGTCAAAGTTTTAGGGACAACGCTGGCAAGACCTATACATGTTTCTGTCTTCTGGAAGTTAAGATCCTACAGCTTGATAGGATAGCTGTTGCAAAATGTACCTTATCTAGTAATGAGATGATGTGTGGATTAGTAGCAGTGGAACAAACTTTGCTGCACTTGATAGGAAGCCAAGTTTTAAGGTGGTTTTGAGAGAGACAGGGCTTCCCTAGTGGCTCAGACGGTAAAGTGTCTGTCTGCAATGCAGGAGACACAGATTCGATCCCTGGGTTGGGAAGATCCCCTGGAGAAGGAAATGGCAGCCCACTCCAGTAATCTTGCCTGGAAAAGCCATCCCATGGACCGCGGAGACTAGTAGGCTATGGTCCATGAGGTCGCAAAGAGTCAGACACGACTGAGCGACTTCACTTTCACTTGAGAGAGATGAGAGTGAGCTGTACCAAAGTCTCCTGGCACTCATATTCAGGAATAAACCAGGGACTTCCCTGGTGGTCCAGTGGTTAATAATCATCCTGCCAGTGCTGGGAACATAGGTTCTATCCCCGGTCCAGGAAGATCCCATGTGCTTATGGAGCAACTAAGTCCATGCACTTCAACTACGGAAGTCCACGCTCTGGAACCTGGGCTCTGCAACAAGAGAAATCACCAAAATAAGAAGCCTGAGCACCGCAACTAGAGAGTAGCCCCCGGTTGCCACAACTTTGTTGCCAATGCATGGCAGCAAAGACCCTGCTGAGCCTAAATAAATAAATTAATTAATTAAAAAAAAGAATAAACCAGGGCTGCTCCCTGCCAGCCATGCTCCCTTCCCCACAGGGACCGTGTTTCCTTTTTGTGATTCTCCCTACTTTCCCCACAAGTGTCATCCTTATCACTTAACTCTGGTTTCTCCCAGCCTAATCTCATAGGGTATCTTACCCAAGAGCCTGCTTCCAACCAAGGTTGCTTATTTTGTGGACAGTAGACTTTTACTTCTCTGAATGGACTCTTCAAAGGGAGATGTGGCAACTTGCTGGGGTGAGAAATAGACCATTTGATTTTTGTTGGAAGGAGATCAATCATGCTAATCAGACCTCTGCATTGTGGGTCACACATCTCCATCTTTTCAGCCCCAAGCACCTCTTTTCAACTGGAAAAATGTCATCCTGCCAGGCAAGCTGGTCTCTGATGTTGAGTCCTTCTATCTTTGAGAAGATAGACACAGACAAGATAGAAACTTCATGTCTTTATGCTTAAGGTCCCTTGAATGTTCATTCTGCCTGTCCGACTGGGTATTTTGTAAGTTCTGAGTCATAGGAAGGTTTCGAAGGGGACTTCCCTTGCTGGTCCAGCCCTGCGGCTCTGCCATCTCCCTGCATTTTTCGCAGATCTCACACAAGCTGAATTCATCAGCTTATTTTCATTCATTCCGTCTTTACGCTTCCTTCAGAGCAATGACCTACTTAAGTTAAAGGGAAATACAAACCTCCAAGGAGATTTGCTGACAGCTGTTTCCTGGGTAGAATTAGGTTGGGCATGTGTCTGAGAGAAGCTTATGAACTCTAAGAATCATCTTGGCTGAGGATGGAAGTGGGAAAGAAGGAATTGAAGGTTTTAAAGAAAAATGTTAGACACAAGTATTCCAGGGGAGGTGATGGGAAACTGGCGATGGCAGGGAGGGTTGGGTGAGTTTCTCAAGGACAGGTCTAAGCTGGAGTCTCCACGTTCTCTTTAGTTCCCTCCCTCGGTTTCTTGCTCAGAAGCTCTATCTACTCCTCAGGTCATAGAACTTCAGTGTCCAGACAGCAGATAGAGCCAAGCCAGTATCAGAAATAAAACACACTTTTGGAAGGCAGTAAATCATAGGGCAGTTTGGGAGGTAATTTAAAGACAAAAGATCACAACTGGAAACAGCTTTGGATCAAGAGTGGAAACACTGGAATTTTTACCATGAATTTGCCAGGGACCGGCTGTGTATGTTAAACAAGTCATTTTGACTCCTCTAAGCCTCACTTTTCTCATCTGTGAAATCTGTGGTTCAGACTAGATCATGACTAAGATGTCTTTAGTTACTAAATTCCTTGAGACATATAAAATGATTTACCTACTGGCTCACGTAGCTAATAATCACTTTCACTTAGTAAAGTTGTTAAAAAGTAGATTGACTTATGTTTCATCCTCTTTCTTTCTTTTGATGGAGGTATTTAAAGGATGGCCAAAAGACCAAAGATCCACATAAGCCCCAAACTGGACACTGGGCTCTGATTCATGGATGGCTGATAGGCTGTGGACGTACGCTGTCCTCTGGTACGAGTCCTCAGCCTTATTATCCCAAGCAGCCGATGCCATGAGGTGATCCTTTTCTCAAATGTTTGGTGCATGGGAGAACCAACTAACAGCCCAGAATCTCCTGGTTGAAACATAAGGTGCAGTTTGCATGTCATTTTCGTTCAATTGTAACTGCATGAGTAGAGTAATCTCTGTATAATATTTGATATTAAATTCCACACCAAATCATCTGGTGTATATTAGAGCAGCTGACAAAACTGGTTATAGAAGATCAAAGTAGTCTTAGGTCAGTTTATAAGCTTAAAATTAAGTGTTACAGAATTTAGCATTAAAAGAGACTCAGTTCAGTCGCTCAGTTGTGTCCGACTCTTTGCAACCCCATGAATCGCAGCATGCCAGGCCTCCCTGTCCATCACCAACTCCTGGAGTTTACCCAGCCTCATGTCCATCGAGTTGGTGATGCCATCCAGCCATCTCATCCTCTGTCAGCCCCTTCTCCTCCTGCCCCCAAACCCTCCCAGCATCAGCGTCTTTTCCAATGAGTCAACTCTTTGCATCAGGTGGCCAAAGTACTGGAGTTTCAGCTTCAACATCACTCCTTCCAATGAACATCCAGGACTGATCTCCTTTAGGATGGATTGCTTTTATCTCCTTGCAGTCTAAGGGACTCTCAAGAGTCTTCTCCAACACCACAGTTCAAAAGCATCAATTCTTTGGTGCTCAGCCTTCTTCACAGTCCAACTCTCACATCCATACATGACCACAGGAAAAACCATAGCCTTGACTAGATGGACTTTTGTTGGCAAGGTAATGTCTCTGCTTTTGAATATGCTATCTAGGTTGGTCATAGCTTTTCTTCCAAGGAGCAAGTGTCTTTTAATCTCATGGCTGCAATCACCATCTGCAGTGATTTTGGAGCCCCCCAAAATAAAGTCTGGCACTGTTTCCACTGTTTCCCCATCTATTTCCCATGAAGTGATGGGACCGGATGCCATGATCTTCGTTTTCTGAATGTTGAGCTTTAAGCCAACTTTTTCACTCTCCTCTTTCACTTTCATCAAGAGGCTTTTGAGTTCCTCTTCACTTTCTGCCATAAGGGTGGTGTCATCTGCATATCTGAGGTTATTGATATTTCTCCCAGCAATCTTGATTCCAGCTTGTGTTTCTTCCAGTCCAGCGTTTCTCATGATGTACTCTGCATATAAGCTAAATAAGCAGGATGACAATATACAGCCTTGACGAACTCCTTTTCCTATTTGGAACCAGTCTGTTGTTCCATGTCCAGTTCTAACTGTTGCTTCCTGACCTGCATACAGATTTCTCTGGAGGCAGGTCAGGTGGTCTGGTATTCCCATCTCTTTCAGAATTTTCCACAGTTTATTGTGATCCACACAGTCAAAGGCGTTGGCATAGTCAATAAAGCAGAAATAGATGTTTTTCTGGAACTCTTTTGCCTTTTCGATGATCCAGCGGATGTTGGCAATTTGATCTCTGGTTCCTCTGCCTTTTCTAAAACCAGTTTGAACATCTGGAAGCTCATGGTTCATGTACTGTTGAAGCTTGGCTTGGAGGATTTTGAGCATTATTTTGCTAGCATGTGAGATGAGTGGAATCGTGCAGTGGTTTGAGCATTCTTTGGCATTGCCTTTCTTTGGGACTGGAATGAAAACTGACCTTTTCCAGTCCTGTGGCCACTGCTGAGTTTTCCAAATTTGCTGGCATACTGAGTGCAGCACTTTCACAGCATCATCTTGTAGGATCTGGAATAGCTCAACTGGAATTCCATCACCTCCACTAGCTTTTTTCGTAGTGATGCTTTCTAAGGCCTACTTGACTTCACATTCCAGGATGTCTAGCTCTAGGTCAGTGATCACACCATCGTGATTATCTTGGTCGTGAAGATCTTTTTTGTATAATTCTTCTGTGTATTCTTGCCACCTCTTCTTAATATCTTCTGCTTCTGTTAGGTCCATATCATTTCTGTTCTTTATCGAGCCCATCTTTGCATGAAATGTTCCCTTGGTATCTCTAATTTTCTTGAAGAGATCTCTAGTCTTTCCCATTCTGTTGTTTTCCTCTATTTCTTTGCATTGATCGCTGAGGAAGGCTTTCTTATCTCTTCTTGCTATTCTTTGGAACTCTGCATTCAGATGCTTATATCTTTCCTTTTCTCCTTTGCTTTTCGCTTCTCTTCTTTTCACAGCTATTTGTAAGGCCTCCCCAGACAGCCATTTTGCTTTTTTGCATTTCTTTTCCATGGGGATGGTCTTGATCCCTGTCTCCTGTACAATGTCACGAACCTCATTCCATAGTTCATCAGGCACTCTATCTATCAGATCTAGGCCCTTAAATCTATTTCTCACTTCCACTGTATAATCATAAAGGATTTGATTTAGGTCATACCTGAATGGTCTAGTGGTTTTCCCTACTTTCTTCAATTTAAGTCTGAATTTGGTAATAAGGAGTTCATGATCTGAGCCACAGTCAGCTCCTGGTCTTGTTTTTGTTGACTGTATAGAGCTTCTCCATCTTTGGCTGCAAAGAATATAATCAATCTGATTTCGGTGTTGACCATCTGGTGATGTCTATGTGTAGAGTCTTCTCTTGTGTTGTTGAAAGAGGGTGTTTGCTATGACCAGGGCATTTTCTTGGCAAAACTCTATTAGTCTTTGCCCTGCTTCATTCTGTATTCCAAGGCCAAATTTGCCTGTTACTCCATGCAAAGATGGGCTCAATAAAGGACAGAAATGGTAGGGACCTAACAGAAGCAGAAGCTATTAAGAAGAGGTGGCAAGAATATGCAGAAGAACTATACAAAAAGATCTTCATGACCCAGATAACCATGATGGTGTGATCACTGACCTAGAGCCAGACATCCTGGAATGTGAAGTCAAGTGGGCCTTAGGAAGCATCACTATGAACAAAGCTAGTGAAGGTGATGGAATTCCAATTGAGCTATTCCAGATCCTACAAGATGATGCTGTGAAAGTGCTGCACTCAATATGCCAGCAAATTTGGAAAACTCAGCAGTGGCCACAGGACTGGAAAAGGTCAGTTTTCATTCCAATCCCAAAGAAAGGCAATGCCAAAGAATGCTCAAACTACCGCACAATTGCACTCATCTCACATGCTAGCAAAATAATGCTCAAAATCCTCCAAGCCAAGCTTCAACAGTACATGAACCATGAGCTTCCAGATGTTCAAACTGGTTTTAGAAAAGGCAGAGGAACCAGAGATCAAATTGCCAACATCCGCTGGATCATCGAAAAGGCAAAAGAATTCCAGAAAAACATCTATTTCTGCTTTATTGACTATGCCAACGCCTTTGACTGTGTGGATCACAATAAACTGTGGAAAATTCTGAAAGAGATGGGAATACCAGACCACCTGACCTGCCTCCAGAGAAATCTGTATGCAGGTCAGGAAGCAACAGTTAGAACTGGACATGGAACAACAGACTGGTTCCAAATCAGGAAAGGAGTATGTCAAGGCTGTATATTGTCATCCTGCTTATTTAACTTCTATGCAGAGTACATCATGTGAAATGCTGGCCTAGATGAAGCACAAGCTGGAATCAAGATTGCTGGGAGAAATATCAATAACTTCAGATATTCAGATGACACCACCCTTATGGGAAAAAGTGAAGAAAACTAAAGAGCCTCTTGATGAAAGTGAAAGAGGAGAGTGAAAAAGTTGGCTTAAAACTCAAGATTCAAAAAACTAAGATCATGGCATCCAGTCTCATCACTTCATGGCAAATAGATAGGGAAACATTGGAAACAGTGTCAGACTTTATTTTGGGGGGCTCCAAAATTACTGCAAATGGTGACTGCAGCCATGAAATTAAAACACACTTGCTCCTTGGAAGAAAAGCTATGACCAACCTAGATAGCATATTAAAAAGCAGAGACATTACTTTGCCATCAAAGGTCTGTCTAGTCAAAGCTATTGTTTTTCCAGTAGTCATGTATGGTTGTGAGAGTTGGACTATAAAGAAAGCTGAGTGCGGAAGAATTGATGCTTTTGAATTGCAGTGTTGGAGAAGACTCTTGAGAGTCCCTTGGACTGCAAGGAGATCCAACCAGCCCATCCTAAAGGAAATCAGTCCTGAATATTCATTGGAAGCACTGATGCTGAAACCAATATTTTGGCCACTTGATGCAAAGAACTGACTCATTTGAAAAGACCCGACGTTGGGAAAGACTGAAGGTGGGAGGAGAAGGGGACAACAGAGGATGAGATGGTTGGATGGCATCACTGACTTGATGGACATGAATTTGAGTAGGCTTTGGGAGTTAGTGACGGACAGGGAAGCTTGGTGTGCTGCAGTCCATGGGGTCACAAAGAGTTGACATGCCTGAGTGACTGAACTGAACTGAAGTGCTTTGAACAGCTCCTGGCATGCAGTTAGCACTCAATATATAAAGAAGGCTGAACTCTGAAGAACTGATGTTTTTGAGTTGTGGTGATGGAGAAGTTTTTTGAGAGTCCCTTGGACTACAAGGAGATCAATACTAAGGGAAACAATCCTGAATATTCATTGAAAGGACTGATGTTGAAACTGAAGCTCCAATACTTTGACCACCTGATGCGAAGAGATGACTGGGAAAAAACCCTGATGCTGGGAAAGATTGAAGGCAGCAGGAGAAGGGGGTGACAGAGGATGAGATGGTTGGATGGCATCACCGACTCAATGGACATGAATTTGAGCAAGCTCTGGGAGATAGTGAAGGACAGGGAAGCCTGGCATGCTGCAGTCCATGGGGTTGCAAAGGGTCAGACATGACTGAGTGAATGAACAGCAACAAAAATAGCAGCAACGTGTTAGCTATCTTTATTATGACTTTATACCACATGTTCTGTGCCTGGCTTTGTAGAAACAATAAATATCACAGCAATGAGAAGTATTATTCCTTAAATTATTCATTGTCTGTTTGGAGCATCAGAGAAACAAATATACAGTTCTATCTGTGTGCTAGGAATGTGGTTGGAGGTGTGCTTGGGGACATAGGCGGTTCAGGGGAGCACAGTGTTGGTGCTGAGAACCCTGTGTGACTGGGGCCAGGAAAATCCATGGACCCCCCCCATGAAGGCAGAGGTAATGACCCTTGGGGAGGCGGGAAGCTGAGACACTGTGTATCCGAGAACTGTTTGCCTGAAGTGAAGGGTGTGAGGCTGAACTGATGTGAGATGAGGCAGATAAGGCTGGGTCTGGATGTTGGAGGCTTTTGTTGGCCAGAATAAGAGATGATCTGATCTGTATCTTTCTTAAAGTTAAGAGCTCCATTTCCCTAAGGTTTAAAGCCTTTTGAGGTATTCTAGAAGGGGAAGCCACATAGCGAAACCAACACATACACGCATGAATGAATGAGTAAACAAACGCCTTAAAAGTCTTACTTTAATGGGAGAACGATGGATTGACCTGAGTTTCCTGAGAGCGGTGGCTCTCAGCTGGGTGATTCTGCCCTCCCTGGGGACATTTCTCAGTGTCAGGAGACATGCTTGGTTGTTGTAATTGGGGTGGGAAGTGCTACGGGCACATAGTGGGTTGAAGCCAGGGATGTTGCTAAAAGTTCAAGGACATACACAGGACAGTCCCCAATGACACAAAACCCCCAGGTCCAAAGTGTCAATGATGCTGATACTGAGAAACCTTGCTTAAAACCTGAGAAATAAGGCTGGAGGAGAAGGAGGTTCTGAGCACCTTCATGCAGATCTTTAACAACATGACAAGTATCTTGGAACTCACTGCACAGGCCATTAGGAAGCTAATGAAGGTTTTTGAGTAGAGAGCGATGGTGAAGGTTGTGTTCTGGAGGATTAATGTCTGTGTGGAGGGAACTCAAGGATTTCAGGACATTGCGCAGCCAAATAAGCCACTTTGGTGTACTGATTATTTTGAGCTGAAGGTACTTGAAAAATGTCCAATGAAGGGAGAGGTTTGCTCTGAACTCCTCTTAGCTACCTCAAGACAGATCCTCCGAGAGAAACTCAGTAGTGATGGATCCCCTGCAGGGAGTTTTGTCCTCCAGGGCAGACTGAGTCATTGCAAGAGAGGAAACAAGAAGTTGACACCGCACTAGACAAACTTTATCCCAAACTACCATACTTCCCATCATGTCAGAGCAAATAGAAGGGGAAGAAGTGGAAACAGGGAGAGATTTACTTTTCTTCAGCTCCAAAATTACTGTGGACAGTGACTGCAGCCGTGAAATTAAAAGACACTTGCTCCTTGGAAGAAAAGCTATGACAAACTTAGACAGCATACTAAAAAGCAGAGACATTATTTGCCAACAAAGGTCTGTCTAGTCAAAGCTATGGTCTTTCTAGTAGTCATGTATAGATGTGAGCATTGGACCATTAACAAGGCTGAGCACTGAAGAATTGATGCTTTTGAGTTGCAGTGCTGGAGAAGACTCTTGAGAGTCCCTTGGACTGCAAGGAGAGCAAACCAGTCAATCCTAAAGGAAATTAACCTTGAATATTCATTGGAGGGACTGATGTTGAAGCTGAAGCTCCATTACTTTGGCCACCTGATATGAAGAGCCAACTCATTGGAAAAGACCCTGATGCTGGGAAAGACTGAGGGCAGGAGGAGAAGAGGGTGGCAGAGGATGAGATGGTTGGATGGTGTCACTGACTCAATGGACATGAGTTTGAGTCAACTCTGGGAGATAGTGAAGGATAGAGAAGCCTGGCATGCTTTGGTTCGTGGGGTCACAAAGAACTGGACATGACTTAGCAACTGAACAAAGACAACGCTCATACCTCTCATCTATTCTTCGAAGGGCCCATTTATCTTTCTTAAACATCATTTGCTCTCCTTTAAATTGCCTACATTCTCCCTCCCCTTTTGCTATTAAGATGATATAAAGCTCTTGAATCTCACTGCTTCTTTGAATGTTCACTCTCCCCCTCCCCGTGATGTCCTTATGCACATAATATTAAGAATTAACATATTTGTATCTTTTTCTCCTGTTAGTCTGCCTGTTGTCAGTTTATTTAGTAGATCCCCCTAATGAAACTAGCAGGATCGAGGGAAAGCCTTTCCTCCCATACAGGACACCAGAGGGTAGGAAGGATCACAGGCAGAGAATTGTGTAGGAGGTTATTACGATTGTTAAGACTCTAATGGTAAACCTAAGTGCTTGGGAGAAAATGGAGAGGAAAATAATGAAAATTGATGGACATTAAAAAAAAAAACTTGGAAAGTAAATTACTGTGGGAGAAGAGAATGTGCTTTTTTTTAAAAGAAAACATTCATTTTAAGGTTAACAGTGCAATTCATGCAAAAATATCTTGTATGCAGAGAGTTGTGTCAACTGAACAAAACAAAACAAAACAAAACTGCACACCCTAAAGCTGAGAATTAGGCTTAAAAAAATTTTATTTATTTATTTTTGGCTGCACTGGGTCTTCACTGCTGGGCTCGGGCTTTCTCTAGTTGTAGCGAGCAGAGATACTCTCCAGTTGGCGTGTCTGGGCTTCTCACTGCTGTGGCTTCTTTTGTTGCAGAGCACAGGCTCTGGGTTAGTAGTTGGGGTGTATGCACTTAGTTGCCCCACGGTATATGGGATCTTGCTGGGCCAGGGATCAAACTCATGTCCCTTGCTTGGGCAGGCAGATGATTCTCAACCACTGGACTACCAGGGTACTCCAGGAATTGTGTTTTATTTAGGAGACTGTCTGAAGATTTAAGCCCAGGTGGTCATTTCTCCGGTAGCTCTGAGGGACTGCTCCAAAGAGTAAGGGAGAAATCAGGATATATGGGAATTTTTGCAACAAAACCCAGGTAGTTGGAATATCAAAAGATTACTGTTAATGAAAGAAAAGCCAGACATTTTAAGTCAACGATTTTAGCACTTTCTTACATATGCGAAGATGCAAGTGTCTGGGTTCATTGAGATTACTCCTCTGATAGGCATGTAAACTATCTGGACCCGTATTCGGTTTTGTCCGTCCTGAATCTCCTGGGGGTTCACAGGGGTGGGGGAGGGCTGAGGCTACAGTAGCTGAGGGTTTGATGGCAGCAGCCTCTTTTCTTTCTAGATATGGCAGGTGACATTCTCATCTTCAGATATGTGCTTAGCAAAGAAGGTTATAGGAGTCATCAGGGTTGAGGTTATAGGAGTCATTAGGCTAGAAGTGACCAGCAAAATAGCAAAGGGCTAATTCTTTGGGTGGAAAGGGGTGGCAAGAGAAAAGCAGTAGCCTGAGAACTGAAGGCAATTCGTGATGTCTCTTCTCTTTCCCTGTTTTGTTTATTTTTTCCTTAAAGCCCCCATTTCTCACCAGTGTTGTAAATGAGAAGAATGGAGACAGGTGCCATTTCCAGGTAGCCTGACTCCACTGGTATTCAAGATCCTTAAGTGACTGTTCATTACATTGATTAGCCAGGTGTTTCCTGGAAGGTTGACTCTCATCTGAGGACTTATCACTGAAAACTAGCCTGATCATCAATGTTTCTAGTTACTTTGGTCCTCCTCCAGTCTAGATGGTAGATTTGTATTCAAAAACGGAACATGGCCTGGATCCTTTCCTTTCCCACTGTGTGCACCAGCATGCCTGAGGTGTTGGCATTCTGTAGATTGTTGTTTTTTCTTTTGCTTTATAAGTCCAGTTACCTTGGAGTTTATTTAAACTAAGAGAAAAAGGTCATAATGTTTTCATGCAATACATACTTCGTTCTTTAAATAACAATTATTGTGACAAATAACAGACATTATTAAGGAATGCTGCACTTGCGATCCATACAAAACGCCAGCATTTTGAGTTGTACACAATTTAAAGAAATGTCCTGAACACTTTTCGAAATACTGTAATAGCCGATACATAGAGGCATGCCTTAGGCGGCCACAGGAATGCAGTTTAAAAAATAAAGAAAAAAAAATCACACTGGAACTACTTGATTTCTTCAAAACCACTGAGCAAGAGAAGCATCATTGAACTTCCATACTGATTTTACATTATGTCTCTACAGTGAAGTGAAGTGAAGTGAAGTTGCTCAGTCGTGTCCGGCTCTTTGCGACCCCATGGACTGTAGCAAGCAGGCTCCTCCCTCCATGGGATTAGACCTTGACTTAAATCCAAGAGTAAAAGTTAAGACTCTCCTCTATTTTTGGTAAACAACTGCATGGTAAACTTGGATGATTTTTTCCCCCTGGATTTTACCTGGGAGTGGCCTTTTTGTGATTTAAAAGAGGGCAGGTTTGGCACTTTTATACTGATGTCACCAATGTCAATATTTCTTGGGCTCTCAGGAAGATTCATATCCTTTACAGCTGATACAGCACGGGCTGGAGCTCCTGCTAAGCCAGCCTCAGATTTCTCCAGTTTATTTTATGCATCAATTTGTGTAACAATCTCATTCATGTTGGTCTCCAACACCATTTCCCCATCACCATTTCTGCAAGAATATTGTGAATCTTGTCTACATGGAAAGTTAAATCTAGTTCACAGATGTTTTCAAAACACTTGTCTAATGTTTCCACAAATACTTGAATTAGATCTAAAACGTCAAGTTCACTTTCTGAAGAATCCACGCAGAAGACAAAATATAATGTTGCATAATGTCTATAAATCAGTTTGTTTTCAGATCCTCCAATTAATAATCCTCCTTCTAGGAAATTGCAAATATTTTCATCTCTCTTAGATACCAAATGGAATGTCTCCCCGATGATTTGCTGTTGTATATCTTCACTCTGTGATTCTGAGTCAGAGTTGGGTTGGGTTCTCCCCCACCCCTACTCCGGCGCCTTTCTAGAGATGCTCTGTAGATTGTATTTTTTAAAATCTTGTTTGGCCATGTCCCACGGCTTGGAGGACCTTAGTTCCCTGACCACGGATTGAACCCCCCTCTTAGACAGTGAAAGCATGGAGTCTTCCTAACCACTGGACCACCAAGGAATTCTTTTGAATCTTGGTTACTGCTTCTCTGTTGTATCTCCTGTGTCTCACCAGTATTTTTCTCTCCCACAGAGCATATTAACCACAGAATTCTACAGTCTCTGCAAATCAAAAACTTGATCTGGGTGGATAGCAATGCAAGGAAGAAGGAAAGGGTATTAAGGAAAATAAAAAGACAAATGTATTTGGTTAAAAAAAGAGTGAGTGAGTGAGTGATAGTCTCTCAGTCGTGTCTGACTCTTTGCAACACCATGGACTGTAGCCTTGCAGGCTCTTCTATCCATGGAATTCTCCAGGCAAGAATACTGGAGTGGGTTGCCATTTCCTTCTTCATAAAAAAAGAGCAAAGCCCTTAAAATGACTTTTTAGTCAAGAGTTACACAGAACCTTAAGAAGGAAGGAAACCCCACCATTTGTGACAGCATGGATGGACCTGGAGGATGTTATGCCAAGTGAAATAAGCCAATCACAGAAAGACAAATATGTATGATCTCACTTACAGGTGGAATACGAAGTAGTTAAACTCACAGAAGCAGAGAGCAGAGCAGTCATCACCAGGGGCTCGGTGCAGGGGGAAACAGGGAGGTGATGGTCAAAGGTACCAAGTGTCACATTTTAATGGCTGTTACTTATTTACTCAAAATTTAGTTTTCTTGTTTAAAAAATTCTTTCTGAGAAACCGCGCTGCAGTCAACAACTTTCTGTGTAGATCATTTTGCACATACGTAACAAGTACCACCAGAGAATACATTCCTAAAAAAAGAATTGTTGTGTCCAAGGGTGTGTGCATTTGTAGTTATGATAGATAGTGCAAACAATCTTCCATAGGGATATACTCAGATTAACCTCCCTGTACAATATACAACGTACAGGGTGGTTCTCATGTTTAAAATTTTTTGTTCTTCTGATAGAGAAATCATAGCTTGTTGAACTTTTCTTTTTACAGTGTGACTGAACATCTTTTCATATGTTCAAGAGACATTTTAAGACATTTAAGACATTCTTGGACTTTCCTGGCAGTCCAGTGGCTAAGACTCCGAGTTCCCACTGCAGGGGGCTCAGGTTTGATTCCTGGTGGGGGACCTAGTTCCCACAGGTCACAGTAAAGACTTCGCATGCCACAGCTAAAAATCCTGCATGCCCCAACAAAGATCAAAGATCCTGCTTGCCACAACTAAGGCCCGGTGCAGCCAAATAAATAAATAATTAAAAAAAAAACTTTGTAAAAAAATTCACATTCTTAATGCTCCCCAGTCTTGTGAATCCTTGGCAAGATCCAGTTTGTCCATAGGTCAGCTGAGTCAGTAGCTTCCTCTCGTTGGGCTGGACCTTAGGTTTCCTTCCTCTTGATGATGTTTATTGAACCGATGGGCCACACGTTCCCTCTTCCTGTGGCTCTGAAAGAGCTCTCCCTGCACAGAGGGTAGCTTGGCCTCCCCTGGCCTTTCTATCATCCTCTGCTGATGTAGTCCTTTCTCCCTCACTAGCATCACCTGCCTCAGATGGCTGATCTGTGGACGCCACAGTCGCAGCCCAGTCCTGGCCTCTGCTGCACTGACCCAACCTTTACCTCTGACTTTCTTGGCTGCCTGTTGTCATCCAGGCCCATCTGGAGTCCATTCTTTCCTAGCCTGACTCCAGTTACCTACTCTCAATGCAACTGATGCTCTGACTAGCTCCCCGTAGTGATGACCTCTATCCCTTCTTTGAGAATATGCTGTATCTACCCAGCACTGTTGTCTTCATCAGTTGCTCCTATAACAAAATACCATAGACCAGGTAGCTTATAAATGACCAAAGTTTATTTCTCACAATTCTAGAAGCTGGAAAAATCCAAGATCAGGCCCCGACTGATTTGGGGTCTGCCAAGGGCCCATTTCCTGGTTCATAGATGGCTGTCTTTCCCCTGAGTCCTCAGCATGGCAGAAAGGGTAAAGGAGCTCTCTGAAGTCTTTTTGTGAGCCCATGAACTATAGTCTGCCAGGCTCCTCTGTCCATGGGATTCTCCAGGCAAGAATACTGGAATGAGTTTGCCATTCCCTTCTCCTAAGGATCTTCCTGACCCAGGCATCAAATCCACATTTCCTTCATTACAAGCGGATTCTGTACCCCTTGAGCTACTAGGGAAGCCCCTCTTAACTCTTTCAGTTCAGTTCAGTTCAGTTCAGTTGCTCAGTAGTGTCTGACTCTTTGAGACCCCATGAATGTCCATCACCAACTCTCGGAGTCTACCCAAACCCATGTCCATCGAGTCAGCGATGCCATCCAGCCATCTCATCCTCTGTTGGCCCCTTCTCCTCCTGCCCCCAATCCCTTCCAGCATCAGGGTCTTTTCCAATGAGTCAACTCTTTGCATCAGGTGGCCAAAGTATTGGGGTTTCAGCTTCAACATCACTCCTTCCAATGAACACCCAGGACTGATCTCCTTTAGGATGGACTGGTTGGACCTTCTTGCAGTCGAAGGGACTCTCAAGAGCCGTCTCCAACACCACAGTTCAAAAGCATCAGTTCTTCGGCGCTCAGCTTTCTTCACAGTCCAACTCTCACACCCATACATGACCACTGGAAAAACCATAGCTTTGACTAGACAGACCTTTGCTGGCAAAGTAATGTCTCTGCTTTTGAATATGCTAGGTTGGTCATAACTTTCCTTCCAAGAATTAAGCGTCTTTTAATTTCATGGCTGCAATCACCATCTGCAGTGATTTTGGAGCCCCCCAAAATAAAGTCTGACACTGTTTCCACTGTTTCCCCATCTATTTCCCATGAAGTGATGGGACCGGATGCCATGATCTTCGTTTTCTGAATGTTGAGCTTTAAGCCAACTTTTTCACTCTCCTCTTTCACTTTCATCAAGAGGCTTTTGAGTTCCTCTTCACTTTCTGCCATAAGGGTGGTGTCATCTGCATATCTGAGGTTATTTATATTTCTCCCAGGAACCTTGATTCCAGGTTGTGCTTCTTCCAGCCTAGCGCTTCTCATGATGTACTCTGCGTATAAGTTAAATAAACAGGGTGACAATATACAGCCTTCACGTACTCCTTTTCCTATTTGGAACCAGTCTGTCGTTCCATGTCCAGTTCTAACTGTTGCTTCCTGACCTGCATATAGGTTTCGAGAACTCTATTTTAAGGAGGAGGAAACTGACACTCAGAGAAGGTACATAAACTCCTCAAGGGCAACAGATGGAGATGGAGGAAGATTGAGGAGGGCATTGGTGGAGTGAGAACTCTGTCTCTCCTTTGCTCTAAAGTGCATGCTGCCCACTGCCCCAGTGGCGGTGCTAACCAGGTCTTGAGTTCTGGGGTTTGCTCTTGGTTGCTCTCTGGGGCTTGCCACCGTGTCTCTCCAGTTCATGTACACCTTTCTCTCTCTCATCTGTTGATCTCATCTCTCATCTTCCTCTGCAAACTGGTCAGATCTATTTTTAGGGAGATGAGTGGGAGGGGAGAAACCACTTCACGGGCCTCTAGCACAGGGGCTGTAGCCCAGAATGACTCAGGTCTTGAGGTTTACCCTTCAGACTTCCTCTTCCTAAGGCACCTACGCGCTGGGGTCGAAGTTTGAGGAGGGAGTGGAGAAGGATGGGGAAGGGTGTCGCATCGTAGAGAACCCATCACTCCATTCTGCGCTGACTCCCTCTCCTGCCTGGGCTGGCATGCCCCTCTTTCCCAGATGCCTCCCTCCCTCACCCGGGATTATTCTCTCAGGAGCCTCTTTATTCTCCTTGCAATCAATCTGGCGTCTGTCAGGCACCCAGGGCATCAGATCCATGCATAGGTAGATCCCTTATACCATGTGGTCCCCAAAGGCCTCCTCACCTCAAAAGGGTCTATCAAGTCAGGGACGGCCCCTAGATCATTGTTTAAGGGTCTCTGAACCCTCCAGTGCACAAGAGGCTCACTCTGTGCTGAACATTCCGAAAGGCCAGCTACACATACAGATATGCCCGGGCCTTAACCATGGCTCCATCAGACCCTGCCTTAACATCATCTGCCCCTTCCTCTAAGCCCTGTTCTGTGGTCTTGCCTGGACAATGGACTAAACAGTCTCTTAAAGTTGAATTAACTTTAGCTTGTATTTCTGTCTTTGGTCTTTTGGTATCACTGTTTCCTTTCTTTACTTCTTTTTTCCATTTCATTTTATTTTTATTTAACTATGGTTGATTTATGACACTGTGGTGGTTTCAGGCGTACAACTTCAGATTCTTTCCCATTATAGGTTATTACAAGATACTGAATGTAGTTGCTTCTGCTATATGGTAGGTCCTTGTTGTTTATCTATTTTAGATATAGCAGTGTGTTTCTTGGAGAAGGCAATGGCACCCCACTCCAGTACTCTTGCCTGGAAAATCCCATGGACCGAGGAGCCTGGTAGGCTGCAGTCCATGGGGTCGCTAAGAGTCGGACACGACTTCACTTTCACTTTCACTTTTCACTTTCATGCATTGCAGAAGGAAATGGCAACCCACTCCAGTGTTGTTGCCTGGAGAATCCCAGGGACGGGGGAGCCTGGTGGGCTGCAGTCCATGGGGTCGCATAGAGTCCGACATGACTGAAGCGACTTAGCAGCAGCAACAGCAGCAGCAGCAGTGTGTTTCTATTAATCCCATAATCCTAATTTACCCCTCCCCCTTGCCTTTTCCCTTTGGTGACCATAAATTTGTTTTCTTTGTCTATGAGTCTGTTTTTGTTTTGTAAATAAGTTGATTTGTATTATTTTTTAAGATTTCTCACGTAAGTGATACCATATGTTGGTCTTCCTCTGCTGGACTTGATTGACTTTGTATGGTAACCTCTAGGTCCATCCAACACAGTCTCTTAATCGTCCATCTGGTCTCAGTGCCACTGCCTTGGGCAGCTGCTACTTCGCTGGCTCATTCCAAAAAGCTGGATTCAAACCCTTCCTTCCTAGTGCCCTTCTCAGACACACATATACATACACCCTTGAAAGATCCAAGATTTTTGGAGTCAAAAAAGTCCTTTCCAATAGAAGCTTTATTTTGTAACTTGTGGCATTAACAGTCTGGCTGGAAATGAGGTGCTGTGGAGGAGCTGGTTCTAGTGGATGGACACAATGTGGGAGCAATAACCTCGGGGGCTCGATAGCCAGGTTCTACTCTGCTCATTTGAGTTCTTCAGGGAAATCACTTTGCTCCCAGAGCCTCATGTTTTCTCATCTGTAAGTGATGGGACTGGACTAGCTGGTCTCTGGACTTGTGAGGAGAGGGAGACTGTTGTCAGTCTTCAGGAAAGCAGGTTAGCAGGGCCACCAATTTCCAGCCACAGAGGGAAGAGAACACATCTTTTCCTTACACAGTCTAGCCCAGGCTCTCAGTCTTGACCTCACTGACATTTTGGACCAGATAATTCTTTGTTGTGGGGGGTAGTGGTTCCTGTGTATTGTAGAATGTTTAACAGCACCCCCAACCCATACCAGTAGAATCCCCTCTCTAGTCATGACAACCAAAAATATTTTCAGGCATTGCCAAATATCCCATGGGGTCAGGGCAAGAGCCCTTCCAGTTGAGAACTACTGGTCTACCTTATGCAAGTCTTCCCTAGTTGGCTCAGGCAGTAAAGAATCTGCCTGCCATTGAAGACCCAGGTTCAATCCTGGAGTTGGGAAGATCCCCTGAAGAAGGGAATGGCAATCCACTCCAGTATTCTTTCCTGGAAAATTCCATGGGCAGAGGGGCCTGGCGGTCTACAGTCCATGCGATTGCAAAAGGAGTTGGACACGACTGAGAGGCTAATACTTTCACTTTCACCCTATGCAACTTGTATAGATTTTCTTCCTGGAATAAAGTCTTTCTTCCAAGTGAGCCAGCGTGTAGACCACAAGGGTACTACTGCCTTCCTCTGTAGGTTGTAACCCAAGGGCTGTGGACACTGATCACAGCAGGTTTAGTTGTGGTGGGCTTATTTTCATTTCTCTGTATTTGCTCTGATCTTAAGCATCTTTACACTGGCTACCTGGGAAGCAGTGGTGTCTAACGAGTGTTTGAAGCTCTGAAAGAGATGAATGTTGGCCCACAGAAAATATGTTTCCTCTAAATTCTTTTTTTAATTTTGGAGAGACAAGGAGACTGTAAACTGACTCCAAGAAGCTTATCTTAGTTGACACTCCAAAACATCTAATCATTGCTCTAGGCTGCCTGTGGTATGATAGGAGAGCCTTCACTTTGAGGGGCCTGAGTGCTCGATGGGGCTGGTTAGACAGCATTAGCCACAGAGCAGCTGGATTTTGAAGCTGTGTTCAACAATGGAAGCCAATGTAACCAACCCATAGACCTAGGTCACTACAGAGGGCAGACCTATGAACCAGGAAGAAATCAGTTTGCTCCTCGGGGTGAGGTGGGGGGATGGGAATCACTCAATGCAACCTAAACAGATTCAGCTTCCAAGGGGTTCCAAGGAACACCACCCTCATGGGATGCAGGTAAACTGTGGGACTGGCCCCCATCCCTGCACAGTGCGCCTGTCAAGAGATCTGAGGTCAGGCTGCCCTCCCAGGGTCAGCCTTGAGGGAGAAGGGGCTGGGAGGAGACTTCATGCCAAGGTCAAGTGCAGCTTGAGGGGTGAGTCAGGAGGCTGGTGGGGAAGATACCAGATCTGGCTGTGAAGCCCAGTCCTCTTTCCCTTGGAGTTACTGATTCTCTAGGGGAACTTCATATATTTTCAGCAAGAGCTCACAGTACCATCCCATCTGCATTCATCTGGTTCTTCCCTTAGTAATTTCTTCTCCTTCCCCAAATTCTCACCCTAGACCTGCAGCCAGTCTGGTTTGTGATTCCTCCGGGCTGGCATTGCAGGTCAAGAGGAGATGGGGGTGGCAGTGTTTGCATATATAGATGCTAGGAGTGTTAGAAGTGGGGCGTTTCTGTAGCTTTTATTCCCTCATTTGCCTCCCACTCAGTCTCTGTACCTCACTTGTAAGAACTACTATTATGAACTCTGGATTTTTCCTATAGCATTGCTCTCCCCACCTACCTGAACCTCTTTTTTTTTTTTTTTTTAATTTCTTTTGGCCACACTGTGTGGCCTGTGGGACTTCAGCTCCCCTGACCAGGGATCAAACCTGTGCCCCTGAACCCACGCCCCCCTGTACTGGCAGCAAGGAGTTTTAACTACTGGACCACCAGAGAAGTCCCCACCTCCTCGAACTTCTGATTGTCCTTTAAAGCTCAATTCAAAGCTACCTCCTCAGGAAAGACTTCCTATCACCTTAGTCTGACTTGGAGTCCCTCACGTATGCTCCTATAACGTCAGTGCTCCGTCTTTGAAGTCTGATCCTCTTCAGTCTGTGTCTGTTTTCATGTTTCTTTCCTCACCATTTGCTGGACTCTTTAAAGACAGAAATAAAATCTTCTGTCTCTGTATGCTTTAGACATTTCAGCATTATCCCTAATTTATTAATAAATAGTCCTACTATTTATTCAGTAGGCTATAAACAAGTATCTGTTGACCAAATCAATAAAGATAATTTAGAGAGCCCATCAGAATTCCTGGGTGGAGTTTTTAAAATATACATTGCTAGATCCACCCCTGGGCATACAAATCCTCCAGGTTTGGACTGAGGTTCATGGATCTGCCTTTTGAAAAAGTCTCATAATAATTTTGAGGTTCACTCATGGTTAAAAACCACAGACTTCATTAGATCTATTCTACTCACTCTGAAGCTAGAGGGGGGAAGGGACTTATCTAATATCATGCGGACTTGAACTAAATATCCAAATATCCATACCAGCAATCATGCCCTTTCTTCTACTTTCTAAAAAAAATAAAAGAAAATAGAAATGTGTTAGGAAGAAGAGATTTGATGTGAGGCAGAAACAAAATATCGGGATGAGTTAAAAGTTCTTTGGCTCTTCAACAACAATAATTACCATTAATGATAATAAACCCCATTGTGGCTGGAAGGATAGACATTACTTATGATGGAACAGATGTTTGGGAGAAAAACTGCAGCACCACTCAGCTGGTGACAGTCAGGGGAGGGATACAGCCCCGATCGCCCCGCTTCCTTGCTTGTGAGGCGTGTGGACCGCATTTGCCTAGATAAACATCCATACACAGAGCCATTCTTGGATTGCTGGAGGAGGGAGGGGTGCCGAGTGCCTTTAGTCCTGTGATCCCATTTTAGAGAAGAGGAAACTGAGGCTGGGAATGGGAGTGGGGAGTGACCTCAGGAGCTGCAGCAAGTTAGTGGAAAAACTGGGCCTGTAATCTAGTTCCTAACTCTTTGCCAAGTATGTGTACACTGGTTATTCCTGAACAATGCAGTTAAATGTTTTCAGGTTGATTCCCTCAGGAGTCCCCAAAAGTGTCCACTTCAACCTGATTTTTTAACCTAGCGATTCAGATTTGATGGAGCCAGGGTCTCCGCCATAAGGAATTCAACTTCCTCTTGGAGGTATTCTGCCTGTCCACTCAGTTGGGCCTCCTTGGACCACTTGAGGGGAAAGTGAAAGTGAAAGCTGCTCACTCGTGTCCAACTCTTTGTGACCCCATGGACTATACAGTCCATGGAATTCTCCAGGCCAGAATACTGGAGTGGGTAGCTGTTCCCTTCTCTAGGGGATCTTCCCAATCCAGGGATCAAATCCAGGTCTCCTGCACTGCAGGAGGATTCTTTACCAACTGAGCTATCAGGGAAGCCCCAACTTGAGGGGATGGCCTTTGAAATTCCACAGGACTTTGTCAACAAAGGTCTGTCTAGTCAAAGCTACGGTTTTTTCAGTAGTCATGTATGGATGTGAGAGTTGGACCATAAAGAAAGCTGAGCACCGAAGAATTGATACTTTTGCACTATGGTATTGGAGAAGACTCTTGGGAGTCCCTTAGACTGCAAGGAGATCCAACTAGTCAATTCTAAAGGAAATCAATCCTGAATATTCATTGGAAGGACTGGTGCTGAAGCTGGAACTCCAATACTTTGGCACCTGATGTGAAGAACTGACTCATTAAAAAAGACCCTGATGCTGGGAAAGATTGAAGAGAGGAGGAGAAGGGGACGACAGAGGATGAGGTGGTTGGATGGAATCCCCGACTCAATGGGCATGAATTTGAGTAGGCTCTGGGAGTTGGTGATGGACAGGGAAGCCTAGTGTGCTGCAGTTCATTGGTTCACAAAGAGCTGGACACGACTGAGCGACTGAACTGAACTGAACTGAGGCATTCTCACTTGTTTTGACCCTAGTCTTCATGATTGGAAGTGGACATTACCATCTGTCATCTTCAAGTCTGGAGGAACAAACTCTTTACTCCGATTATATTTACCCGCATGCTTCCAAAAACTCACTTTCTCTGCTGCTTCCAATGATTTCCTCCACTTTGAGTTCTTCTTCATGTCAGCATCTCCACTTACCAAAATCCTTCCCATCCTTACAAACCTCACCCATGTTCCTGTCCCCTGCGAGGCAGCCTTGTCCATTCTCTGGGGTCTTCGAGCTCTCCTCCTTTTCAGCGCTTGCAGGAGTGTGTATCATCCACACCAATCCCTCGGTGTGTGTCACGCTACCTTGTTTTAGGCTTGGGGACACAGTTTTCCCGGCTGGGTGACAAGCCCCTGGGACCACAGTACATGTGAGCTATTAATTCTCTGCAGAGTACGTGCTGCGGGGTAACTCAAATCAACAAACGTTTATTGTGCTTTGTGTGGTGCTACCTTGGGACTTCTTGTTATGGGGAAAATAAATGTACTTATTGTTCAAAGCTCCTTTTATTTGGGTTTGCGCTTCCCTGTAGCCAAAAGCTGCATGACTGATACATACACCGCTTAAGTAAATAGATGTGAGGGTGGACACAGGGTTTTTCTAAGGTCTACTTCAATTTGAAGGGCAAATGAAGGGGAATGAGGGAAGAGGGGGAGTTAAGAATCAGTGTGTGTGTATGCATGTGCGCGTGTGTGCGCGTGTAAAAGCACAAAGCTAAAGGAAGCAGAGAGTGAATGTGTGCCCGTGGGAGAAGGCAGGAGGGAGGAGGACATTTATTTAGAAGCAGATGAAAATAATGAACTCCTCGTGCAGAATAACTCCAATATGGAGTGTTAAAATCTGGGTATTCTTTTTTAAAATAAGCATTTCTCGAGTGCCCCGGGTTGGCTAGGGGTGGCTAATAACACTCTATTTTTTAAAACTTCAGCTCACCTCATCCAAACCAGTGCTTCCTAACATGAAATTTGATTTTACTTTCAATAGATAAGGAAAATAGTTTTTATTCTCCATTTAGGTTAGAAGCAATTCTGGCAGCAGTTCAGACACTCCTCAGGGCACCAAGAATATCCAGCAGCTTATCTTTGTGAAGGTCTTTTGGGGGCCCGTTTCTCATTTTCTGGGATTTTTCTTTTCTAGCCTTCTGAATTTTCTTTCTTTTTTTGTTTCACAGTTTTCATTTATTTTTCATCACATCTGTCTTCTTTGACATTCCTCCATGGTTTCCTTTTTGAGGTCTCACATTTATTCCTCCCTGGAATGAGCATCTCATGTGAATGGAGGGGGTAGATTTGGGGTCCTCAGAGTAGCAGGAGAGCAGTTTGGTAAAGTAGAGAAGTTCTTGGATGAGGGCGCGGGAGTCTGGGTTTGCGTGCAGGGTTTTATCACTAACAGGCTGGGTGACCTTGGGCAAAATCGCAAATTCTTGGTATTGCCTTAGGGCCCTTATCTCTAAAGAGGATTTGACCAGTATGATCTCCAGGCATTAACTTTCTGTGCCTTTTATAAAAATACAGCTGTATTTAAGAAGTGAGATTTGCCCTGGTACTTGGAAATATGGGTCTTTGGTGATAATTAGCACTGGATTTAAAAGTCGTTTTGTGTTCTGCAACTTTGTGGTTACTCGAGCTTTCTAAATGAGGGCTGGGATTTGGGACCAGCATTTCCCAGGTTGTTATCCATCAAACACAGGAAACTTTTCCAGATAGGAGCCTACTCTGAAGGAAACAGGGAGATAGAATAGTAACAGTCCTTGATTTGTGCGTGTGTTTTTAATTGTGGTAAAGACATAAAACAAAATATACCCTATTAACTACTGTTTAATTGTACAGTACAGTACTGTTAGCTCTCAATGCACTTGAATTTCCAGAACTGTTTCATCTGACATGATTGTAACTCTATTCATGGTATAGCAACTCCTATGCCCTCTCTTTCCCCCAGCCTCTGGAAACCACATTCTACTCTCCATTTCTATCAGTCTAGATACTTCTTATCAGGGGAATTCACACAGAATTTGCTTTTCTGTGATTGTCTTATTTCACTTAGCATACTGTCTATAAGGTTTATTGTGTTATAGAATGTCACAGACTTCCTTCTTTTAAAAGGCTGAGTAATGCTGCGATTCATGGGGTCGCAAAGAGTCGGACACGACTGAGCGACTGAACTGAACTGAATATTCCTTGACTTGTATTCTAAACTAGACTTTTTCCTGAGTCTTATACAAATAAAATTAAACCAGATATTTTGTCTCAACGCACTTTCCTGCTCCTGTGGGTGGTTCATGGTGCCCTCACCAATGTAAAAACTTTTTGGGCAGATTGGCCTAGTACCCACTCACATATAAGGATGGTTCTCTTTACCCCTGATGTATTCTCAATGTTACATGATTATTTTTTTTTTAACTATTTTTCATTAGAGTTGTTGTTCAGTCACTAACTCATGTCTGACTCTTTGTGACCCCCATGACCGCAGACACTGTCCCGTGATTTTGGAGCCCAAGGAAAAAAAAAATCTGACACTGTTTCCATTTTTTCCCCATCTATTTGCTAAGACGTGATGGGACCAGATGCCATGATCTTAGTCTTCTGAATGTTGAGTTTCAAGCCAGCAGTTTCACTCTCCTTTTTCACCCTCATCAAGAGGCTCTTTAGTTCCTCTTCACTTTCTGCCATTAGAGTGCTATCATCTGCATATCTGAGGTTGTTGATATTTATCCTGGCAATCTCGATTCCAGCTTGTGATTCATCCAGCCTGGCATTTTGCATGATATACTCTTCATAGAAGTTAAATAAGCAGGCTGACAATATACAGCTTTTTCTAGAGTTAGGTTTATACATAGCAGAAATCTTTGTCTATAAACATGGCCTTTTAAATAGAATGATCCGACTTTTGGGGACAATCTAGATTCTTGTCTTGACTCTGCACATGCTTGGGCAAACGTCTTCCCAATGTGGGGCTCAGTTTCCTGATCTGTAAAATGGAGAGGTGAGAGTAGATTACTTGTCCTCGTCGAGGGTCATTTTTCCCTTCAGTGGACATTTGGCAATGTCTGAGGACAGATGCTGCTGGCATCTACTGAGTAGGGGCCAGGGATGCTGGCCTCCAGGGCCCAGGAGAGGCCTCTTCCCTCCTCAATGAAGAACTATCCAGCCCCAGATGTCAATAGTGCTGAAGCTGACTAGTCCTGGGCTAGCTAATGTCTACCATCTCTAAAATGCCATGATGCTTTCCATCTCTTCAGCTTTCCCCTTCATACTCTCATTGGCTTGGGCCTGAAACACAAGTATAAAGTAGGAGAATTTGTCTACCTTCTCTCTTCTCCTTTCATACACTGTCCTTCCCAAGCTTTCATTCTCTTTTCCTTTCCTTCACTGTTTCATCATAATGTGGGCTGGGTTTAAGAGGAGTATTCTTCTGAACAGAGTTGAAACTCTAGGTGGCATCAGGCTGGCTCAAGGGGGGAAGACATCTGATCAGCCTAGGTCTTTGCTCCCACATGGCTTCCTTCTCATGCTTTGAGTCCATGTGTGACTACCCCTCCTCCCCCCTTAATCTGCCCAGTTATGTTAGCTGTGGAGTACACTACAGTTTAATTTCAAAGCAAGATGATGTTTAGTTTCCAGGTACTGTTAGATTTTGCTCTTTATGTTTTCCTACCCTCACAGTCCCTGTCTTACCCAGAATTTTAATGTGTAAAAGTAAAATCATCAGTCTATCTGCCTATGTGTACTTACTCCAGAGAACTAAAGATACTCCTTGTATATGACCTTGGCTTTAAGGCAATCTTTAATGATCTCTGGCATGTCTTCTATAATAGAAATACATTAACTATTCAAGCACATAAGCCAGAGTCTATGTGTAATCTTTGATAACTCCCTATCTCTCATCTCTCAGACTGAATCCATCTCCAAGCCCTATTGATTTTGCCTCCTAAATATCCTCCAAATCCCACCACTTAATGCCCCCTCTGTCAGTAACTCCAGGGCAAATTCCTATCACCTCAACCTGGACCACAATCATCTACTCTTGACCACTTCAAACAGATCCTTCTTAGCCCCCTCCAGTCTTTTCTTCACATTGAGACAAGAGCCACCATCTCAAAACAGAAACAAGAGCACATCAACCTCCATTGTAAAATCCTTCACTGGCTTCTTACCCCACTGAGGACAAAGGCAGAGCTCATTTCCAGGGCCCTTATGATCGCTCTGGGATCCTGCAGAATCCTTCTCTACTCTCTTCCCTCTGCCCCCAGCCGCTTCTCTGGACACTTCTTCTCCTGCTTCTTCTCCTTTTTTTGGTAATATTTATTTATTTGGCTATGCCAGGTCTTGGTTGTGGCACTGGGGACCTTTGCTGTCTTTGGAACATGCAGGGTCTTTACTTGTGGCATGTGAACTCTTAGTTGTGGCGTGTAGGATCTAGTTCCCTGACTACAGGTTGAACCTGGGCCCCAGCACTGGGGACATGGAGACTTAGCCACTGGACCACCAGAGAAGCTCCTCCTACCACACTTTCCTCATTATTTTCTGTTCTAGTGAGAGTGGCCATCTTTCAGTCCCTGAAACTCTTCGTGTTCCTTCCCATCTCAGGGCTTTTGCACAAGGTTTTCTCCTATTCTCTCCTCTCTCACTCCAACTTCCTGTCTTAAGGTGGGTTCTCCAAGAAGTCTTGTCCTGACACTGGAACATGAGTTTGTCTAGTTGGTGTGAGAAGCGGTTCCAGAAAGTGCTGGTAAGGGAGTCAGGGAAGGCAGATGAGCTGGGGATGAAAGGAAGCCAAGACTAGATGCAAGGATGAGGAGGTGGCTGGTGAGGACGGTGAAGCTCAATTTCACCAGGGCCTTCTAGAAGGTGGTGCAGATCATGCTTGGAGTCGTCCAACCTGGGGGCTTAGGAAGTTGAGATGTTTGTGCTTCTGGGAGTGCCAACTTTCTAGTACTCCTGGCTTGCCCTGTTAAGAACTGAGACCACCCTGTGGCCAGAGAAAGCCCTTGGGCAGAGCACTGACGTCATCTACTACACCACGTGCCCTTCTTCACCAAGTTAATTTCTATTCATTCTTGGATTGCAGTTCAATCATCACTCTTTTAGGAAGCCTCTCCAGACCTTATTGAGGAAGTCAAGTGCCCTAATTATTAGCCCTTCTGGCACCATGGTCCTTTGTAACATCTGTGATTATTTCATTAATCACACTATGTAGTCTAGCGTAGTCTCTACCACTACACTGTAGGCAACACAAGGACAGGGACTTGGTCTATTTTTACTCATCTCTGTCTATACTGCAACCACAGTGCTCAGCCTAGGCTTTGTGAAATGAATGTGAATGCTCTTTAATTTTATTCTTTTCCCCCTGTAACTGAATATAGAGATTTTCTTTTATTTATACTCTTTTAAACACATCTGGTCCCATCACTTCATGGGAAATAGAAGGGGAAACAGTGGAAACAGTGTCAGACTTTATTTTTTTGGGCTCCAAAATCACTACAGATGGTGATTGCAGTCATGAAATTAAAAGACGCTTACTCCTTGGAAGGAAAGCTATGACCAACCTAGACAGTAAAGCAGAGACATTACTTTGCCAACAAAGGTCCGTCTAGTCAAGGCTATGGTTTTTCCAGTGGTCATGTATGAATGTGAGAGTTGAACTGTGAAGAAAGCTGAGCGCCGAAGAATTGATGCTTTTGAACTGTGGTATTGGAGAAGACTCTTGAGAGTCCCTTGGACTGCAAGGAGATCCAACCAGTCCATTCTAAAGGAGATCAGTCCTGGGTGTTCTTTGGAAGGAATGATGCTAAAGCTGAAACTCCAGTACTTTGGCCACCTCATGCGAAGAGTTGACTCATTGGAAAAGACCCTGATGCTGGGAGGGTTTGGGGGCAGGAGAAGAAGGGGATGAGAGAGGATGAGATGGCTGGATGGCATCACTGACTCGATGGACGTGAGTTTGACCATCACTGGGAGATGGTGATGGACAGGGAGGCCTGGCGTGCTGTGATTAATGGGGTCGCAAAGAGTCAGACATGACTGAGCTACTGAACTGAACTGAACTGAAACACATCTAACAATTCCCATTTTTGTTTGGATTATATTTTTTTTGAAATCTATTCTTTTTTATACTAGGATTTGTCTTAAGTTATAGAAAAATCATAAAGGTAAAAAAATTATAAACAAGTGCTGAAACATTGCTGTATAGACATAGACAGAGGTGTTTAGATACAAAATTATTGATTGCCAGGCTGCATTATCTTAATATGGCTCAGTTTTGTGTGAAAGGTGATTTTGATGTGTTGCTCTTGGCAAGGAGTGTGAGTTCTACAAAATTCTAATGAGTGAAAGTTAAGGGCTGAACTGTGTGCTCATTGATTTACTCTGTGATTCAGAGTAGATCCATAATAACTTTGTAGTTTTATAATAATAATGCAAAGTCCATAATAACTTTGCAGCCCATGGTAACTTTGGGGGTATGGTCTATTTATTTTAAAGAGAAGCTTCTGTTGCTTTGGTGAAAGGTAGGTGCAATTGCTTCTTGGGAGTACATTAGTTGGGTCTCCAACAAAGACTAGTATAAATGGGAAAAATGGGGCAAAATACAGGAAAGATGGAGCGGGGAGTCTGTTCAGTGGATCAGATTAAAATAAATATAACATGTCACTTTCCATCACATTCTTTCTCTCCTTCTTATTCTCATTTCCTTCCCCTCTCTTCTTTGACTCTCTCTGGGTTTTCCATATTTTCTTGGGTTATACCCAGGCTACTTCCATGTCAAAGAAAAGATGACCACTGACATCCCCATGGGCTTCCCAAGTGGTGTAGTGTTAATCTGGCAAGTCTCAGTAATAAGAGAACACCTTTCTCCTAATACCCAAGTACCAGGGAATTGATTGGTTTTGCCTGAGTCATGTATCTGTTGCTTGGACCAGTCCCTGTGGTGTGTGAAAAAGAATACCATGATTGGTGAACTTGGATGGAGGGTACAGGAATTATGAGTGGCAGCCCCACCAGAACTACATGGCAGGAAGAAAGAAGGTTGCCATTACTGAAATAAGGGGAAAATGCTGGGCACAGAGGTACAACAGATGCCCCTGTAAAAAGGAATGAATTTGATTTTTCATTAATTTATTCGTTCGGACACTAATCCATTTATTCAAAAATCACCTAGTGATTCTCTTATTAGGACCAAATACTGTCAGATATAGAAACCAAAGATGGTTTCGCATCTCAAGTAACTCAATATGGTGGAGGATATGGATAAGGAAAGAGTTATAATAGGTATCAGCTTTCATCTATTAAAGTAACCCAACTACAAGACATTAAAAAACTTTTTCTTAGGTCTATCCAAAGAAGCTGAGAGCTACCCTGACAATGAGAACCATATTTATTCCTTCTGATTCCGGCCATGACAAAGCTAATTGGTTGCTCTACTATTCTGTGGGTGAGGTAGAGGGAACAGTGAGGAGAAGCTCAAAAATTGAACATCTACTCAGAGTTCTGACAGTAAGGGGAAATTATCAAGATTCCAGGGATTCTCTGAAGAAGAAAAGCTCTTAATCATCTCTCCTGGACTTTGAGAATCAACCCCTATGTCTAGGGCTATAAGAATCAACCCCTTTCTGGATTGTCTGGAGAATTTCTTAGCAAAACTTGATGATATGTTAAGCTTGTCAACCATCAAGTATTTACAATACTGCAATTGTTTGAACAGTGTCACTTCTAATAGTTTCTCAATCAAGTGTCTTCCTACGGAACGCCCATGACCTTGGCCAACGTTCTATGAAGACGTCATTTTCTGAAATTCAGTTTGGAAGTTCCTCTAGTCTCACCTACTTGAGAGGTTAAAAAAAAAGTGATCCATAGTAACAATAACCAAAGGCAATCACTGTTAAGTGACTTTATTTCTCACTGAAAACCAACAGGGATTTAGGGTGAAGCTGGCCAGAGCTGTTTGATTTAGCAATAAAGGACTGTTTTCTTTAAGTTCTACATGGCCTTTAATTTACTGTCTTACTGTTGTCTAACTCCCACACAGACCTCCCTAAACACACATTTCCAGCACTCTACTTGTTACAGCCCTCAACACAGGTCTGAGAACTTCCCAGCAGAGAGATAAAGGGCTATAACTCACACAAACTCTGAAATTTCATGCAGAGAAGAAGCCTTCATCACTTCTGCCCCTGTAGCAGGCTTCTTAGTAACACAGCTTGCGCTTTGACACAAGATTGCCACACCTCTCATCTCAAGCTTCCTGAAACAGGTCAGTCCTCAGAGTGGTTTCAAGGAAAGTCAGTGGCAGGAAGAGAAAGTACTCCTTTTTTTTTCCCCCTTAAATTAATTGGTTTTTTTATTGGAATATAGTTGATTTGCAAATGTTGTGTTAGTTTCTACTGTAAAGCAAAGCAAATCAGTTCTGCATATACAGATATCCACCCTTTTAAGATTCTTTTCCCATATAGGCAATTACACAGTATCAAGTAGAGTTCCCTGTGGCATACAGTAGGTCCTTGGTGTGTGTTAGTTGATCACTCATGTCCGACTCTTTGTGACCCTGTGGACTGTAGCCCTCCAAGCTCCTCTAGCCATGGGATTCTCCAGGCAAGAATATTGGAGTGGGTTGCCATGCCCTCCTCCAGGGAATCTTCCCAACCCAGGGATCGATCCCGCCTCTCTTACATCTCCTGCATTGGCAGGCGGGTCTTTACCACTAGTGCCACCTAAGGAGTGTGCCATCCTCATCTTTGCATGTTATCTCAGAATTGTCTGGTATATTGCACAAGCTCAGTAAATATTTGCTGGCAATTGAAAGTGAAAAGTGAAGTCTCTCAGTTGTGTCTGACGCTTTGCGACCTCATGGACTGTAGCCTATCAGGCTCCTCTGTCCATGGGATTTTCCAGCAAGAGTACTGGAGTGGGTTACCCATTTCCTTCTTCAGGGAATCTTCCCAACCAAGGGATCAAACCTGGGTCTCCTGTATTGAGGGCAGATGCTTTACCATCTGAGCCACCCGGGAAGCCCTGGTAATTGAAAGAGCAAACTAATTACTGTCTGGAGACATTTGGTCAACCTTGTATTGATGACTACAATTTCACTCCTTGTTCTTTTAAAGCACAATACATCTGAATTTTGAGAAATGGGCAGTTTTCTAATTTTTTATGAGCTTTAGTTTAGTTATAGTGCAGTCTAACATTTTATGTCTAAAGTATACATATATCTTTATATTGCAGCATGCATTGTCTTTCCTCATGGATAACCGGGTCAACTCCTTAACTAAATAGATACTATTTTCCCTTTTCTTTTCATATTCCTTGATAGCTGGTAAAATATTACAGCTGTTTTTAAAATGTCTTAATATGGCTATAATTTCTCTTATTGACTCCTGGTGGAGACAAGATGGGAGTCTATTCATTCTGTGGTTTTTCTTCCCTCCTGGTAGAAGCCCTTGGGCAGCTGTCTGCTTTATTGGGGCCAGGGTGGAGGCCTGAGCTCCTGTCTGTTTTGCTACCTTCTTGGCTAGAGGTCAAGCCTTGAGTTTCTTTTGAACCTGGGGGAGTGGCTTAGGCAAATCTCGTCTGTTTGGCGATTGTCAGGTTCTCTGGGTAAGAGACTAGCAGCCTCTGGTGATTAGAGGGGAATAGAGTCCTCCACAAGCTGGCTAGTGGGAGGATGCTGCAATGAAAGTGAATCTTTGACAAAATTCTGCCAGATACACAAGTGTAAAAGAAGATACGCAACCTGCTCTTGGAAATTCAGAGGTGGCTCTTCTCATTGACTTCATGAGCGTGTTACTTCAAGGCGAGTGCCATGGTTTCTGATGGTTTTGGAGTCAAGTCAAGCTCACAGCCCATGCTTGCCTATCCTTGCTGTCATAAGGCATTGCATCACCACATGGATAGAGTCGTACTGAGTGAAGTAAGTCAGGCAGAGAAAGACAAATGTTGTATGATACCCCTTATATGTGATATAAAGAAATCTGAAAAGAAATGATACAAATGACCGTATTTACAAAACAGAAACAGTCTCACAGACATAGAGAATGAACTTACCACGGATGAAGGTGGAAGGGCAGGGATAGTTAAGGAGTTTGGGATGGACAGGTACACACTGCTATATTTAAAATGGATAACCAACAAGGACCTGTCGTACAGCACATGAAACTCTGCTCAATGTTATGGGGCAGCCTGGATGAGAGGGGAGTTTGGGAAGAATGGATACATGCATATGTATGGCTGAGTCCCTTTGCTATTCACCCAAAGCTATCAGAGTAGTTATAGTTAGTTAGCTATACTCCAATATAAAATAAAAAATTAAAAAATATATAGATCACTGCATCCATATTGGATTAACATATTCACACAAGGTGCTTGTTGGAGTCCCTTGCAGTGGTCCCCAACCTTTTTGGTACCAGGGACCATTTTCGTGGAAGAGTTTTTCCACAGACCACTGAGGGAGATAACGGTTTAGGGCTGATTCAAGCACATTGCATTTATTTATTATTTAACTTATTTATTTTAATTGGAGGCTAATTACTTTACAGTACTGTGGTGGTTTTTGCCATACATTGACATGAATCAGCCACGGGGTACCTGTGTCCCCTCCGTCCCGAGTCCCGCTCCCACCTCCCTCCCCATCCCATCCCTCTGGGTCATCCCGGTGCACAGCTGTGAACACATTGCATTTATTATGCATTTCATTTCTATTGTTATCGCATCAGCTCCACCTCAGGTCATCAGGCCTTGGATCCCGGAGGTTGGGGACCCCTGCCTTAAAGTACAGGGATAGGATTTCTCTAAAGCATTCCCCACAAAGTTATGAAGTCCTGTGCTTGCCTCATCCTTAAACTTCATTTACAAATTTAGTAGAATATATAGAACATAAATTTTTCCTATTTTAGTCATTTTTCAGTGCCACAATTCCATGGCATTAAATGCATCGACATTGTTGTGCAACCATTACCACCATCATCTCCAGAACTTTTTCATCATTTGAAATGGAAACTCTGCACCCATTAAACATTCAACCTTCCCCCCAACCCCCTAGCCCTGGCAATCATGATTCGACTATTTCTACCAGTTTGACTACGCTGTGTACCTAATACACAGCATCATACAGTATTTGTCCTTTTAGGTTTGCTTATTTCAATTAGCATGAATGTTTTCAATGTGAACATGAAGTCACTCAGTTGTGTCAGACTCTTTGTGACCCCATGGACTGTAGCTCGCCAGGTTCCTCTGTCCTTGGGGATTCTCCAGGCAAGAATTCTGGAGTGGGTTGCCATTTCCTTCTCCAAGGAGACTGGATAATTTTTATTTCTCAAATACCACTTATTTCACCCCAAATAAATTATTCCTAACATCCTTTATGCTATTTAACAAACCTGTGGAGTGGATTTAAGTCACAATGTCTGAGGGGCTTAAGCAGCCACCTCTGAACTGTTGAGTCATGTTTAGGGTTTTTCATATGATAATGAATCACCTTTTACACATTACATAGTTCACAGTCTTAAAAGTCTTTAAAAAGTAAATTACCACATTGACCTTATGACCTAGTTAAAATTCAAATATCCTGACAGAGGTAATGTTGAGTATTAATAAGGAAATGACTGTCTAAATTGAGATCATTTAGCAGATCATATTTGATTCTGTGAGGTGGCAGGGTTTCAGAGATGGGCTTCAGAATCTAGAGTTCTGCACAAAACTCTCTCTGTGTGTATTTCTGGGGTAAGAGCTCAGGATTTTTACCAAATTCTCAGAGAGGTGTTCGTGAGCTTCCTAACAATGTAATGAGCCATGTTGAAAGGGAAAATTTAATTTTTTGCAGTGTTTTTGAGGAAACAAAAGGTTCAGATATCCATGTGGGGTGGTTTTTGAGGATGGCAAAAGGTCCAGTTGTCTATGTGGGGTGATGCAGTGCACTGAATGCTCATGGCCCCTTAAAAGTCATATGTTGGTACACTACCATATGTAAAATAGGTAGCTAGCGGGAAGTTGTTGCATAACACTGGGAGCTCAACCCAGTGCTCCGTGACAGCCTAGAGGGGTGGGCTGGGGTGGAGGGTAGGAGGGAGGCTCAAGATGGGGGGGGAACATACAGATATGTATATTAATGGCCCATTCACATTGTTGTATGGCAGAAACCAACACAGCATTGCAAAGCAATTACCCTCCAATTAAAAATAAATTAAAAAAAGTTCACATGTTGGAATCTTAACCTTCAATTTGATGGTATTAAGAGTAGGGTCTTTGAGAAGTGATTATGTTGTTTCTCACGAGTGAGATTCGGGTCCTTATTAAGAAGACCCTGGAAAGCTCTCTTGCCCCTTCTGCTGTGTGAGCACACAGTGAGAAGGAATCCATCAGTGAGCCAAGGAGAGGTTTCTCACCAGATATGAAGTCTGCTGACACTTTGATCTTAGACTTTCCAGCCTCCAGAACTTTGAGAAATAAATTTCTATGGTTTATAAACCACTCAGTCTAGGGTGTTCTGTTATATTAAGTGAACTGACCGAGATGGGGAGGTGGGAATGTTGAGAAACTCAGGTTTATTGCTTCTGAATTCTCATGCTGCTGAGCCCCCTGGTTGACAGTTGCTCTCAGCCCCAGGCTGAACTGAAGACAGCAGCTTTTTTGGCCTTCTGATCACCTCCTCTAAACAATAAGTCTTTGCGCTTATTGATGTCTGTGCCTCCATAAAGTTACACTGGTTAATAGCTCTAATTGTCACTTGGGCTGTGTGTGGTCCCTTAGCCTTAATTATTTTATGGTCCTCAGTATGAGTGTTCATGTTTTGTAATTTCTCTGATCGGAGCCAGTGATCTCTTATCGAACCTGCGGCCTCAAAGCTTTTCCTTACTCGTGAGGGTAAGAGCATCACACGACTTCAGGGGACACGGTCCGTCTGCATCCCCTGTGAGCGGCACCTCCTTGAGTTGGACAGTGAGGTGGCCTTGTTAATTGCCAGTGCTCTCGTGTGTGTTGATGCCACTGAGGCCTTCACCATCACCCCTTTTCCCCCACGGTCTGTCTGCTCTTTCATACGTGTATTCAGTGTGGACTGTGTGGAAAAGACCAAAGAAGAATCAAGAATAGGACCCTTGCTTCTGTGTTCCAAATTAGCAAAGTGATTGTTGGGATTTTGAAAAGACTTTTACAGTGATCAGCTAATGAGGGCATTCAGGGAGATAAATAACATCAAGAATCTTTCACAGCTAATAATTCCCTAATTTTCTGTTTCAGCCTTTCCTCCCCAGATTCTCAATGCTATGCCAATTTGGCAAGCTGATATAAATCATTCTTTCCTACCTGGAATGTTCTTCTTCACTCTGACTGCTTGATTTCTCTACATTCTCAAAATCTCAGCTCAAGTTCCATGAAATCCATGAAACCTTCTCTAATCTCTTCCACCCACCATGTTCCCTCTTCCGAATTTAGTACCATTCAGGGTGTGTACCTCACTATTAGCACTTACCACATATGGCCACACTGCATTCATTTCCTTTTTAGACATGTGTGATGGGACAATATTTTGGTACATTATCTGGGATAATTCTCCTTGCTGGTAACTTCAGTTGCTCTGCAACCCTCTCTTTCCAGGGAGCTGAAGCATCTACTGAATTGGGGGTGCAGATTTAGAGAAACAGTTCCCAAGACCATCCTCAGGTTTAATACCTCTCGAGTATTCACAGATCCCACTGAAGGCCATTATGCTCTCAGCTATGGTCTGTTACAGGGGAAAGATGCAGGTTAAGACCTGCCATGGGAAGAGGTGGTGGGGGAAAGTCCCAGGTGCGGAGTCTTTGGTCATCCTCCCCCACCGTCATGGACAGGGTTACTCTTCTGCCAAGGCTGTGTGATAATGTATGTTATGTGGGGGACTGCCAACCAAGAATGTTCACCTGAGCCTTGGTGTCCAGAGTTTTTGTTTGGGTTCCATGGCTGACGATGGCTCATGTGGCTGACCTCAGGCTCCAGCTCCGTCTTCAGAAACTGAGCTGATAGCGCTTGCCTCAAAACCCCCTCCATGAATCACATGTCTGGTGTGGTCCAATGCCTCCAGGTAAGCAGGGACATTCCTATAGGGCAGGACATTCCAGGCTTAGAGGTAAGCACCCCAGGAGCCAAGGGCAAAGACCAGACCTCTTTTGGGGCAAAGTTCAATTCCTCTGACACAGGGAGCTTTGTGGTATCTAACTGAAGGGTAGAGACCACTTTCATTTCCTGGCTTCCAAGACAGGCTCTCAAAGTGCACATCAAAGACAACAGCTGTGATTTCCATCTGCAAGGTTTTAGTGTGAGGAGTCAGATTCTTTGAGAGAAGTGAGGTTTGTGTGTTCTCTGGGAGCCAATGCTGGAGGACTAGTGTTTGGCATTTATGCAGGTGAACAGTAGAACAGGGGATGAGGTAGGCTGTGACATAAGGTGCTTTCCCATCCCACAAGGAGGCAATGAGAATCCCTCCTGGGCTAGGAGGTGCTCAGGAGATGGAGAGAGAGAGAGAGAGGGGGGCATTGACTCGACCCACCTATGGGGCTGAAACCAGGGGATGGAAGTGAGGGCAGAAACTCCCCAGATGCATTTGAGGACCTACTCTTTCTTCTGCCTTGAAATCTTGGAGGAGAGCAGCTCATACAGTTATACCAACAAACTGCAAAGATGGAGCACACATAAAGCTTTCTGGGTTATAAGCAAACAACGGTCCCGCATCAAAATGACACATGTAGGACCACATGCATATCCATGATTATGTTGCACAATCCATAGACAGATGGAAGTCTGCCCACATTGATGGTAAGAATTAGTGTTATTATTTCAAGCACAATAGGCAATTTACATCTTTCTTATCTTTCTTGGTTAGTTGTATAATCTCTGAATAAACATTGTTTTGGGCAATTTATAGCTGATCGTATCTGACTGTGTTTTCCTTGCTCAGATGTGGTTGACGAAACTCCCTGCCCTTTGGCCAGGCATTCATGTCTCCAGTTTGACTTCAGCCCTCCTGCCAGCCTTTATATTCTCTTCCTCCTATGCAGGCTGCCCACCCTCCACTAAATGGAGCTCAGGGGTTCCTAGAAGTGCTTCCCTCACCATGTCTTTAGTTGGAGTGTTGTTCTTTTCTGGCCTGACTTTCCCCATCTCCACTGGGCTGAAATTTCACTTCCTCTGTGAAGCCTTCCTTAATTTGTGGTGGAGGCCACTCCTTTTGAGCTTGAACCACAAGTTTAAATTGCTACAACCTTGGGCCTTTTGGTTTGGCTCTTTTAAAAGCCTTAAAAATGCAATTCTCCTTAACCCAGCCATTCTACCTCTGGAAATTTATCTTCAGGAAATATTCATGATAGTGCACACAGTCTGGCAAACATGTTCACAGTGATTCATTTTTTAGTCAGTTCAGTAGCTCAGTCGTGTCCGACTCTTTGCAATCCCATGAATCACAGCACGCCAGGCCTCCCTGTCCATCACCAACTCCCGGAGTTCACTCAAACTCACATCCATCGAGTCAGTGATGCCATCCAGCCATCTCATCTTCTGTCGTCCCCTTCTCCTCCTGCCCCCAATCCCTCCCAGCATCAGGGTCTGTTCCAATGAGTCAGTTCTTCTCATCAGGTGGCCAAAGTATTGGAGTTTCAGCTTCAGCATCAGTCCTTTGAATGAACACCCAGGACTGGTCTCTTTTAGGATGGACTGGTTGGATCTCTTTGCAGTCCAAGGGACTCTCAAGAGTCTTCTCCAACACTACAGTTCAAAAGCATCAATTCTTCAGCGCTCAGTCTTCTTCACAGTCCAACTCTCACATCCACACATGACCCCTGGAAAAACAATAGCCTTGACTAGACAGACCTTTGTTGGCAAAGTAATGTCTCTGCTTTTGAATATGCTATCTAGGTTGGTCATAACTTTCCTTCTAAGAAGTAAGCATCTCTTAATTTCATGGCTGCAATCACCATCTGTGATTTGAGTCCCCCAAAATAAAGTCTGACACTGTTTCCACTATTTCTTCATCTATTTCCCATGAAGTGATGGGACCAGATGCCATGATCTTAGTTTTCTGAATGTTGAGCTTTAAGCCAACTTTTTCACTCTCCTCTTTCACTTTCATCAAGAGGCTTTTTAGTTCCTCTTTACTTTCTGCCATAAGGGTGGTGTCATCTGCATATCTGAGGTTATTGATATTTCTCCCGGCAATTTTGATTCCAGCTTATGCTTCCTCCAGCCCAGCGTTTCTCATGATGTACTCTGCATATAAGTTAAACAAGCAGGGTGACAATATACAGCCTTGACGTACTCCTTTTCCTATTTGGAGCCAGTCTGTTGTTCCATGTCCAATTCTAACTGTTGCTTCCTGACCTGCATATAGGTTTCTCAAGAGGCAGGTCAGGTGGTCTTGTATTCCCATCTCTTTCAGAATTTTCCAGTTTATTGTGATCCACACAGTCAAAGGCTTTGGCATAGTCAATAAAGCAGAAATAGATGTTTTTCTGGAACTGTCTTTCTTTTCGATGATACAGAGGATGTTGGCAATTTGATCTCTGCTTCCTCTGCCTTTTCTAAAACCAGCTTGTACATCTGGAAGTTCACGGTTCACGAATTGCTGAAGCCTGGCTTGGAGAATTCTGAGCATTACTTTACTAGCGTGTGAATGAGTGCAATTGTGCGGTAGTTTGAGCATTCTTTGGCACTGCCTTTACTAATAAAGAAACATCCTAAATGTATGACAATCAGATTTAGGTAAATTAAAAATAGATAAGCAAATATATATACATATTTTTTATCACAGAATTCTCTGAAGTTAGTAAACGTGATGTTGAAGATTTGGGACCGCTTTCCTTTAAACTCTGCTCCCTGGGACTTTTCTGATGGTCCAGTGGCTAAGACTCTGTACTCCGAATGCAGGGGACCCACGTTTGATCCCATATGCTGCAATGAAGATCAATGATCCTGTGTCCCACAACTGAGACCTGGTGCAGCCAAATAAATAGATACATAAGTAAATATTAAAAAAAACCCCTCTGTTTCCTGATTTGGGGCTGGTTTATGTAGGTGCACTGTCCCCAGCAGCCATTTGTTTTCTACCTGTACGTGCTAAGTTGCTTCCGGTGTGTCTGACTCTTTGTGACCCTATGAACTAACTGTACCCCGCCAGGCTCTTCTGTCCATGGGATTCTCCAGGCAAGAATACTGGAGTGGGTTGCCATGTCCTCCTCCAGGGGATCTTCCCAACCCGGGGATTGAAACTGCTACTCACATCTCCTGCATTGGTAGGCGGATACTTTACCACTGGGCGGCACCTGGGAAGCCCCCTGCAATGAGGCACAGATCCCTTGATCTTTGAGACTGTCCCACAGTTGCTTGAGTTAAACCTTGCTGAGGCCAGAGCAGAAGGTAAGAGCGGGATGGGGTTTCTCAAGCCCCTATTTTGCGGGCTGGAGGTGTGCACAGGTGCTGAGCTGTGGGCTGCTTGTGTGTGATGCTGTGTGATCAGTCTCTCCCAGGAGGGCACAGCTCGGGAGGGAGTCTCATCTTCATATTTGGTGGCTTCTTTTTCTGTATCTAACCGATGGAGAAAAAAGCTGACTTGCCCGACATTAGAAGGAATTTCTTGACATGGAAATAGGCTCCAGATCCTTTGCCAAAGGAAGCAAACAATTCACAAAACTGCATCGTGCAGTATTATTTCATTTTTTAACAACAGAAGCCTTATATCTTTCCATATTTATATTTACGTCTACACCTCTATCTCTGTCTCTATGCATGTAGAAAAGCATCTAGAAAGAAGGCTTACCAAAATATTGACATCTGTTAGTCTGGGGGATAGAAATGCAGTTAAGTTTTGTTTGTGTGTATTAGTCTTTAAAGGTTTTGTTTTCTTTCTTTCTTTCTTTTATGTCTCCCTCTTTTTTTCTTTACCATAAAGATATATATTACTAGTGTTCAGTTCAGTTCAGTTCAGTTCAGTTGCTCAGTCATGTCTGACTCTTTGGGACCCCATGGACTGTAGCATGCCAGTCCTCCTTGTCCATCACCAACTCCTGGAATTTACTCAAACTCATGCATTGAGTCCGTGATGCCATCCAACCATCTCATCCTCTGTCGTCCCCTTCTCCTCCCACCCTCGATCATTCCCAGCATCAGGGTCTTTTCAAATGAGTCAGCTCTTCACATCAGGTGGCCAAAGTATTGGAGTTTCAGCTTCAACATCAGTCCTCCAAGGAATATTCAGGACTGATTTCTTTTAGGATGGACTGGTTGGATCTCCTTGCAAGTGTAATAGACATAAATAAAGATCTACCTCTGACTTCTTCTGCTCACTAAACCATAGTAAGGAGCTCCTGGTTCGAGGTGCAAGAGGCCCTCGTGGAGAGTCTGGTGGAAGGAGCCATTCACTCTGACTGGGGGCTTTTGGGAATGTCGTGGAGGAGGTGGCCCTTGAGGGGGTGGTCCTACGAACGAAGGGGAGAAAGGTCACGCTGTGTTGAGGGAGCAGCGCCAGTGACAAAGCGAGTGGCTTTATCATGGTGACGGTCACCTCTGGGTCTCTGAGGACACGGGTGCCCCAAATGGCTGGGGGACAAGGGGACTCATCAGACACTCACATTTAGGTCTTCCATTTGGACCTCAGGGCTGCCTGCAGTCTTTCTTTGACCCTTTTCTGCTCAAAAGTCTTGTTCCTAAAGGAGCTTCAGTTTCATGGGGGCAGACCCTTCTTATGAAGTTCCCCCAGCAGGTTCCTCAGTGCTGAGCAGAGGGGAGATGTTCAGTGAGTCTGCAGGAGTTGAACTGACATGAAGTCCATGAAGGCAGCTGCAGAGAACCCCCCAGCCCATGTGATCAGTCTGGAGGAAAGGTTGAGGGTGACCTATTTAAAGAGCGTCCTTCTCTAGGGCTGTTCTTGATAGAGATGTGAGGGATATTACTAGTAATTTGGTACTCTCAATAGTTAAATTTAGCTTACAAATTATTCCCTTTTTGTTCGCTAGAACGGATTCAGGGATATGCATATGATAAAGTAATTCAAACTGGCTTTCTGGGAGGCTGCCTGCATGATGAACATGACATCTAGTTCCCTGCCTTTATGCTCACACGGCATAGTGAGCCATTTTCCCTGATGGATCCTTTCTGGTGAATTCCCTCTCAGGCTTATAAAAGCGTGATTACAAGTCAGGGACGAAGCAAGCCGGCTGTACTACTTGGGGTCTTGTCAAATCTGCCTCTGACATGGACATGCACTCGTGGTCCCCTGACTCGCTTCCCTCCGTGCGTGGAAAGCTGACCCTGGTGACAGCTCTGAGGTGAGGGAGGGGAGAACGCTAGAGAGGAGCCGTGAAGGACGCTGGCTGGCGAGCGACAGGGGAGACCCAGGCCCACAGGTCGGAGGAGACCCCTCCCCTCTCTCTCCAGAGCATCCTGTGGCCCCTGAGGACAGCCGTCAAGGGAGCCAGGCTTATCAGTAGCGGGTGGCTCCCAGGCACTTGAAACTGAACACGGACTCCAGGTGAGGTGTCCCAGGGGAGAAGGCCGCAGCCCCGACCCCATTCCCCCAGGATAGGCCCTGGGGAGCATACTGTTGGCAGGAGCGCTCACTCCAGACAACTGGGCAGTCGCACTAGCTGCCGTTCAACTTCTGGAAGTGAAATGAATCCCACTTGTCCCGCGGTGGAGTCACTTTGCTGCTCTCCTTTGTCCTAGCCTGACTGCCAGAACCTGCTGGGTGCACCTGGGAAGGTTTTGAGACGGTTTCTTGCTTTACAGACACCAGTGAAGCCTGTCTTCCTATAAAATCATGACTTAAGCCTTTTGTTAGTGATTGACAGGTGTGCAAAGTCCTGAGAGCAAAGCTATATTCACCCGCTAACCCACATATAACCTAATTTGAGATTAATTTGAGCCACAGTCTCAATCCCAACTTATGTCAAGTGAAGAAGGATGCCTTACTTAGAAGGAAAGGCTTGTTGAGAAGCCCTTCAGTGGATTTCTGCTCAGGTTCCATGGATGGGTCATAGGCTTGTGCCCCAGCTGCGGGGGAAGCTGGGAAAGCAGGTGAATGACATGTTCACATCTGCAGTGTGATGGGCTGTTCAGCCAGGAAGAGGGTTGGGGAGATGGATGCTTGTAGGCAGCCTTGAACATCTGCCATATTTCCCAGATGTCTGGTCCTCCAAATATCTGATCAGGCCATTGACAATAAAGTCCAAAAGTCCAACAAACCCCACTCTTCTAGCTCAGTTTGTTTCTTCTCTAGCTTTGACGCTGTTGCTGTAATTGGAGGTCCTGGTTCTTGCCAGTGACACTTCATCTCATGACACCATCTCTTGTCATTTTGCCATGTTGCCCAGAAACAACGAGAATCAGTGTTGCCATTCTGCCGGTGGTCTAACCAGTGACCCCAACGCTTGTTTCAGCCTTTTCACTGTCTCTTTAAATAGCTGTCTTCTTACTACATCTGTGTCCCCACAGCTCCATCCCCATCAATAGAGCCAGCTCTGTCTTCAGGCAGCGGGGAGAGTGACTCCATGGCAACCTTGCTGAGTCAACCTTAGCGGGGTCTTCCAGCACGTGATCTGGTTCTTATTTCAGTCCCCTTACTTAGAGGCTGGGAGTCCGTAATTTATAACAAGAACTCTAACTCGTGGGTGTGCGCCCTTGAGGAAACATCACTGTGTTTCTCCTCCCAGTGGGTTGGTTTCCAGAAGAACTTGTGTCCACGTTGTGTCTCTGATTCACTAGTTATAATTATACCTAACAGCTTATAACACAAACCTGATTGTGATGAACCAAACAGAAATTTTGTTTTTCTCATGTGAAAAGAAGTCTGGAGAAAGGCAGTCTAGAACTGATGCAGAATATACATAACGCTGTCAGAGACTGTCTTTCTCATGCTTCCTGCTTTATTGTCTGTAGTGTGTGGCTTTTGGCCTCAGGAGAGCAAGATGACTCCATCACTGAAAGAAATCACATTTCATTCCAGGCAGGAAGAAAGGAGGACAAAGAATAGTAAAAAGGGAAAGACTTTATTTATTTTTTTAAAATGAGGAAACACATTTTCTGAGAAGCTCTATTCTGTAGGCTTCTGCTTACATCTTATTGGCCGGATCTGGGTCATATGGCCGGGGTTTCCCAGGTGGTACTAGTGGTAAAGAAGCCGTCTGCCAATTCAGGAGATGGGGTTCGATTCCTGGGTTGGGAAGATCCCCTGGAGGAGGGCATGGCAACCCACTCCAGTAGGCTTGCCTGGAGAAGCCCACAAACAGAGGAGCCTGGCGGGCTACGGTCCATAGGGTTGCAAAGTGTTGGACACAACTGAGCGACTGAGCACAGCAGTACAGGTCACGTGGCTACTTCCTTATCAGTGAGGGGATCTGAAAGAGATAAGCTGGCACATTTACTGAATAAATCAATGTTCTCTTAGTTAAAGAAGAAGCAAGGCTGGATACTGGGTGGGTAGCCAACAGTGTCTGTCATGGGAACCCATCTCTTCAGGTCAGGTGTGGTCTGGGGGAAGGGGAAGAGTACCTGAACCACAGAAAGTTCCCTTTGTCCATACTCCCACAAGGCGCTCAATCTCCACTGGTAAACAGCTTGCAAAACTCCCACATTCCCTAGATGGCTGGCACATGTTTGCTTACGGCCATTTTGGAGGGTCCCTGCCTTCCTCTCAGGAGAGTCATTCCGTTCTACCTTCTGTCTCACTCCCTCCCTCTCTGCTTTCCTTCCTTATTTCATTCCACCCTTCCTTTGTCCCATTTCTTCCTTCCTTTCCTCTCACCCTCCCTCCCTTCCTTCTTGAAATGCTTCCTGAGTCCCTGATCTGTATCAGACGATGTCCTGGGCACTTAGAGACACAGGCCTATGTTGCCCCCTTCCTCTGTTGAGCAAGATGCCAAGTGAGACTCCTGGGTGCCACACAAAAATCATGGCTCTTCACTGAGCGTCGCCTGCTAGGAACTATCCAGGCAGGGGACATGTGTTTGCAGCTTGTGAAAGCTTAAAGAGATTTCTGGAAAGTGTGTTCCAACAGCCTACAAACCTTCTGAAAGCTTGCTCTAAGAGGAAAGACACAGGCCCTGCCTTCTCCCTGAAGGACGGAAGCCATCCCCAACCCTCCATCTGTTGACTTCATGCTCGTGTGTGGGAAGCTTGTTTTCCCTGTTACAGATGGCTGGACAAGCCAAGTCCACTCGACACGGCTGCGGCACAAGATGTCCCCCCTCCCCACTGCCCACTCCTACTCACATCAGTTGGGAATCTTGCTGGTGATGGACGCAGTGGGTCAGCCCCTGCAGAGGCCAGGCTTAAAGAGGCTTATGGCAATACAGTCACACATCCATATCTAGGACTCAAGACTGTTTTGAAAACTTCTCAACCTGTCAGTGAGAAAGATGTGCAGGATTTTCAATTATCCATGAAGTTGGACGGTGTCTGCTGGGGAAATGCTGAATTAACCAGAATAACTATAATATTTTATATGGTTAATAATCACTTACATTTGTCTAACATGTTACACTTTTCAAAGTGCTAATGTATACCTGATCTCATTGGACTTTTGAAAGAGTTTTAAAGTATGCTTCATATTATATATATAAATATGGACAGCTCTTTCCCTACCACCTAAGGGGTTTCCCAGGTGGTGCTAGTGGTAAAGAATCTGCCCGCAATGCAGGAGACGCTGGTGATGTGGGCTCAATCCTGTGTTGGGAAGATCCTCTGGAGGAGGGCATGGAAACCCACTCCAGTATTCTTGCAGGGAGAATTCCAGGGACAGGGGAGCCTGGTGGGCTATAGTCCATAGGGTTGCAAAAAGTCAGACACACCTGAGCACGCACACACTCCCAACCACCTAACAAAGGCAATAAAACTTCCACAGACACTGAATATCAATATCTCAGGAGCACTAAACCCCAAATGTTCCACTTTCTTTTACTTGCCTCATGAACCTGTTTTATTTATTTTTTAAAGTTTGTTTTTTAACATGGACCATTTTAAAAGACTTTATTGAATTTGTTACAACATTGTGCTTGTTTTATGATTTTGTTTTTTGTCATGAGGAATGTGGGATCTTAGTTCCCTGACCAGGGATTGAACCTGCACCCCCTGCATTGGAAGGCAAAATCTTAACCACTGGACCATTGGGGCAGTCCCATGATCCTGTTTTATAACACGCATTTTGTGTTCCTAATTCTTTTTCTGATGTTTTCAGATTTCTGTTACCCTAGAGTGTCCTTATTCTTGACATTGGATCTTTGATATCCCACATTAACCCACTTTGTTTTTGCTGTTTGAGTTTAAAAAAACAATTTATTGAGGTGAAATTTACATACAATAATCTGTACACATTTAAAAGCATTAATTTACTAAATTTTGACATATGTATAAACCCATAAAACCATCACCACAACCAAAGTAGTGAACATATCCATTTATTTCAAGCATTGGCCTTTATTTTTCCAATCAAAGGAAGCTTAACTAAGATGCCATTTTATTGACATTTTCTGGTTCTTGAATGTGTTTAGGGAGCGCTCTCATTCCAGTTCTGTACTCATGGGGCTGTCAGTTCAAGCGGGACCTCAGCCTTAATAAATGATATTTATACATATTCTGTGTCTCATTACCTCTAGTTTCGATTTCAGCAAATTCGGTCCATCTAATGTGGTAGTTGAAAGAGGACATTTCAGAGCTGGAAGATCTGAGTCCATGTCTCTTCCTTGCTTCTTTCTAGATGCCTGACCTTGGACAATAATGACTATCACGCCACACACCTTACTGGATCACACGAGAACCTCCTCACGCAACAGGATGTGAAAATGGAAGCTTCTCTTCAGTCCACGATACATGTCATATTCCAACACCAAATCATCACACGGACAGTTTACAAAGAAAATGTCCCTAAACTGATTCACGATCTCTTGAACTTCTCACCAGCTTTAAGATAATAAAAAGAATCAAGAAGTGGAGAGGACCGAGAATATGTGAGGGAATTTTATTTTATTATTATTATTCTTTAACAACTGAAGTCTAGTTAATTTACAAAGTTGTGTTAGTTTCAGGGGGATTTTCTTGAGTGAGGACTGTTTTCATAATGTGAATCTCCTGCCCTCTGAGGTCGCCCAGTGACAGGTGACTCCCAGGGGATCGTTCAGAGAGCTTGATGGGGAAGAGCTGACTTGGGGTGGGGGGACCTGATTCACCCCGAGAAAGATGCAGAGGACCAGGAGCTGCAGGTAGGTGGGTTGCCTGCACTCCTGGGGACTTGTGGGATGAAGGGAGCATGAGGACTTCTTGAAGGTCAGAGATTGGTTGACCTCATGCCATTGAGGATCTAGAGAAGGTAAGGAGAGAATGAGGGATGACCTGATGGAGTCCGTGTGGGCACTGCACAGGGCCATGGGTCATGGGGAGCAGTGCCCAGAGGAGCAGAATTCAGGGTCCGTGTTGTGGGATCGTGGCCGGACAGGCAAGCAGAATGACCTCCAGTGGGTCCAAGAAAGCACCTGTGCGGGAAGAGGTGGCTTTTAATGTCCACCTACCGGCCAGGAGAGCAGAAGCTGTCGGTCATGGGGGAACCTCCTTGTCCCTCCTTACACCTTCCTCTTGTCTCTCCCCACATGCCACTCCCTGGGGGACCTCCCAGAGGTCTGGGAGGGCAACAGAGAAGTCTCACCCTGAACGTGTCTTATAATTTCTGAATTGGGAGATTTTGCCTCCAAACCAGCAGAAGGGTCATAGGATCTGACCATATTCTCATCTAGGAACAGGGGAAATGTACTCCTCCATATTAAAGGGGAAGTGAAAGACAAAAATAAAGTTGCATTTAAATTATATCACAAATGATGCTTGCTTATCATACAAGTAACTCCCTTACATGGAAATGTCATGTAAATCTTAGTGACTGTTCAATACATCCTTTACCATTACCTCTCACTGGTCTCACAACACCCATTGCAGTGGGTCTGGGGTTGGGGGTGAGGACCAAGAATTTGCATTTCTAATAAGCTCTTGGGTGTCGCTGATGCTGCTGATCTGATGCCCGCCCTTGGAGAACCACGGTTCTTAAACCCTGGTTCTCCACCTTGGCTCTATATTGGAATTACCTGGGGGAGAATTAAATACTGATGCTTGGGTCCCAGCCCAGAAGTTTGATTGAATTGGTGAATCTATTTAATGGATTAAAATTGGTGTGACCAATTCATAGACCAATTCACAGGTTAAAAGCTTCACTGGGAGTTAGAGGAGGAATATTTACTTTTATTTTAAAATTCTGATTTACCTAATTGAAGGTGGAGACCTTAACTTTCTGCCTTATACATTTTGGAATTATCTGAACTTTTAACAAAAAGCCTATGTCACTTTATGGGGGTTCCCAGATGGCACTAGTGGTAAAGAACCTGCCTGCCAAAGCATTAGACAGGAGAGACGTGGGTTCAGTCCCTGGAGGGGGAAGATCCCCTGAAGGAAGGCACAGCGAACTACTCCAGTATTCTTGCCTGGAGAATCCCCTGGACAGAGGAGCCTGGTAGGCCATAGGGTAGCAAAGAATCGGACACGACTGAAGCCACTAAGCATGCATGCATGTCACTTTATAATTAGCAAGCAAACATGTGACTTTATTTTTTCCATCATTTGTGCCCATTTTAACATGTATCACAACTCTTTCAAATCTTAGAGGACATTTGGAACTCTTCTCCATCATTCCTTTAATCATTGAAAAAATGCCCTCTGGGTCTAATAAAATCTAGCTCATTCCAAATTCCAAATTATTTTATTCTAATTTCAGTGATTACTATGGAATGTTGGGAAAACTTTATCCTGCACCTTATACTTCATAGAGATTAGAGATCTTTTGTTCTCTCACAATCCAGAAAATTTTACGGATCCATTTCCCTTTCTGGGGTTCCAGGCTCCTGTATGTAGTGAAAGTGAAAGTTGTGTCCAACTCTTTGTGACCCCATCACTATACAGTCCATGGAATTCTCTAGGCCAGAATTCTGGAGTGGGTAGCCTTTCCCTTCTCCAGGGGATCTTCCAACCCAGGTCTCCTTCATTGCCGGTGGATTCTTTACCAGCTGAGCCACAAGGGAAGCTCAGGGATACTGGATGGGTAGCCTATCCCTTCTCCAGGGGGTCTTCCCAACCCAGGGATTGAACTGGGGTCTCCTGTATTACAGGTGCATTCTTTACCCACTGAGCTATCAGGGAAGCCTGGATGTAACTAAACACATTTATTTACTTGTATTCTCACAAGTAAGTAGAAACACCTACTGAGGACTTATATTGAGAATTGTTTCCATTTTACAGATCTGGACACAAAGGCTTAGAAGATTTCCAAATTCATTATTACAGGATTATGTGTGTAGCTTTATAGGTGTCTTTCCTACCCACATATTTATTGACTATCTATCATTTGTAAACAGCAGAAATGTATTTAATTTCTGACTTGATGGGTAGCTCATCTGTCATAAATCTTCAATCAGCCTTCCCAAATTCTGCCCAGAGACCCTTTTTATTGTAGATTGATTTCTGATGATTTCTCACATGTCTGTCTTTTTTAAAGACACAATTGAAATATTCTTGCATGGAGGAAAGATTACTTTTGGGAGGCAGTTACACATTTTATTATTACTCCCAGGCTCCCATTCATATGCAGTGTCATAAATACACATCTGGCAGCTGAGGTTCTCTTTCTTTCCAACATGCTCATTTTGTATATTAAACAAAATTCTACCTCTACATGATTCCCTTTTCCTATTACTGACTTGTGGGAAGATGCCTGAAACCCACTCCCTTTATGTACCATAAAATTCTCTTTAGGTATTACTCTTTATTTCTTGTACTAAAATCACATCCAGTTTCTTCTCTCTCAGGGCCATGCCAACTGTGACTTTAATGTTTTTCATTTTACTACTTTTATGTATTTCTAAATTGTGCCTTTTCTATATAGATGTAATTTTATTAAGACCTACATATTTCCTTTGATTGCTGTCTCCTCACGGCTCCCAATCTTTGTTCTTTTAGCATCAGGGCCCATTCACTCTGAACCCAGCATTTTTTTTGGGGGGGGGGTGCTCTCATTTAATTTATTTGCTGTCTTCTTTTTTCTCCTCTGTTGATTCATTTCGATGTAATTGACTATTTCCCTTCTTTTCCATGAGTTAGCCATCCCCCAAAGCTTTTGCCTATAAGATTTTATGACAAACATTTTCAAAATACAAAAAAGTATAAAGGATTTTATAGTGAACATCCACACACCTTCCACTCAGATGTCACCATTAATATTTAGTGCGGTTACTTCATCACATGTCTATCCATCTATCTGCTCCTCTTTTTCCATCTATCACACCACCTTCATTTGGATGCATTTTGAATCAGACCAAACAAGTCAGCTGAATATTTTTAAAGTTCAATATTTGTTTATCATTCTTTTGTCCCCTTTGAGGTCAAATTTATATACAATGAAATGCATAAATCTTCAATTTACCGTGTGGTGTGTTTTGACAAATACCGGTCACTTAGCCTGACTCCACAGACTGGGAACACAGTTCAGGGTGCAGGGTGGCTTCCCTGACCTCGGGGCTCAGTGACTGCCTTTTTGGTCTGGTCATAAGGCAGTTCCTGCCCCTAACATCAAGGCCACACTCACGCCTCAACTATACTCTCTTTCTCTGCTTCTATTGGCTTCTTCTGTCCTTCTCTCCACATGTTCTCTACTTCCACTCAGTGTCGGCCACCTCTTTGTGTGTGCCATGACCAGACTTGTTATGAAAGAATCTGGTTGGTTCAGTTAGTCGCCAGCCGCTATCGGCCATCCCTGTTTGGTAAAACTTGCCAGATTTCAGAGGGCTGTTTTTGGAGTCAGGTGCCGGGGGTGGAGGGTGTGACCTGGCTTTAGAGGCAAGTTATTACTCTGGCTGCCCTCTCCTAAGGGGACTATGGAACTGGCAGGCTCAGAGCATCTTGTCCAGGACACATAGTGAATCTGGCCCTCACAAGCTAAAGACGTCACAGTCCCCAAATGAGAAGTCCCAAGCACACGGATGGTTAACCCTTTCCTTCCTTTGCTATAGTTGATTTCATAATAAACTATATGTCCCTCAAGTCAAACCCCTTTTGTGTCTGTTTCTTTGCTGGCACTGTTAGTCTCCCTTAGTATATAATTCAAGCAAATTTTCCTGGAGGAGGCAAGCCTTGATCTGCAAGGGCCTAATCTTATTTTACTTATATGGAGAGTACATTGTGAGAAATGCTGGGCTGGAAGAAGCACAAGCTGGAATCAAGATTGCCAGGAGAAATATCAATAACCTCAGATATTCAGATGACACCACCCTTATGGCAGAAAGTAAAGAGGAACTAAAAAGCCTCTTGATGAAAGTGAAAGAGGAGAGTGAAAAAGTTGGCTTAAAGGTCAACATTCAGAAAACTAAGATCATGGCATCTGGTCCCATCATGTCATGGGAAATAGATAGGGAAACAGTGGAAACAGTGTCAGACTTTATTTTTTGGGGCTCCAAAATCACTGCAGATGGTGATTGCAGCCATGAAATTAAAATGTTTACATGTATAATAAAATAATAAAAGGAATAATAAGGGACACATCCATCAACACTACCACTAATAAGATGTTATTTCTAACCCAGCAGACCAGCAAAACCCTAATCCTCTAACCTTTAAGAATCCATAAAGATCAAGTTTGGCATTTGGCACACAGGCGACCTTCACGTGTCCCCCTTTTCCAAGGTATTAGTTAGTATAGAAAATATTTCAGAATGATTAGAGCAATGATTAGAAAGCCCTCAAGGAAAGAAAAAAAGTGTTATACCCAGATAAACTGCACAAAAGTAAATAAGCAACTGACAGATATTTTCAAATATGACAGAATCTGAAGAATGTAGTCATTTAGGAGCTTGAAATTGGCAGATACAAACCACTATATATAAAATAGATGAACAAAAAAGTTTTACTTTATTGCACAGGAAACTGTATTTCATATTCTATAATAAACCATAATGAAAAAAGAATATTTGCATATATGTTGGCATAGGAAACTATTCAATATTTAGTAATAAATCATAATGAAAAAAGTAAATGTGTATATGTGTGTGTATATATATATATTCACACACAAACATGACTAAATCATTAAATCACTTTGCTGTACACCAGAAACTAACATGACATTGTAAATCAACTATACTTCAATAAGAAAGTAATAATAAAAAAGTAGTCATAAAAAAAAGTAGTCAGAGCTGCCACATGTGGCATACATGTATGTGGCATTCCATAGACTGTAACATGAATGCTGTTCCCTGGAATTGTGCACTGCACAATCTGCACAGATGTGTGTAGCAGTGCTGAATATGGTTCATATTTCCTATAATACCTTGAAACACTAATAAAGGATAAAATTTAATTGCATAAAAGGTAAGTGGAAGAGGTAAAACAAAAAGGACTGGCAGTAGGGATTGAATCTATCTAAGTGCAACAATAAAACTAACAGCAGTGGCAAATATGGCTCAGAATATAATGTGAACATTACAAAGAAAGATAATGTACACAAATAATTAAAAACATCAGACGGTAGAGAGAATGAGACGGAGAAGGAAATGGCAACCCACTCCAGTGTTCTTGCCTGGAGAATCCCAGGGACAGAGGAGCCTGGTGGGCTGCCGTCTATGGGGTCGCTCAGAGTCGGACACGCCTGAAGCGACTTAGCAGCAGCAGCAGCAGCAGCAGAGAATGAGAAGGTGGGTAATGTAAGTGTATGGATCTTCTCATTTCTCACGGAGGGTGGTCCAAAGATACTGTCTAAATCTGCTAAATCAGGTAACAGGCTGTCAATACATATAAAGCTATGAAAGTAAAAAAGTATCCGAAAAGAAAATTGGGTAATAGGAGAGAAGGGAGGTAGGAAGAAATTTCATCTTCATTCATAATGTGAAGCCAATAGGTTTCCTAAAAATTAGAGAAGCTGGACTTTTTTTTACTATATAGTTCAAAAATTCATAAATAAAAACGATAAATATCTTGGTTTGAAAAGCAAAACTATTATGATTAAAAGAATAGGGTTTGAAGTCAGACTCCCTAGCTTTGAATTCCAGTTGATTTGCTAGTTGTAATATCTTGAACAAATTAATGAAATGCTAATCCTTAGTTTTTTCATTTGTCAAGTATGATTATAATAGTGCTTATTTCATAAGGTTATGAGGAGTAAATGCAATAATGAATCTAAAAGTCTTAGCAATAAATATTAATTATTATTATAAATAAATGCTATTATTACTTTGCCATTCATTATTTTCATTAAAAGATGCTTGCTCCCTGGAAGAAAAGTTATGACCAACCTAGACAGCATGTTAAGGAACAGAGACATTACTTTGTCAACAAAAGTCTGTCTAGTCAAAGTTATGGTTTTTCCAGTGGTCATGTATGGATGTGAGAGTTGGACTCTAAAGAAAGCTGAGCACCAAAGAATTGATGCTTTTGAACTGTGGTGCTGGAGAAGACTCTTGAGAGTCCCTTGGACATCAAGGAGATCCAGCCAGTCCATCCTAAAGGAAATCAGTCCTGAAAATTCATTGAAAGGACTGATGCTGTAGCTGAAATGCCAATACTTTTGCAATCAGGCCACTGATGTGAAGAACTGACTCACTGCAAAAGACCCTGATGCTGGGAAAGATTGAAGGCAGGAGAAGTGGGTGACAAAGGATGAGGTTGGATGGCATCACTGACTCAATGGACATGAGTTTGAGTAAGCTCTGGGAGTTGGTGATGAACAGGGAGGCCTGGTGTGTTGCAGTCATGGGGTCACAAAGAGTCAGACACCATTGAGTGACTGAACTGAACTTGTCTTGACTATTGTATATAGTGCTGCAATGAACATTAGAATGCATGTGTCTTCTTGAATTATGATTTTCAGGGATGGAACTGCAGGATCATATAGTAACTTTATTTTTAGTTTTTAAGGAAACTCCATACTGTTCTCCATAGTGGCTGCACCAATTTCCAATTCCAACAACAGCTTAGGAGGGTTTGTAATTTTAAATAGAATGGTCCATAAGGCATCATCAAGAAGCTTCCCTCTGAGAAAAGTCCTGAAGGAGGTGAGCAAGTAAGCCATGTGCCTGTCTGGGGAGGAGCAAGTTCAAAGGTTCTGAAGTAGAAGCATGCCTGGTGTGTTCAAGGGACTAACCATAGGGAGATCAGTTGTCTGGAGTGCAGAGGTGAAGGGGGAGACTGACAGATAAGGGAGGTCAGAAAGGTAATGAGGAGTGACAGATCATGTAGGATCTACTGTGTACATATGTGGTAGTAGCTCAGTCGTGTCCAACTCTTTGAGACCTCACGGACTATAGCCCACCACCATCCTCTGTCCATGGGATTCTCCAGGCAAGAACACTGGAAACAGTAGCCATTCCCTTCTGTAGAGGATTTTCCCAACCCAGGGATTGAACCTGGGTTTCCCACATTGCAGGCAGATTCTTTACCATCTGAGCCACCAGGGAAGCCCTGTAGGACCTACTACTATTACTATTACTACTACTATTATTACTACCTTTACTACTATTACTACTACCACTATTATCACCTCTACCACCATTATCACCACCAGTGCTACAGCTATTACTACTGCTATAGCTGTTGCTGTGACTCCTAATTCCACTATTATTCAGGGTATGAGGATACAGGAGAGGGATATGGTAAGACAAAATTTACAAATAAGTTTGCTTTTAGAGTAGAATTCTTAAATTTTTGCCATTGACTCTAGTGGCCCTTGCAAACCATAAACCCTGCATGCTGCTTAAAAATCCACCACACCAAATTCACCACCTAAAAACAGGTGCTATGCCAATGAAGGGTAATGGAGTAAATGAGAGAACGCGTACTGGCCACTGATGCAGGCCTGACTCTCTACCAGCTTCTGTGCAGAATACAAAAGAAAGATGACTTGGTCCCTGCCTTTAAGAAATCTGTAGTCTTGTTGGAGTTAAAAAAAAAAAAAAACCAGATAGACAGAAGTTCTCAGCTGGTAGTGCTGGCTCCAGGTGGGAGGCAATGAGGACTCTAGAGAGGATGATGAGGGAGCTTCCTGAAGCTTCACCTTGAAAAGTGATCAGACAAGAGAGAGAATCCCAAGCAAGAATAAATAAACAAAAAACCTGTTCATGATAGCAGTGAGCTTGAGCTGGGAGTGCAGTGGGAGGTGAGGTTACACGGTTGAGGGTGAGGGAGGACCTTGAAAGCTCAGCCAAGAAGTGTCAAAGGTAAAAGATTAATGTAGCTCTCCACAAGTGTGAGCAGGAAAACGTACTAGTCTACTGTAAACCCTGATAGAGAAGAGATGGGCCAGAAGCCCACCTGGATATGGTGCAAGAAGAAATTCACTTGGAGAACTGCTGGGGGAGACTTCTGCTGATTGAGCTACCTTAATGCTTTGTGAAGAAGAAGTAAAGAGCCTCTTGATAAAAGTGAAAGAGGAGACTGAAAAAGTTGGCTTAAAGCTCAATATTCAGAAAACTAAGATCATGGCATCTGATCCCATTGCTTCATGGCAAATAAATGGGGAAACAGTGGAAACAGTGTCAGACTTTATTTTTTTGGGCTCCAAAATCATTGCAGATGGTGACTGCAGCCATGAAATTAAAAGACGCTTGCTCCTTGGAAGAAAAGCTATGACCAACCTAGATAGCATATTAAAAAGCAGAGACATCACTTTGCCAACAAAGGTCCATCTAATCAAGGTTATGATTTTTCCAGTGGTCATGTATGGATGTGAGAGCTGGACTATAAAGAAAGCTGAGCACCGAAGAATTGATGCTTTTGAACTGTGGTGTTGGAAAAGACTCTTGAGAGTCCCTTGGACTGCAAGGAGATCCAACCAGTCCATCCTAAAGGAGATCAGTCCTGACTATTCATCAGAAGGACTGATGCTGAAGCTGAAAGTCCAATACTTTGGCCACCTGATGCAGAGAACTGACTCATTTGAAAAGACCCTGATGCTGGGAAAGATTGAAGGCAGGTGGAGAAGGGGATGACAAAGGATGAAATGGTTGGATGGGATTACCGACTCAATGGACATGAATTTGAGTAAACTCCGGGAGTTGGTGATGGACAGGGAGGCCTGGCATGCTGCAGTCCATGGGGTCGCAAAGAGTCTGACACGACTGAGCGACTGACGTGAACTGAATGCTTTGTGCTCTTCAAAAATTCCCTTTCCTACTTGCGGGCAGTTAGGGGAGCTCTCTTATCAGACTCCTGTCTCCAGTTGCAGCAAGATGGACTGAAGTCTGTTACATGAATGCATTTTAAATGCATTATAAGACTAGAGATTCCAGAAATGGCAGGGATAAAGGCTGCACTCGTCCTGATTTCAGCAGATAAAGGGGAATTCAGAGCGCAGAGAGACAAGAAAATCTGTTGTTGAAGGCAGGAACCAAAGGGAGGGGCTTTAGAGATCGGCCATCCTCACACCATCCTCTAATCAGAGTTGCCTACGAAGGTAACCTCACACCCACATTCTGCTGCTTCTCTCCCACCTCCAGACCTTTCAGGGCCCAGAGATGGGACACCGTCACTTTATCTTCTCCTGGGTCAGATCTTTAATCTGTTAAGAGAAATGTAGCCAGACAACAGAGGCACCGTTTTAGGAGAAATTTCCAGCTGCCACCTGATCTACAGGTCCCAGGTTGTCTTCTTTCAAGTAGTTTTTTGAGACTTAAAGTGCACATCATTAGCAAAACGCAGCATCTCAGCCCTACTCCATCCTTACTTACTCACAATTCCCTGGTGGTTCACGTGGTAAAGAATCCGCCTACAGTGCATGAGACCAGGTTCGATTCCTGGGTCAGGAAGATCCCTTGCAGAAGGGAATGGCTACCCACTCCAGTATTCTTGCCTAGAGAATTCCATGGACAGAGGAGTCTGGCGGGCTAGGGTCCATGGGGTCACAAAGAGTCGGACAGGACTGAGGGACTAACACTTGCAAAGGCCTTTCGCAGTCTGTCCTCTGATGGTCTAGCCTCCTCTCCCTTGACTGTCTCTTGTCTCAGCTACTATAAACTCTGGCATCTGGGTTTTCTGTCCCTCTGCGCATGCACTCAGGCTCATCCTTGGGCTCCAAATGGTGTTCTTTCCTTCTCCACCGGATGGATGCTGTTCTGATTGCTGCACCCGGTCCTGCTTTCCTCTTCTGCAGGTTTTCCAACCCTAGCTGCACATTAGAATCAACCACCAGGAGCTTTTTAAAAAGTACGGAAACCCAGGCCTCACCCCTGGGGAATCTGACTTTCTTGATGTGGGGACAGATGTTTGGACGTTGGTACTTTTAAACAGTTGCCTAACTTGGTGCTTCTTGAGCTTTGCTGTGTCCACCCACCCCCTGGGGATGTTTCTGAAATGCAGATTCTGATTCAGTAGGTCTCATGGGGCCTGGGATTCTGCTTGTCAGATGTTATGAGGTTGTTGGTTCACAGACTGCACTTGGAATAGTGAGGTCTGGCATGGATGGTTCTGAAGTGCCTGGAGGCTGGCTGCCCTTCTTCTATAGGACACTTTCAGGCCTCCTGATCATCACTCTTCCTTAGCTGCTCCATCTTTCTGTGTCCGGCCTTCTGATTTTTTGACATTTCTTATCATAATAAGGTTTTCTCTGATTTTCTGTGCAACCTACAGTGATTAAAAACTCCAATAAAAAGTAAATTTAGGTGGGAGGGAGGTTCAAGAGGGAGGGGACATATGTACACCTATGGCTGATTCATGTTGATGTATGGCAGAAACCAACACAAATTTGTAAAGCAATTATCTATCAATTAAAAATTAATAAATTAATCAAAAATTTAAATATTAAATAAACAAATTTTAAAAGTAACCTCCAAAATAAAATTCAATGAGCTGTTTCATGAGGGAGAAAATTTCATATGCTTTTTACTAGCAAACACTTTGGCATCAAGATACAATTTCTGTTTAAAATGCTTACTAGGAAATTGGTAAGACATCAAAGAAAAACATTTCCCACAGAAGCAAAGAAAAGCTGGTTTGTTCACTTAAGAAACACAGTTTAAGGGCTATTTGAAGTATTTGATATGAAAAGGAAATATGAAGAATTTGCAATAATAATGATAGTAATAATGATAAGAGTTAATACTTTTATCATTAGATAATAGTTATATATTATATTAGTTATATACTAGATATATATACTAGTTATATATTATACTAGTTATATATTATATTATAAGATAATCATTAAACATTTATTATCAAGGTAATGTTCTAAATGCTTTGTAATGACTCTACTAAACCTAAAATTAAAAATCCTAAAATTGTCCTTTGAGATAGTTCCTATTAACTATCCCCATTTTTTCAGGCAAGGAAATGGAAACTCAAAGGTGTTAAGTACTCAGCTGTGTGAACTAGCAGGTCACTTAACTGAAACAAATGACTTAACACTAAAAAATAAAGAAAATAACTAGAATCATCCAGAGGTTAGAGACATCATTTAACACCTGTGAAAGCAGATCACTGAAAAAGCTTTCCAGAGAAAATACCCGTTACCCAGCTTCTATCTACAACTTACACACTTTCAGTGGTGTTTGTGAACATCAACTAGGCAAGGAAAAGTTCTTGAGACACGTGATTCATGATTTTGAACGCAGTTTGAAAACCTGGGGAGCAATGAAAAAAATGCTTCCTCTTGCTTTAGGGAGTTTTTGTCATCTTTTATTTAACCTTTGTATTCTTACTGTGAAATTCTTCAGCCAAGTCAGTTTGTGCTGTAAAATTCTCCCAAAAGAGTATTTTAAAGATTAAGTATTTAGATTTAATGGTAAAGAATCCACCTGCCAATGCAGGAGATGCAGGACACACAGGTTCAGTCTCTGAGTTGAGAAGATCCCCTGGAGAAGGAAAGGGCAACCCACTCCAGTACTCTTACCTGGGAAATCCCATGGAGAGAGGAGCCTGGAGGACTACAGTCTATGGGGTCACAGAGAATCGGACAGGACTTAGTGACTAAACCACCACATCTGCATTTAATACTTAGTAGATATCTAGAAAAGCAGATACCGGCAGTTGCATAAAGCATATGTGGTATTTCTCTGGTGTGAAGGACTCTCTAGGAATGAAACCTACATTTGTATAAATACATCTGTAGGAGATAAGCATTCTTATGACGGCCTGACAGCTCTCGGATAGGTTTGTGCCCAGGTGGATTCTTTAACACTTAATGTGCATGTTTTCTCAGGGGCCAGAACTAGATCCATTCAGCTTTGTATCCAGCTCCCTGCCGGGTTGCTCACTGTGTTTACTGAACTAAACCAGTATCCATAGTTAGTGTATACTGAGTGCTTTCTCTGATCCAGGCACTGTGCTGGGTGCTTTTGCAGGGATTAGCTCATTAAAGCTTTCCATAAAGCCACGAGGTATGCACACTAACCCAGGCCTCTGATGACAGCTCCCCTCCTGAGAACTGTGTGTTGGCGCTTCTTCACCTGTGGGTTTGGGCTGCCCTGAGGCCATGTGCCCTTGGCAGCTGCCACGGTGCATACGACAACTCGCAGCCCAACTTCTCAACAGACATTTTTCTCTTCCTGAATTATTATTATTTTTTCTTACTACCCAGCTCACGAACTGGGCAGTAAAGCTACTGACAGAGCCCCCAAAATAAAAATTCTATTTTTCTGCATTTCTGAGATTCTCGCTGAATCCCAAATCAAGTATACATTTCCCATTTGAATTTTTGGAGAGCTAATAAGCTGCAATTGCATTCCAAGATTTTCTCAGAATCCTAACTCAGATATTTTCCCCAACGTGACTCTTTAAAGAATGAACACTACTAAAAGCTTTACATTCAACTCCACATTTAATTAGAAGCTGTCTTAAATGTGGTTCCCTCTTGAATTGTCAAATAGCCTAATGATTTAGTTATTTTATCCATTTTACAGGTGAGAAAACAGGCATAATAGTGTTTTATTCAAAGTCACACTGCCTTTTTAAAAAATAGATGTCACCATTCGTAAGATACAAGATGTATATAGGACAGATAATATAGGTATTGTTATCCATATTTTATGCATGAAGAAAAGAGGGTGTTAAAGGTAAGAACTAAAGAGCCTCTTGATGAAAGTGAAAGAGGAGAGTGAAAAAGTTGGCTTAAAACTCAACATTCAAAAAACTAAGATCATGGCATCCGGTCCCATCACTTCATGGGAAATAGATGGGAAAACAGTGGAAACAGTGTTAGACTTTATTATTTTGGGCTCCAAAATCACTGCAGATGGTGACTGCAGCTATGAAATTAAAAGATGCTTACTCCTTGGAAAACAACTATGACCAACCTAGACAGCATATTAAAAAGCAGAGACATTGCTTTGCCAACAAAGGTCCATCTACTCAAAGCTATGGTTTTTCCAGTAGTCATGTATGGATGTGAGAGTCGGACTAGAAAGAAAGCTGAGCGCAGAAGAATTGATGCTTTTGAACTGTGGTGTTGGAGAAGACTCTTGAGAGTCCCTTGGACTGCAGGAAGTCCAACCAGATCATCCTAAAGGAAATCAGTCCTGAATATTCATTGAAATGATTGATGCTGAAGCTGAAATTCCAAAACTTCAGCCACCTAATGCGAAGAACTGACTCACTGGTAAAGACCCTGATGCTGGGAAAGATTGATGGCAGGAGGAGAAAGGGACAACAGAGGATGAGATGGTTGGATGGCATCACTGACTCAGTGGAGATGAATTTGAGTAAACTCTAGGAGTGGATGATGGACAGGGAAGCCTGGTGTGTTGCAGTCCATGGGGTCGCAAAGAGTCGGACTCGACTGAGCAACTGAACTGAACTGAACTGAAAGAAAATAGGCATCATACTGTTTTGATTGCTGTACTTTGCAGTATAGCTTGAAATCAGGGAGCATGATACCTCCAACTTTATACTTCTTTCTTAAGATTGCTTTGACTAATCAAGATCTTTTATTTTTCTATAGAACTTTTAGAATTATTTGTTCTAAATATTTGTGAAAAATGCCACTGATATTTTGAAAGGAATTTCATTGTATCTGTAGAATCCCTTGGGAAGTATGGTCATTTTAACAATCTATGAACATCAGCATATTTTTCCATTTGTTTGTGTTGTCTTCAATTTCTTTCACAAAGTCTTATAGTTTTTCACATATAAGTGTTTTGCTTCTTCAGTTAGGTTTTGTTGTTGCCATTCAGTTGCTCCATGGTGTCTGACTCTTTGTTACCCCATGGACTGTAGCACACCAGGCTTCCCTGTCCTTCACTATCTCCCAGAATTTGCTCAAATTTCTGTCCATTGAGTCAGTGATGCCATTCAACCATCTCATCCTCTGTCATCTCCTTCCCCTCCTACCCTCAATCTTTCCCAGAATCAAGGTCTTTTGACCAATGAGTCAACTCTTCACATTAGGTGGCCAAAGTATTGGGTCTTTAGCATCAGTACTTCCAATAAATATTCAGGGTTGATCTCCTTTAGGATTGATGGTTTGATCTCACTGCAATCCAAGGGACTCTCAAGTCTTTTCCATCATAAGAGCTCAAAAGTATCAATTCTTTGGCTCTCAGCCTTCTTTATGGTCCAACTCTCACATCTGTATATGACTACTGGAAAAACCATAGCTTTGACTATAGGGACCTTAGTTAGCAAAGTGATGTCTCTGCTTTCTAATACACTGTCTAGATTTGTCATAGCTTTTCTTCCAAGGAGCAAGCATCTTTAAATTTCATGGCTGCAGTCACCATCCACAGTGATTTTGGAGCCCAAGAAAATGAAGTCTGTCACTGTTTCTATTGTTTTCCTATCTATTTGCCATGAAGTGAGGAGACCAGATGCCATGATATGAATTTTTTGAATGTTGAGTTTTAAGCCAGCTTTTTCACTCTCCTCTTTCACCCTCATCAAGAGACTCTTTAGTTCCTCTTTGCTTTCTGCCATTAGAGTGGTATCATCTACATATCTGAGGTTTTGTTGATATTATTTCAGGTAATTTAACTAAAACGACTTCTCAGCACAATTTTATAGGACAGTGATCCTAATAGATATATTTTTGCATGCTTGTCCTACCTGTAGCCTCCTTTTCAAAATTGCTTCCTCCCTACCTATAGCCTCAGTTGAAGGAGTGGTAGAATCAGGGAGCCATGTTGACACCAGCTCCCTTCCCTGATTGCATCTGTGGTGGACACCTGACCAAGGTCCAGCCAATCCATTGCCTGACCAGCACCCAATCAGAGTCTCTCTTTTGAGAATTTGAAACAGGAGACACAAAGAGTTCTGAAAGGCCTAATGGACATAGACTTGTGGATACAATGCCAAGGAATCCTTCGAAGAGAAGTGGACAAGAAAGAGAAAGAGCTGGGAAAGAATACATAGTTCTTGAGAGTGGAATGAGATCTCTCTCCAGAGTTGTAATTTCTGACACACTCTTTCCTGCATGAGTGGACCTCTGTTCCTTGAAACACATTGATTCTTCACAGAATGGATGTAACCATGTGATTCTGTCTGAGTATGGAAGTTTATATGGGTTTATATGTGTGTGTTGGTCGTTCAGCCGTGTCTGACTTTTTGTGACCCCATGCACTATAGCCTGCCAGGCTCCTCTGTCCACGGAATTCTCCAGGCAAGAACACTGGAGTGGGTAGCCATTCCCTTCTCCAGGGGATCTTCCTGACCCTGGAATTGAACCCTGGTCTCCTGCATTGCAGGCAGGATTCTTTACCTTCTGAGCCACCAGGGAAGCCCATTGGTTTATATGTGGCTTGCTAATTGATATAAATGGAATGTAAACGTTGTTTTTTTTTGTTTGTTTGTTTTGTTTTTGCTTTTGCTTTGTTATTTTTCACTGAAGTGAAGTTGTGTTTTCACGGCAAGAGAATGTGAAGTCCCCAGAGTAGAATGTCCAATTGTTTGGGAAATTTTTGAGTACCTGCCATGTGCCCAAGGGGATCATAGGGCTAGACACATCAGTACTACCTCCAGACAAGTTTTCATCAGCCCTTTCTTCATAGCCAAATGGTGATTAATAGCGACGATCAGCCAGCCTCTGGAGAATACATACTGCTTGCTTTTCTGTCTTCCTACTCTGACTGCAGTTTCCAAATTCACTGCTCCTAGGCACCTTGACCCCTGGATAGAGGAAGGAACAGAAGAGATGCAGGGAAAAAAAGAGAAAACTAGCCAGTCTTGCTTTGTACTTTGAGTTCTAGTGCTCCACTTGGTGGAGGGCCAGGTTTATAGACTGACCAAGAGGATGTTCCATGAAGAGCCCTTTGCCTCTGAACCCTCCTCCACACCTCCACTGGGTTCCCTAGATTCCTTGCAGACAGGGAATTCTCTGGAGGCAACAGGCAGGTGGGAAGAATCCTGGCCTGGGGGCTGTGTCCTTTCTGGTCCTGGCTTTGCTTGGGGGGTGGTGGGGAACTGGGGCAAGGTCCACTTAGCATCGCTAGGCTTCTGCTCCCACATCTGTAAAAAGATAATCATCAATGCCAGTTTTGTCTAGCTCACAGGGTGGCTGTAGGATCAAATGAGAAAATAGATGGGAAAAGATTTCTAAGCCGCAAGGAATAAAGAATGTGTGTGGGATCATTAGTCAGGCCATGGTGGAGAAATGTGTGCAGGCAGCAGAAATTCCAACCTGCCCTGACTTGTAGCCACTCCAAGATTCCAGTCTTGTGGCCAACACCCACTCCCCGCCCCCAAACCCAACCCTCTGATTTTCTCAGGTTTCTTCCCCTCTCGACCTTTTCTCTTCGTAGGGGGACAAACATGTTGCCAGTCGGGGCGATGGAACATATAAACCAGCCTTCACTTTGGAATATTTAATTGAGTGTTCTGGATTCTTGATCAAAGGTAGATGTTTTTATATATGTCAATGCGAATAAGTCATTGTACTTCCTTCCCCCACAGTTTTGTTCATAAGAAGATGAAAAAGCGGAATCTTCCAAAGGCCGGAAGTTTCCCTGTGTGCCTATTAGTACTACTGGTGGCTGTCCACCAAGACCCACCCCCTCCCCGCCCCCGCCCCTGCCCCTCACCCCCGCCCGCCCCGCCCCCCACAATTCTTCCTTAATTGGTCTGGGGTGCGGCTTGGACATCTGTGCTTTCAGAAGGCACCAGGAGATTCTAATACACAGCCAGGGTTGAGAACTTACTGATCTTGTCTAAATTCAATTTACCCTCGAGGATCTGGAGGCCGATGTCTCCCAAACTACAGTCCTTCATTTAAATTCCCGTTGGCCTCCCTTGTTGGGAGTTTGCTACTGCTGCTAAGTCGCTTCAGTCGTGTGCGACTCTGTGCGAGCCAATACCTAAATCTCACACATCCTAAAATGGAAAACATATTCCTTTGCAACCAGCTTAAGCTATTTATTTATTATATTATTTTATTTTATTGAAGTATAGTTGATTTACAATGCGTGTTACTTTCAGATGTACAGCAAAGTGATTCAGTTATGTGAATATATATATATACACACACATATATGTACGTATGTACACAGACACACACACACGTACATATATATATATATTATATACTTTTTCAGATTATAAATTGAAACTCTTAATGTCATTGCCATCATTATCCTCAACGCCTCCCTGGAAACCTCAGGCAGCTTTATATTCTCCTTATCCCCAAGATGAACTCTGGAACTGGAAGGAAATTTCTTGTTATATTTCTTGTCTATTTTTTTCTGTTTCCACTCTGCTCATGACCTTGTCCATCAGCTGGTAAACTGGTCTCCTTGCTTCTCTCTGTTGCTTTATTCTACCCCAAATATGAGGCTCGGTGGAGGATGGGCTCTCAACTCCTCAGCCTGGTCTTAAAAGGCTCTGGTTCTTTGTTTTAAATTTCTTTACTCATTTTTGGCTGCGCTGCGTGCGGGTTTTCTCTAGTTGTGGCCAGCAGGGGCTACCCTCCAAATGTGATGTGCGGACTTCTCATTATGGTGGCTCCTTTTGTTGCAGAGCACAGGCTTAGTTGCCCCGAGGCATTTGGGATCTTCCTGGACCAGGGATCAAACCCCTGTCTCCTTTATTGGCAGGCAGGACTTGTAACCACTGAACCGTCAGGGAAGTCCCTGGCTCTTTGGTTTTATTCTCTCTTGCTGCCAGGTAGCAGACCTGGACCCTGGACCCCTACTTGCTGAACACACTTTTTTTTTTAAGTGTCTGCTCAGGTTCTGCTCATACTTTTCCTTCTCCTTTTCTGCCTGTTGAATCTCACTTACCCTTCAAAGTCCAACTCCACTGTGGCTGCACCCACTAAGTCTTTTGCGATCACCTCCTCCCAAAGGGATTTCTTTTTGAATTCCTGCAGCATTTTCTTTGTGTTTGACATTGAGCACTTGGCAGATGCTGAGTTTCTCATGGAGACTTGGAGCTCCATGGGGACTGGGGCCCTGTTCTGTGTGTCTCTGTCTCCCAGCTGATACCCAGCACAGGCTTCTCTGTCATGGTGAGAGTGTAGTCAGTATTTGTTGTGTGAGTGACTGCACGGTTGAAAGACAAACAGCTAAATGACTTTTGCAAGATCATCCAAGTTGTTTGATGGTCTGAGTAGGATGAGAATCTGTATCTTTGATATCTACACTTTATTCTGCTTCATGGAGCCTGTTTTGCTTAGACAATTCACAAATGGTGTACTTTACAGAATATTAATTGTTTCATTAAGGACACATGTTTGTTAATGTTGAAAAGAATCACAAGTAAGAAAAAGCTGAACAGTTTGAAAGAGGAAAAAGTAATCTTGTCAGTGGCTCAACCAAAACAACCAGAAAACCAAACATTAAAGAGGTGTGGAGTATGACATTTTCCTGTCATTCCAGGGGAGGTTCTGGGAAACCTGGATGTCAGAGGAGGAAGGGACAAGAACAAGTTGAACAAAATGCTTCTATTAAGAGAAGATGAAGAGCCTAGGCTTTCTCACAGCACCCGGGCGCCCTGGATGCTCTGTGATGCTGCTGGCTTTGACGGGGTGCAGTGGTGTGCAGTGGTGCACAGTGGACTCGGTGCAGCCTGGGGTGGCAAGGGTTAGGGCAGTTTCTTCCCCATTATCACCTCATTAAACTTCTAAATGCTGGAGCTTTGCTAGCAGACTGGATTAGGTTTAATCTCTCCTGAATTCCACACATTGCCTTTAAGCGGCACAGTTAATTGCCTAAGGGGTAATTGAAAATGCAGCATGAAAAGTATGGCCAGAGAAGGTTATTATTATACAGACCTCAAAGTTCTACATTTCTGATTAACTCTGTGAGCTTAGCGCACGTTAACCCTCATTCCCTTTGATGACTGGCATTGGGTTCAGGCCAGTGAGTTCCTGCTAAGTGCGTGCGTTTGAGAATCTTAGCTGCCACCTTGATCCTCGCCCCGTCCCTCTATTTCTCTCTCCCTCCCTTCCTCTCTCTCTGTCTTTTCTATTCCTGGGATACTGGATTTCTCAAACTGTTCTCTATGGAAGGAAACCGACTCTGTTGAAGCCTAGAAGGCAATCACGTGGTGCCCAGTAATGGCTTGTGGAGAGCGTGGGGACCCCCCGGCTTCCCTCAGGCGCCTGCCCAGCGGCCCGTGGAGGTGCCCTGGCTCCCGCCCGGGTCCCTCAGCTCCCAGGGCTGATGATGGGGCCCGAGTGTTCTGGACATGCTCCCTGCCTCCTGGGTTAGTATTCAACCTCCACACAAGGCTTAATATGCACGCAACCTTCTTTCCCCACCCCAGGCAAGGTGGGAAAACAAATCCTTGTTTCTATGTTCTTAGAAGAAGGGTCTCCCCTCTGTGAGGCCTGCGTCCCAAGGTGACTCCGGAAACCCAAGAGATGCATCTGCTTTTCCTCAGAGGTGGCCTGTGTGTCTCTGCTGGAAACACCCGGAAACGTTTATACAAGCAGGACCGAGAGGTGTGAACACACACACGGAAAATGATTGATGAAGGACCACCTTGACGGTCCAGTGGGTAAGACGCTGCTCTCCCAATGCAGAGGACACAGGTTCGATTCCTGGTGGGGGAAGTAAAATCCCACATACCACATGGAGTGGCCACAAAAGAAAAGAAAATGGTTGATGAATGATTGCGCCCACCACGAGCCCCTTGTAGAGAGTGGTGGGACACATTCGCCTGACACTGATTTGAGGGGTGTGTGATATTGGATGCTCATGCAGGTGAGGGGTGTGTCGGTCGGAAAGAAGGTGTGGCTGGGAATCCTGGGCCCCGCCCTGTCACCGAGTGTGTCTGGCCTCCTGGAAGTTGCTCACTGTCTCTGAGCCTGACTTACCACATCTCCAAGACCATCTCCTGGGGCCCTTCCAGCTGTGGGAGACAGATGTTTAAGAAGGTTCTCTGGGCATTATCTCCAGTGCTACAAACCATATGGAAATAAAGTAGCAGGGGATGGGCTTCTGATGCCAAGAATCAGAGAAGGGAAGGGAAGTGAAGTTGCTCAGTCGTGTCCGACTCTTTGCGACCCCATGGACTGGGGCCTACCAGGCTTCTCAGTCCATGGGATTTTCTAGGCAAGCGTACTGGAGTGGGTTGCCATTTCCTTCTCCAGGGGATCTTCCTGACCCAGGGATCGAACCTGGGTCTTCAGCATTGTAGGCAGATGCTTTACCCTCTGAACCACCAGGGAAGCCACCAGGAAGAATCAGAGAACCAGCCAGCAAACAGAAACACAGCCCAGGAGGGTCTCCCTGTCAGCTGATGGTCAGCATCAGTTCAGTTCAGTCACTCTGTCATGTCCCACTCTTTGAGACCGCATGGACTGCAGCATCACCAGGGTTCCTTGTCCGTCACCAACTCCTGGAGCTTGCTCAAACTCGTATCCATGGAGTTGGTGATGCCATCCAACCATCTCATCCTTTATTAATCTGTTGCCTAATTTAGTTGAGTCCTAGCCCTTCTTTGCTAACCGACCTCACTCAGGATTGGCCATTATGGATTTATAGATTTTTCCTCTTCTCCCCTGGGCTCAAGTGTCTATAGCAATTGAGGTCCTTGCTGGGTTGTGATGGGGAAATAAGAATGAAATTAACGGCGCTTTCCAACGAGGGTAAACTTAATGGAGGTAACAGATAAAATGTCTAATTAAACAGGCATGTATCACTGTCTACTTTGAGTCTAAATAAATTTTCCTTTTGACTTGGGTGGGGTAAGAGGTTAATTAAAAACCAGCAGATGTGTAGCCACACCTGGGTGCTCCCTGATAAAGGCAGTGTCTGGGTTTGAGAAGGCGGGGGATGGTTCCATCCAGTATAATCTCCATGCAGTGTAATGCTTTTGAAGGACACAGGCCTAGTGAGGGTCAGCTATGTCTCCTTTCTCCTCTCCCCCAATACACACACACACACACACACACAAGCATGCGTGCACACATGTGAGTGTGAGTGAGTGAAAGTCACTCAGTTGTGTCTGACTCTTTGTGACCCCGTGAACTATACAGTCCATGGAATTCTCCAGGCCAGAATATTGGAGTGGGTAACCTTTCCCTTCTCCAGGGGATCTTCCCAACCCAGGGATCGAACCCAGGTCTCCGCATTGCAGGCGGATTCTTTACCAGCTGAGCCACAAGGGAAGCACACAGGAGGAGTATTTATTTCCTGTGGATGAAGCTAACTCAAACATCGAACTGAAAAGAGAGACAGGAAACAGAAGGAAGACTCAAGTTCAGCCACATCGTGCCTCATTCTGGGGGAAGGGAAAACTCACCCCTAGTATTTCTCCTCCTCCCACCTCCAGGCAACTAACATTTATTTAGCCCTTTCATGTGGTCTACTTTAATTTTATTTTGGTTGTGGTTAAATAAGCATAGGTCTTCTCAGGTGGCTCAGTAGTAGTGAATCTGCCTGCCAATGCAGGATCTCTGGGTTGGGAAGACCCCCTGGAGGAGGAAATGGCAACCCACTCCAGAATTCTTGCCTGGAAAATTCCATAGACAGAGGAGCCTGGTGGGCTGCAGTCCACGGGGTCACAAAGAGTCAGACATGACTGAGTGACTGACATAAATGTGTATAACACAGAATTTACCATCTTAACCATTTTAAGTGCGCAATTCAATGGCATCAGGTAATTCTCATTGTTGTGGTATTCTCACCACCATCCATCTACAGAATTCTTTTCATCTTGTAGAACAGAAACTCCGTACCCATTAAGCACTAACTCCTCATTCTCTCCCCCTCGTTTCTGACAATCACCCTTCCACTTGATCTTTATGAATATGATTATTCTGAGTACCTCATATGACTGGAATCATATAGTATTTGTCTTTTTGTGGTTGGCTTATTTCACTCAGCATAAGCGTGTGTCAGAATTTCTTTCCTTTTTAGGGCCAAACACTTTTCCACTGTATGTATAGACCACATTTTTTTTATTCATCTATTGATGGACACTTGGGTTGCTTTCTCCTTTGACTGGTGTGAATAATACTGCTATGAATATGGGTGGACAAATATCTCTTCAAGCCCTTGCTTTTAAACTTTTTTGGGAATATACCCGGAAGTGGACTTGCTGGATTATATGGTAATTCTATGGTTAATTTTTTGAGGAAGAGCCTTACTGTTTTCCAAAGTGGCTGCACTGCTTTACACGTATACCGGCCGTATATCGGGGTTCCAGTTTCTCTACATCCTTGTTAACATCTGTTATTTTCTTTCCTCCATCCCTCCCTGTCTTCCTCCCGCCTTCCTTCCTTTTTCTCTCCTTCGAGAAACAGAAGAAGAAGGGGAGGCAGCTTGCTTTAGTCTTTGTCCTCTCTTGCTGCTCCTTTGCCCCCTCTCCTGGGTCCTTTGTCTCCCTCTGATAGTATCCCCTCATTTCCAGAGGAGGGGGCTTCATGGCAGAGCTGATTGGGATAGAAATCTGATGGTTTCTGGGTTTATGGTACTAGTTGGAAAATCATCCAGCTCTCCTCCTCTGTCCCCACAAAGCCTGTCTGTGCACATGGATGCCCACACACGTGTGAAGTATAAGTGAACGATGAAGGACAAATCTAGGCTCTGTGACCGCTGAGTTACTTCTGTCCAGTTTATCAAATATTGAGTGTTCTAGCTTGCACTGGGCTCTAGAGAATGAAAAGTAAAAAGTTAAGAGAGAATCTTGCACGTGGAAATATGGGGGGAGACAAACTTTACTGACAAAAAAGAATCAGGGAACAATACTCGTTAGTATAGAAGCAACTGCTAAATCAAATATAATTTTTAAATTCTAGCATAATCAATGGGAATAATGTACTGGAAGCCGAAGTGTTGTTATAGGAGGCTTGCTGTGAGCCAGGAAGGAGGAATCAGACTGGGACAGAGGAAGAAGGGGCTGCAGGTACCGAAGGATTGTACTGTGTGGAGTCCTATTCTACTCTCGTTCCTGAAACAGCGATGGGTTTATTAGCTCTGTTTACCATCTTGATTGATCCCCATCCTCTGTCACCAAGGTTCTTTTGGCTCTGATGGGAAAGTGCGTGTGTAGACTTGCGATTGAAGAGATAATGTCCCACCTTGGCATTGACCTCACCTTCTTTCAAACACTTCCTCTTCTCTCTCTTTACATTTCCCAATCAGAACTTGAATTTCTGGGCTCCTGTTTGTCAGATCTGCCCTCTGGGGGAAAAATACGAATACTTTCAGGAAATCCTTTTTTTCCGAATGATTACAGGCGGTGTTGGCCTCTTTCGGGACCCTCTGCTAACATCCAGCCCTAGAAATGAAAAAGGAAGAAAGATGTGGCATGTTCACTGTAGAAAAGCCATTTGTTACAGAATTAAAAGCGTTGGTCCCATGATCACTTGTTTTTAAAACGCAGGATATGTGACTACTTCTCTCTATCTCTGTGGAAAATTATCTAATCAAAATTCAGAGATACCAGCCCTGTAGGCTCCTCTTTGCTGTGGTTTGTGAGCAAAGAAAGCTGAGAATGAGAGATGGAAATATTCTGTAAAGGTTATAAAGGTCTTCATTTTTATTTATTGTCCAAAATGCTCTTTTTTTTGAGAAGGTGGCAACTTTGCCTGTAACATTTGCTGTTGTTTTATGGGAAAGGCATCTCTTTATAGAAAATGGAGCAAATTGATTCAGGACCCACACACACTTCCATCCTAGTTCAGTGTGGTTGTTGATTGACCTATTGTGCACTAACTCAGCCGCTGAAATTTGGGTCCTGCTAGTGGATCCAAAACTTATCTGACTCCTGTTTGTTTTGTCTCTGCTTTTCTTGCCTCTCAAGATGTTTTCTTTGAAAAGGCAACCCAAGGTTAACAATGGATAATTTGCAACAGATTGCCGAGAGCAGCTCTTTCCAAAGGCTACGTTCTGTGTGTGCAGCAGAGGCTAGATAATGATATAGCTTTATCTTTGAAGGCAAACGTCCTTTCTACCAGTGGGCGCCCCAAATCCTTTCCAGGGTTAATTAATGCAGCTACAAAGTGAAAATAAAAAATGACAGTGGAGGGGAAGGGAAGAGCAGCTTGGGGCTGTTAGCAAAGGAAAAAAAGATAACACCTCATATTCTAAAGCACGCTCAGCAAAGGTAGTCCTCCCAGCTGCAGGACAGATCGTGTCTGGGCCAACTGAACACCTATTAAAATAAAGGCGAAAGAAGATATGTGCAGGTATCCATGCGTCAGGGTCTCTTCTGGTGTTACATTACAACAGCGGTCGTGGTGATCACACGCCAGGTAACGCAGAGGGTGGGGGCCATGCACCAGGCCCTGCAGTAGCTGCTTCTCCATTAGGGTTTCTCCGCTCGTCACTATTGACATCTGGGGCACGATAATTCTGTGTTCTGGGAGGCTGTCCTGTGCATTTTAGGATGTTCAATAGCATCTCTGGTCTCTGCTCATTAGATGCCAGTAGGACCCCACCCTCAATATGTGGCCAAATATATTTCAATATGTGGCCAAAAATACCAAAAATATCTTCTGCTATTGCTGAATGCTTACAGGATCATGTTATTTAACCCTTCCAATATAGTGTGAGGGACACTATTATTATCTCCATATGACCAAGCAGAAACCTGAGAGAGAAGAATGTTAGATGGCTTGCCCAAGGTCATAGTATATATGATTCAGGGCGGTGAGTGTCCTAACCACAAAACCAAGCGGTCTTTTAGGACACATTTGTGTGCTCTGCTGCTGAATAAGAAGCTATTTTCAGCAGTGAGGTACTTTATTACTTACCCAAATACTAATCATATAGGATCCTTTATCATACCTTTCTACTCTACAAATGTTACTACTTAATACATCAGGTGTCTTCAACTGTTGCTCCATTCATACTACCTGAAAGAAAATATTGCGAGCGTATCAAAACAAAGAACGATACGACAGATGCTGGATACAGACCACATCATTAGTTTAACTTATCTTAATGTTTTATCATATTTGCTTTAGATTATTTTAATTAAAAAAAGAAGATATTCTGATGTCTTCCAGTTTCTGTTCTGCTCTCTTCCAGCCCAGAGATAATCCCTATCCTGAATTGAGTGTTTATCATGCCCATGAATATTTTCATATCTTGTTACGTATTTGTGTCCCCAAATGATATATTATAGTTTGCCATGTTTATTTGTGTTATTTGAATGCTATTATAATGAAGTTATCACAGTGTATGGGTTTTGCTTACCATTTTAAAAGTAATTTTAAATTTTGGATAATTTTAGATTTATAGAAAATTCGTAAAGAGTTCTTATATACCCCTTTCACAGTTTCTCCTATTGTTACCAATTTATTTTATGGTGATACACTTATTAAAACTAAGAAACCAATATTCTTACTATTAATGAAACTATAGTTTATTCAGATTTTACTAATTTTTCCACTAATGGTCTGTTTCTCTTTTGGGATAAAGCTCATTGCATTTAACCTCATCTTTAAAAAAAAAGTAACAGATTTATTAAGATATAATTCACATACCACACAATTCACTAATTTAATCAATGATTTTTAGTATGTTCACAATCAATTTTAGAATATCTTCGTCATGCCAAAAAGAAGCATTTCTATTAAAAATCATGTCTCATTCCCTTCCTCGCACCCCTCCCCCCAATCCTAGGCAACCACTAATCTTTTTTCTGTCTCTGTAGATTTTCCTGTTCTGGACTTTTCATATAAATGGAATCATACATCACGTGGTCTTTTGGGACTGGCTTCTTTAACTTAGTGTTCAATGGTCATTCATGTTGTAGAATTAAATAGTACATCGTTCCTTTATATTCCTGGGTAATATTCATGGTATGGATTTACCACTTTTTGTTTATATGCTCATTGGTTGATAGATGTTTGGATTTTTTTTTTTTTTTTTGGCCGTGGTGGAAGATGCTGCTCTGAATACTCACATACAGATTTTTGTGTGTACACTTTATTTTCTTGGGCACATACGTAGGAGTAGGGTTGCTGGGTCATATGGTAACACTATGTGTAATGTTTGGAAGCATTGCCAGACTGTTTTCCAAAGTGGCTGCACCGTCTTATATTCCCACTCACAGTGTATGAGGATTCCGATTTCTCCACATCCTTGCTGAACACCTATCATTATCTAACAGTTTTTGATTTTAGCCATACTTGTTCGAGTGAAGTGGTATCTCATTGCAGGTTCTCTTTTAAAGCTTGACTTTTATTTATTTGTCTTTTGGCTGTGTGGGTCTTTGTTGCTGCACCTGGGCTTTTCTCTGGTTTTGGAGAGCTGGGGCTTCTCTCTGGTTGCACAGGTGCACAGGCTTGTCTTTGCAGTGGCGTCTCTTGTAGCAGAGCACGGGCTTTAGGGCTCACGGGCTTCAGTAGTGGTAGCTCCCGGGCTCTAGAGCACAGGCTCAATTGTTGTGGTGCTGAGGCTTGGGTGCTCTGTGGCTTGTGGGATCTTCTTGGACCAGGGATGGAACCCATGTCTCCTGCATTGGCAGGCGGATTCATTACCACTGAGCCACCAGGGAAACCCCTCATTGCAGTTTTGCATTATATCTTCTGATGCTTTATGATGTTGTGCATCTTTTCATGGGCTTATTACTCACTTATATATCTTTGGAGAAATGTCTGTTAAAATCCTTTGTCCTTTAAAAAATTGAGTTGTCTTTTTATTATTAACTTGTAACAATTCTTTTTTAAATGCCTTTACTGAGATATCTTTGACATATAAATACTGGATACATTTAAACTATACAACCCGATGTTTTGATATATGTATAAATTGTGAAGAGATCATCACAATCAAGCTAACTAACATATCTATCACCTTCACATAGTTACAATTTTTGTACATTTGCATATGTACTTTGAGAAGACTTAAGATCTGTCCTAGCAAATTTCAAGTAAATAATACAGTATTGTTAACTATTATCACCATGCTGTACACTGAATCTCTAGGCCTATTCATTTTCTATAACTGAAACTTTGTACCCTTTGAAGAACACCCATTTCTCCCTAACCCCAGCCCCTGACAATCACCCTTCTACTCTCTGCTTCAGTGACTTTGACTACTTTAGATTCCACATGTAAATGAGATGGTAGAGTATTTGGTTTTCTTGGTCTGGCTTATTTTGTTTAGCATAATATCCTCTAGATTCATTCATATTGTTGCAGATTGACAGAGTTTCCTTCTTTTTTAAAGGTTGAATAATATTCTCTCTATATATAACATTTTCTTTATTCATCTGTTGAAGAATATTTTGAAGGGCATTTAAATTGTTTCCATATCTTCGCTATTGTGAATCATGATGGAAATGAATGTAGGCGTGCAGATACCGCTTTGGGATAGTCCTTTGGTTATATAGCCAGAAGTGGGACTGCTGAATCATATGAAGGTTCTATTTTTAACTTTTTTGAGGAAGCACCATACTGTTTTCCATAATGGCTGTGCTAATACACATTCACATCAGTAACACACAAGGATTCTCATTTCTTAACATCCTCATCAGCACTTGTTATCTTTTCTCCTTTTGATAATAATCATCCTAACATGTGTGAGAGGACATCTTGTTGTGGTTTTGTTAACATTTTTCTATTGATCAGAAATGCTGAGTATTTTTTCAGACATCTGTTAGCATTTGAATTTATTCTTTTGAGAAGTGCCTGTTAAGGTCCTCTGCCCATTTAAGAAAATTAGGTTGTTTATATTTTTGGAATTGAATTATATGGATTTCTATGTATTTTGGATATTAACACTTCATTAGATATATTACTTGCAAACACTTTCTCCTATTTTGTCGGTTGCCTTCTCATTTTGTCAGCGTTTTCTTTTTTTGTCAGCTTTTTCCTTCGCTGTGCAGAAGCCTTTAGTTGAATCCAGTCTCACTTTCCTATTTTTGCTTTTGTTGCCTGTGCTAGGGTGTTGTCATATCCAAAAAAATTATTGCCAAGGCCAACGTCAAGGAGGTTTTCTCTTATGTTTTATTCTAGGAGTTTCATAGTTTTGAGTTTTACTTCTAAGTCTTTAATCCGTTTTGAGTTAATTTTGTATATGGTGTGAGATAAGGATCCATTTTAATTCTGTTGCATGTAGATTTTCAGTTTTCCCATCACCATTTGTTGAAGAGACTATCTTTTTTCAACTGTGTGCTCTTGGCACCCCTGTCAAAGATTCAGTTCAGTTCAGTTCAGTCCAGTCGCTCAGTCGTGTCTGACTCTTTGCGACCCCATGAATCACAGCACGCCAAGCCTCCGTGTCCATCACCAACTCCCGGAGTTTGTCAAAGATTAGTTGATGGTAAATGCATGGGTTTATTTTGGGGTTTTCCATTCTGTTTCACTGGTCTGCATGTCTGTTTTTATGCTAGTATCATACTGTTTGGATGACCATAGCTTTGTAAGATAGTTTGAGCCAGACAGTGTGATGCCTTCAACTTCATTCTTCTTGCTCATAATTGATTTGGCAATTTGGGGTCTTCTGTGATTCCATATGAATTTTAGGAATTTTTTTCTACTAATGTAAAATATTTGGGAAATTTTGATAGAGATTGATTTGAATGGGTCTTTAAGTAATATTAGTTCTTCTAATCCATGAACATGGAATGTCTTTCGATTTATTTGTGTATTTTAAAATTTCCTTCATCAATGTTTTATAATTTTCAGTGCAAGTCCTTGACATCTTTGGTTAAGTTAGCTCCTAAGTATTTTATTCTGTTTTCTGCTAAGGTGATATTGTTTTCTTAATTTCTCTTTTGGACAGTTTGTTGTTAGTGTGATGTCATTGATTTGCATATGTTTAAGTTGATCTTGAAACTTCACTGAATTTATTAGTTCTAACAGGTTGTTTGTATGTGTTAATTTTTTAGGTGCTCTGAGGTTGGGTGCAAATATATTGATAATTGTTATATTTTCCTGTTGAACCGAACTTTTAATTATTATACAATGCCTTTTTTTTTTTCTAGTGACAGTTTTTGACTTCAAGTTTTCTTTTTCTTGTTATAAGTAGAGCTTTCCCTGCTCTCCTTTGGTTACACTTGCATGGAATATCTTTTTTTACATATTTGCTTTGAGCCTATGTGTGTCTTAATACTTGAATTGAGTCTCTTATAGACTGCATATTCTAGATCTTGTTGTTATTTTTTTTTTAATCCATTCAAGTAAAATGACTCTGTGTCATTTTAACCAAGTTTTTGATTACCGAGTTTAATTCCTTGATATTTATAATACTTATGCATAGTTAAGAACTTACTATTCTATGTTAATTATTTCCAGTTTTGCACTTCATGTTTTTCCTTTCTTCTTTTCTTCCTGTCTTCTTTTTTTACTTGCTATTTTTTAAAAAATAGTAATTTATTTTGTTCCTTTCTATTTTGTGTATCTACTAGGGTTTTTGTGTGTGTATGTGTGTGGTTACCATGAGGCTCATATACATCTTGTATTTATGAACATCTATTTTAGTTTAATAACAACTCAAATTCAAATGTATATAAAGCTTCTCCAATTTTATTCCCCTCACACTTTCTGTTCTTGAAGTCAAAATTTACTTTTTTTATGTCGAGACTGTTGCTAAAGTTTTCTTGTTACAATTATTCTTAAAACTTTTGTCTTTTAACTTTTCTAATGGGGTTATAGCTAATTTGTGTAGCACCACTATATTATTCTGTATTTCACTATATATTTACCTTTACTGGTGAGATTTATACTTTCACATGCTTTTGTGCTGCTGTTTGTGTTTTGGGTTCCGTTTGAAGAAGGCCCCATGTGGCTCTTACAGCAAAAGCTATGGTGTGTTCCTGGTGGCTGTGATGGCTGTCCTTACCAGTACTTTTAGGTCCGGTGGCAAGTGTGTCTGGATAGGCATGGCCAGAGCAGGAGGCAGAAGGGCTGAGGCTGGAGGTATGTGTGTGCAGTGGTGGTGGCCAGAAGTGGGTCCTGGGTCTGGCTCTTTGCAGGCATGTACATGGTTGTAGAGGCTAGAAGTGAGCATTTGTGTGGCAGCAGGGGTCAGGGCTGGTTGTGGACACCTGAAAAACAGCTGCTGGATCTCAGGCCTGGGGCACTGCAATGGCGCTGGCTAGGGTGGCTTCCAGGGGGTGGGATGAGGGTGGTTCAGGAAGCCTTAGTTCACAAAGGAGAAGACTGTGGCACCCTCAGTGGTGAAAGCCGTGGGGGTCATCAGTGGCTGCAACGAGCTACGGGGGTCTTTCATGGGGCAGGCTGCTAGTGATTGCAATAGCAACCACTGGGTTCCTGCATAGTGAAAGCTGCAGGGAATCCATGGCAGCACTAGAGCTGATGAGGTGGCAAAGGCTTCTGGAGTTTTCCGCAGAGCAAACGTGGCAGTCTTCTACAGAGCAGGCCATGGAGACCATGGTAGCTGTCCACAAATGAAGGAGAGGCAGACTTTCTAGAAGTTTAAGGCATTTATCACCGCTAGACCTGCCTTATAAGAAATGCTAAAGGGAATTTTTCAAGTTGAAATAAAAGGACATTAGTTAGTAACACGAAAACATATGAAAGTATAAAACTCTGGTAAAAATAAGTGTATGGTCAAATTCAGGAAAATCTAATACTATAGTGGTGGTACAGAAATTACTTTTAACTCAGGTATAAAAGTTAAAAGACAAATATTAAAAACAGGTGTAGTTACCATAATAGTTAACAGATACACCAAATAAGATGATGTAAATTGTGGCACTGGTAACAGGAAATTAGGCAGGGAGTAGGAAAAGTGTAGAATTTATGTAGGCAATTGAAGTTAAGTTGCTATTAGCTTAAAATTGACTGCTATAAAATGTTTTATGTGAATCTTGTCATCATAGGGAAAAAGTCTCTAAAAGATATGCAAAATGTAAAGACAGATGAATCAGAGGATATCACTACAAAAAGTCAAATCACAAAGGAAGACAGCAAAAGAGGAAGGAAGAAAAAAAAAAACAAAACTACCAAACAGTGAGAAATCAATTCACAAAATGGGAAGAGTAAGTCCTTATCTGTCAATAATTACTTTAAATGTAAATGGATTAAATTCACTAATCAAAAGACAAGAATGGATAGGAAGATAAGATACAACAATATTTACAACAGACTTGTTTTACCTTTAGGGCATAATGGCCAAGATATGGAAACAATATAAGTATCCATCAGCAGATTAACAGATTAAAAAAAATCACACACACACACACACACACACAGAGAAATATTATTCAGTCTTAAAAAAGAAGGAAATCCTGCCCATTCTGCAACCATGGATGAACCTGGAGAGCATTGTGCTAAGTTAAGTCAGTCAGACAAATATTGTATGAAGTAGCTTATGTGTAGAATCTAAAATAGTCAAACCCATAAAAGCAGAAAGTAGAATGGTGGTTGCTGGGGCTAAGGGGGTGGGGGAAATGGGAGGTGTTTATTAAAGGATACAAAAGTTTAGTTACATGGATTGAAAAAATTCTGGAGATGTAATATAAAGCACGATGACTGTAACTGATAATAACATATTATATACTTGAAATAGAGTAGATCTTGTGTTCTCACCCCTCCCTCAAATCATAACTATGTGAGATGATGGATGTGTTAATTAACTTGATCATGGTAATCATTTCACAACATATGCATATATTAAACCATCATGTTATACAGTTTTAATATATTCAATTTTTATTTATCAAGTACCATTATATGAAATGGAAAAAACGAATCTCATATTGTGCTATAGCTAATTAATTTGTGTTTATAAAGGGCTTTGAGATCTAAACTTGAAAATAGTTATGAAGCAGAAAATATCATTATGATGATTTATTTGTGTATTGTTGTTTGCTGTTATTTTATTACTGAGGTTATGTAATTTATTGTCATAGGCGAAGGAGAGCTCATTGCCTGGGAAAATGAAAATATACAGTAGATACAGTAATATATCTATTACACATATTTTAAAGGGAGCCGCCTTCTTGCATTTATCACCTGTGTTATGTGAGGGTGAGTTATGAGACCTCGCAAAAATGGTGTATCTCTTTTTATGCACTCATAATTTAGAAGTAGTGGCTGAACGGATTTCAGAGAAGTTCTCTCTCTCAAAAAAAAATGAGCACCACAGGACTCAGATCAGCTCAGGGATTTGAGTGACTAGAGCCATTTCTCTGCCTAAGGGCGTACTGAAATGAACGAAGGAGAAAGTACATGCAAAGAAGAGAAGGCTAGAACTTTTGTCTTACTGCTGTACTCGAGCGTTGTATGCTGAAGACTACTAAACTCACATGAATATTTTGAGGTGTCATGCTACTTAAATCGGAGAAGGCAATGGCACCCCATTCCAGTACTCTTGCCTGGAAAATCCCATGGATGGAGGAGCTTGGAAGGCTGCAGTCCATGGGGTCGCTGAGGGTCGGACACGACTGAGCGACTTCACTTTCACTTTCATGCATTGGAGAAGGAAATGGCAACCCACTCCAGCGTTCTTGCCTGGAGAATCCCAGGGACGGCGGAGGCTGGTGGGCTGCCATCTATGGGGTCGCACAGAGTCGGAAACGACTGAAGCAACTTAGCAGCAGCAGCAGCAGCTACTTAAATAGGGAGGTCATTTTTATTTTTAGTGGTGGATTCATTCGTTATTTCCATTTTATAGGTTGAAAAACCGAGCAGGAGATAGATTATGCATCTGACATCTGGTGGAAAAATAAGTTCTTGTCACCTTAGCACCTAATTATTATTAAGAATAATAACCACGGCAGTTTACTGTGTAATAACCATGTAGATTACATAGCAAGGAGCCTGGCACACAGGGACCATAGTGTTGCTGTGTCAGACACTGTGCTGAGGGCTTTACTGGGATTACTACATTAGATGCTCACTTTAGCCATAAGCGGTATCAGCTCCCATTTGAGAGGTGCAGAAACAGTGGAAACAGTGGCTGACTTTAACTTTCTGGGCTCCAAAAGTGCTGCAGATGGAGATTGCAGATGAAATTAAAAGACACTCCTTGGAAGGAAAGTTATGACCAACCTTGACAGCATATTCAAAAGCAGAAACATTACTTTGCCAACAAAGGTCCATCTAGTCAAGGCTATGGTTTTTCCAGTGGTCATGTATGGATGTGAGAGTTGGACTGTGAAGAAAGCTGAGCACTGAAGAATTGATGCTTTTGAACTGTGGTGTTGGAGAAGAGTCTTGAGAGTCCCTTGGACTGCAAGGAGATCCAATTAGTCCATCCTAAAGGAGATCAGTCCTGGGTGTTCATTGGAAGGACTGATGCTGAAGCTGAAACTCCAATACTTTGGCCACCTCATGCAAAGAACTGACTCATTGGAAAAGACCCTGATGTTGGGAAAGATTGTGGGCAGGAGAAGAAGGGGATGACAGAGGATAAGATGGTTGGATGCGTCACTGACTCAATGGACATGGGTTTGGGTGGACTCCGGGAGTTGGTGATGGACAGGGAGGCCTGGTGTGCTGTGGTTCATGGGGTCGCAAAGAGTTGGACACGACTGAGCGACTGAACTGAACTGAAACTGAGGTGCAGAAAGGTTCATTTAATCAGTGATGGATGAACGTGCAAATCCATGTCCATCTGACTCCAAACTCTTTGTCATTAACCATCGACTCTCTACTGCTGTTCAATACAGTAGCTGCTAGCCACTTTTGGGTAGCGAGAGCTTAAAATGTGGTTAGTCAGGATCACAGCACAGAATTTGCTGTGAATGTAAAATACATACAACATTTTGAAGACAGAACAAAAAAAGAATGTAAAATATCTCATTAATATTTAATAATATTGAGTACATGTTGAGATGACAGTGTTTTTGGACTTACTGGGTTAAACAAAAATGTATTATTGAAATTGATTTTATGTATTCTTTTTAAGTTTATTTTTAATGTGGCTATTAGACAATTTAGAATTTGTATGTGGCACACATTGTATTCCTATTGGACTGCACAGCTAGAGTCTGTTATTGTTCTAACCACAAGCCTCTGCCCATAGTAAGCCCTCCACATGTCCCGGCATACCCATGATTTATATAATCAGGGTTGGAAGCCAAAGAAGAGGGAAAATGATAAATTGACAAGTGATTCCTTTTGGCATGAGAAGACCACAGCTTGACAGACTCAGAAGACAGATGATAAAGTGGCCATTTCCAGGGCTCAGGCTCCCATCATCCCACCTTCCCAGCCCTTCCTCCCTATCCTTCCCTCCTCTCATCGATAAACATGCTAGGAGCACTTAGAACAGGCCAGGGACTGTGCAAGGCGCTGTAAATTACAAAGGTAATAAGACCCAGTAACAAGGTGTTCACTCCCTAATAGAGATATTGATCCATATTAGTTTGCTAGGGTTGCCATAGACTGGCTGTTTGAACAGCAGAATTTTTTCCTCATGGTCTGGAGGCTAGAAATCAGACATCAAGGTGTTGGCAGTGACATTTGTTTCTGAGGTCTTTTTCCTCAGCGTGTAGATAGACAGCTATCTCCTCCTTCACACTGTCTTCCCTCGGGGTCTGTGTCCAAATTTCTTCTCTTGTAAAGGCACTAGTCATATTGGATTGGGGCCCACCCTCATGACCTCATTGAACCTTATTGTCTCTGTAAGGACTGTCTCCATATATGGTCACATTCTGAAGTATTGGGATTAAGACTCCAGTACTTGAGTTTTGGGGGCACAGTTCAGTGTGTAACAGGATATATGAAGCAAGAGCAGTGGCCACGTGGGAGATGAAGTACGTGATGCCTGGTGACTGCATGTTGAGTTTTTGTCAGGGAAGACTACTCATGTGAGCTGGGGATTGGTAGGCTCTTTCCTTTTTCTTCAGTCAGATAAACTGCCTGCTGTTCTCAATACAGGTAGAAGTAAAGGCAGATATTGGCAGCTTTGCTTTGTTTCATATGTGTTCTCAAGTAAAAGTGTAGCAAGACACATTTTTTTTTTTGAGTGGCTTAGAAGCTGCCTCACCCCTTGGTATGTCGAGTTGATGGTCAAGGAGGCAATGACCAGCTTGCTTAGGGGCAGACAGAAACCAGTGATAGACACAAGAATGGGTAACAGACCCCCTCTAAAATACGATTACTTTGAAGAAAAGAATTGTCTACCTTTGTGATTAGGCTTAGACCCAGAGGGCCAGGTGTTTTTTAATGGGGTCCTGGTTTGGCTCAGGGTGTTACTGATGCTGGAAGCTTTTCAGGACCCCCTACATTTGAAGGATTTGAGATTTAGGGGCCATGGATGGATGTGAAGGTTTGGACCTGAAGAAGGTACTCGGGAGTCCAAGTGCAGGGTCTCTGAAGGGACTTGGACTAAGGAAGGCGGCAGTGCAGAAGGGAAATGTGTCCATGGGATTGTGCTCAGGGGATAAGTGATTGTGAGATGCGTACGGAGTGAACAAGCGCTCAGTGTTTCCAAAATACAGCCTGGCAAGAAGTGGCAGTTGTAGGGACAGGACTCCACTTCTCTCTGTAGGATTTTGACAGAGGACCCTCCTGAGGTGAAGTAGCTCCTTTGATTTGTTAAGAAAAAATTTAAGGGAAGTGAGAAGATCCCAAGAGAAAGATGAGTGCTTAAATAATTTACTGGGAAAAGAATAAACAATTGTATCTTGTGTGATGGAGGCTGTTCAATGGGTTCTAGAGTGGGTAGCATACAACTTGGAAGGATGAATTGGAGATTTGTAGAAGGTAAAGTTAAAGGGAGACATTCCAGGCAGAGAAAAGAGCAATTGCGAAGCCCTGAAAGAATTTGATTTGTTAGAGGGTGGCTGCTAGTGTGGGGCATAGAGTTTTTAACGGGAGAAAGAGGAAGGGATAAAGCTGGAAAGGTATGGCAGTCTGGCACAAAGGGTTCTGTGCTGTGCTACGGAGCCTGAATCTTATCTGATAGGTATGATGGAGGGATTTGGTGATGGCGCTGTTTCTTTAGCTGAAGAGTGGGTGAGAAGGAAGAGGGGCCCTGAGTGGGGACATGTTGCTGTTGTTATTCAGTCACTAAGTCGTGTCCCACTCTTTGAGACCCCATGGACTGCAGCATGCCAGACTTCCCTGTCCTTCACTAATCTCCCAGGGTTTGCTTAGACTCATGTACACTGAGTCAATGATGCTATCCAACCATCTCATCAAGCCACCACCATCATCTGGGTTCACATGATAGTGGGTGGGGCTCTGGCAAATGACCCTCTGGGCCCATGGACGAATAGTAGAACTTCTATTTCTTTATAATCTACAAAGCAAATCAGATTTACTGGCATTTATCTCTGTAATCACACAGCATCCTGACCTCGCTTGGATTGTAGGGTGCAGCCACGTGCCTTCCAGGACTCACGGATCCTGAGGTTGAGTGGCGGCTCCCCCGGGCGCTGGTGCTGACAATGCTCACTGCACACCTTCGCTCGCTTCCAGTGTATTTTTCTGCTCACTTGCTTGATTGAGTGAATTTACAGATGGTTTTTCTTGGTTATATCTCACTTAACATGCACAAAATAGCTGAGAGGCTTGAACAGTTCTAAAATGAAACTCTGGGCTTAAGGCGACATGAATAATGCAACCAGCAACCAGAGCCTGGGCAGACAGTGGCATTACCGCTTCTACTTTTAGGACAAATTCTTTGTCTAACACAATATGAGGTAAAAATAGTTACAGTATAGTCACCCAACGAGAGATGGGCTCCCAAAATTGAAATCAAGATTATTTAAAATATGAATTTATATCACCGTTGCTAATGTCAAACCTTAACTGTATGTTGGCCAATAATATACTTAGCAAGATAGTTAGCAGAAACATTCTCTGCTTCTTTATTGTATCTTTAAAAAATACCCTTTTTGGTGTGTGTTTTATAATATACATATTATTAGAACAGTGGTACATGTACCTAATCTATAAATAAGTAAATATATATATATATATGTATAACTGGAGAGTGAATGTTCAAAATTTTTACCGAATGGGTTTTCAACACCAAAATTTTGCAGTCGACTGCTTAAAATCATGAGAGATTGAAATCACTGTGCAGACCCCCTGTGGATTCCTGATTGCCCTTTGGGAGTCCTGCTAGGGTTTTTCCACACAATACTCATGTGATGATTATTAGTTCACTGTCTCACTGCTCTGGAGACCTTAGGGTACCCAGCATGATCTGAAGATACAGGTTCAGAAACTCATTTCTGTGATATTTCTCCCCTCAGAGGTGTCAAGGGGTTTCCTTGGCTGAGGCATTGTGGGGAGAGTCTTCACAGCAGTCAGATGATGTAGCTCTGCAGATCTGAGGTCCGGGCAATGCTTGGCCTCGTCTCACAGTTGACCTGAGCAGTGGGTAACCTCCTGGATGCCGGCTAGGCAATGCCCCCATCCATTCATGAACCCGTGACCATGAACGGTAACCTGGTGAGTATCCCTGGCGTAAGGGGCCAGTCAAGTCTTGGGCTTAGCTTCGTTTTAGGCATTTGGGTAGTGTCCCTCCTCACAGTTTCTCTCCATGTCTGCCTGTTCGGACTTTCTAAGGCTTTCCTTTGGCTCCTCCCTACTCTATTTGGTTCCAGCCCCAATCTCCTTTATTTTTCAGCATGCAAAATCTCTCTTTTCTATCACAAAATTTCCACCCACCCTTCCTTCCTTCCTCTCGTCCTTTTTCCAGCTTTATTGAGATATAATCGACCCATAACACTGTATGTTTATGGTGTGTTGATCTGATACATTCATACAATTGTAAGGGGCTTCCCAGATGGCTCAAGCTGTAAAGAATCTGTCTGCAATGCAGGAGATGCAGGAGACAGGGGTTCAACCCCTGGGTCAGGAAGATTCCCTGGAGAAGGAAATGGCAACCCACTCCAGTATTCTTGCCTGAAAAGTTCCAAGGACAGAGGAGCTTGGCGGGCTACAGGCCATAAGGTTGAAAAGAGTCAGACATGACTGAGCCACTGAACTGAACTGAATGTGGGAAAAAAGTTGGAATACAGTCAGATGTGTTTCATGGGAAAAACACAATAAAAGAAACCCAATGTACTTTTAATTTGGCTCCTAGTAGGTAGTTTTTTCAAATGACATCTGGACTCTGCCCAATTCCTCCTCTTCTGCTCTTGCTTGCTGTGGTGACATGTGCTATGGAGTTGGCCAAGATACAGCTGGGATGCTGAGTCTGCCTTGGTTTACCACCATGCCTTCTCTGTTCCAGATGGAAGAGGGTCTGCCTTGGTGCCCTGGCTGCCAGGTCTGTTCTCATTTCCAGCCTACCCCAGCAACAACCTGAATTAGTTAGGACGCTTGGTTGAAAGTGACAGAAACCAACATTAGCTGCTGTTAGCCAAGCTGAGGATTTATTGGCTCGCCTAACTGAGAAGTCCAAGAGTAGATCCAGATCCCCAGGCAGCTGGACCAGGGGGTCCCCCAAGGCTGAGCTCACCTCCTCTTGGCCATGCTTGAATTCTCCTTGGTTTCTTTCTCACAAAGTTTTTCTCTCAGAGCTGCTCCAAGCCCGTATTATAATTTTAGCTCCCAGATCCAGCAAAACAAAGGCCATCCTTCTCTCTTAGAATCCATGTATCAAGTCTCATGGAGGGGATTGAATTGGCTTTACTGTGGTCACCTGCCCATTCCAGAACCCATCCCTGTGGCCAGGGGACTGGGAGGCTCTTCCTGGGCAGCTACGCCCCTGCGTACATGCCTTCCCTGCAGCTGAAGGTGCTGGTGCTGGTCCCGTCCAACTACCACATGGGTTTCCCACAGGAAAGAGAGGTTCTGCAATCAGAAAAAGGATCACTGGGGAGGCCAAAGCAGGAGCTCTCCTCTAGAAACCCTAATTAGGGACCTCTTGTGCTGGAGTTTGTCGTGGCTGCTGTTGTTCAGTCACCAAGCTGTGTTCACCTCTTTGATACCCCATGGACTGCAGCCTGCCAGGCTTTCCTGTCCTTCACCATCTCCTGGGATTTGCCCAAGTTCATATCCATTGAATCCATTGATTCAATGGCATCCTCTGTTGCCCTCTTCTCCTTCTGCCTTCAATCTTTCCCAGCATCAGGATCTTTTCCAATGAACTGGCTGTTTGCATCAGGTGGCCATTATGTAGTTATCCATTTTATTTATTTTAAACCTTTTATTTTGTATTGGGCTGTAGCCAATTAGCAATGTTGTGATAGTTTCAGGTGGCCCATGGAGGGACTCAGCCATACATATACATGTGTCCACTGTGAATGTATTAATGAAAGGGTAAAATGAGATAAATATATGAATGAGTTTTGGAAGCTGTATTTTCCTTTATAAATGTTTCATAGTATTTTAATGTAACTCATTATAAATCTTCAGCAAATGTTTTCTTATTAAATGGTTCAATGCAGAAGCACTTCTTTTTGAGTCAGCTCCCGAGCCCTGGAATCTTATCTAGATAGTATTTTCTCTGGATTTTGGCCGATAATGGTTATTTACTTGTCATTCTCAGGTGAGGATTCCAAAGTGATATTTAAGTCTTCTTTCCACAATCTCAAGGAAGGTTACTGGATATTTGCTTGAAAAGGCACATGTAATCCATAGTAATGAGACCAATATACTTTATAGACCTTTCCTGATTAGAAATGTTAACACATCTGAGATGCTGTGCCCTGTCGGTAGCACGATTGTTAGAGCAACTAAATGAGGCAAGTTCAATCAGTTCTTGGGCAGAAGAAGCTAGAACTAAACTCACCTTGTGTGTCCTTTGGGTTTCTGTGTGTCACCAAGAATAATGTGTCTTTCAGACTTAGAGAATGAACTCATGGTTGCCAGGAGGGAAGGGTGGAGGGAAGGTATAGTTAGGGAGTTTGGGGTAGCCATGTACATACTACTGTATTTAAAACGGAAAACCAGCAAGGTTCTACTGTAGAGCACGTGGAACTCTGCTCAATGTTATGTGGCAGCCTGGATTGGAGGGGAGTTTGGGGGAGAATGGACACATGGAGATGTATGGCTGAGTCCCTTTGCTGTCCATTTGGAACTGTCACAGCATTGTTAATTGGCTATACTCCCATATACAATAAAAAGCTAAAAAAATAAAGATGAGCATTTTTGAGCATTTTGTACTTTTTGGTTCGCAGGTGGTTGGTACCTTCACATGGCCTTTCTTGTGTGAGCCTGTGTCCTAATCTCCTCTTCTTATAAGGACACCAGTCATATTGGAGTAGCTGCTGCTGCTGCTGCTAAGTCACTTCAGTCATGTCCGACTCTGTGCGACTCCACAGACGGCAGCCCACCAGGCTCCTCTGTCCCTGGGATTCTCCAGGCAAGAACACTGGAGTGGGTTGCCATTTCCTTCTCCAATGCAGGAAAGAAAAAAGTGAAAGTGAAGTCGCTCAGTCATGTCCAACTCTTAGCAACCCCATGGACTGCAGCCTACCAGGCTCCTCCATCCATGGGATTTTCCAGGCAAGAGTACTGGAGTGGGGTGCCATTGCCTTCTCCGATATTGGAGTAGGGCCTGCCCTAACGACCTCATTTTACCTCCAAGACCCTATCTCCAAATGCAGTCCCATTCTAAGACACTGTGACTTCAACATAGACATTTTGGGAGGATGTTCAGCCCATAACACCAAACAAGCAACTGAAGGTGTCCATGCATGGGTGGGCACCTGTGTGTAGCCGTGGTGGGGAGGGGCCACAGTCACAGGGCGGGAGAGTGTGGGTGGAGGAACTGGACATCTTCACTGCAGCCCAGGATTAAGAATCATCAGCTAGCCCAGGACTGAGTAGGCACAGTGTTGACCATCATAGTGCTGGACCTCAGGTTCTGCTCCCAGTTCTTAGGAGATCAGGCCCCAGAACACTCTGCTGTGAGTCAGGGAACCAATGCCAAAGTTTAAACCTAAGAAGAAGCTTTTCAAAACCCTGGGTCAGCCTAAAAGACACATTAAGTAGAAAGTCTCTTTAATATTTTCTTAGTGATTGAGATGATGGATGAGCAAGTGAGCCAGTTGAGTTAGCCGATGATGCTGAAGCTGTCATTAAGTAACAGGTGAATCATTAACTAGGAACGCAGACAGGGGGCCCGAACTTCATCATTTTTATTCCCACCTTTGGGGAAGCCTGGCAGCATAAATGCCCTAACCCCTGCCATGAGGAACTGCTCTGAAATGCAAAGTGTGGCTCAGCCAGCAAAGTCAAAGGAACGGTAAATGGTCTCATTTCTATCTTTTTGAGTAATGATATGCCACTTTCCCCATAAATTGCATAAAGATGAAGAAGAAAAATAATTCTTTGACCTTTCTCATTTATAACCACACTTAGGTATTTCTTCTCATCTCTTATGCTGGCCACAGAGCTTCACCCTGCTGAAACTTCATTTCATGCAGTTGCAAGCATTAAAATGGATAGAACCTCCTTCTCTCCTTCCCTCTCCCTTCTTCTATGCAGCTGTCATTCAGGGCTGGGAAAGACACAGGACCCAAATGAGGGGTGTTGCGAGTGAAATCCTTCCTTTCTAAGCACACTGTTTCCACAGCACAGAGCAAATAGGTGCCTGATAAGAGGGACTATGAATGCTGAGCACGTGGGCTGTAGCCGTCACACCCTCCAGGTGATGAATATCTTTTATCCCGATAAATGTACTTATAATTTGTTGGTTTTAATTACTGCAGCCTTGTGAAGTCTTAAGCCAGTAATTCCTTTCTCAACAAATTAGAGGCCTGAAATAATTCTGCGGGAAGACTAATTGCTCACCCTGGTTTTTGGCCATTTGTCTGAAACATTATTTCCAGAACTCAGGTGGGTGTTGTTAACCACTCAGTTATGAGGACTCTGGTTGCATTGTGACCTGTAAACCCCCTAGTTGGAGTGGCTTATGCATTGCTAACATCGAAGCATAAATCTCTGTTCAGTAATTACCTTCCCCAGCTCCCCTTTTAGGAGGGCAGAAAGATTTCATCTTAATAATGTGTAGCTTTTGTTTCAAAAGAAGAAAGTAAGGGAATCCTCCCCCTGTCTGATCCCAGCTCTTAAACGAGAAGAAGAGTCTGGTGGACACGTTACTGGAAGCACCAGCCACTTTTCGCCCAACTCTGTCCCAGGATTGGGTACTGAACCGTTCAAAGTCTGCATTGGTGAAATATGTAAGCTTTCTCCCCTATTCTAATTTCTGCTCATTTTCTCTATTTTGCCAATGTCTGTCTTTCTCCACCAAGTGAGAGCTGGTTTGGCTGGCTTTCTGTCAATAGGAAATCTCTGCTTAATTGGCATTTCTCTGCTTTGCAAGCAGAATGATAACTGATATTCATAATGATATTCCAGACGCTCTGCAAGAACCTGAAGGGGCTCATGAATTCTCAAAGAATGATTGACTTCTGTGCAGAATAATTTTAGTGTCAGGTGTATTTTATGGTTTTCTGATTCACTGCAAATTGGATGTCCTTGTATGGGTATAACTTTCAGTTTACCAAAGTATTAATTAAGCAGAGCCCAAGTCTTTGGGCTTCCCAGATGGCTCAGCGGCAAAGAGTCTGCCACCAGTGCAGGAGATGTGAGTTCGATTTCTGGGTTAGGAAGATCCCCTGGAGGAGGAAATAGCGATTCACCCTAGCGTTCTTGCTTAGGAGAAATGCCAGGGACAGAGGAGCCTGGCAGGCTACAGTCCATAGGATCACAAAGAGTCTTTTAGAGATGGAAAACTGGAATTTTTCTATTTGGCAGCTCCTGGTGGTAGGACGCCAGTCAAGTCTACTTCTTCTTTTATCTTTGTTGTACTTAGTAGGTCCTTGGAGGATGCTGTGGGATAACTGCGCTATGCAGGAACATGGAGAGCTGTGGGCTTGACAAAAGCCCATCCTCTTAGCAAGCCTGAGCCAGAGGCCGGAATGGTCTTGTTAAACCTGAAAGTCAGATGGATGGGATCAGAACAGGCTGCAAAAATATAGAAGTGAGGAAAACTCACACAGAGAATACAAGTCAGAGCAGACGGAAAGGTCTAAATCCAGGGGCTTGAGGCATTGAGTATGTTTCCCAAAGATGGAAGTGCCCACGAGGACCCTAAAGCTCTATTTGTGGGTGACTGAGGGGTCCCTGTCATCACTCAGAGTCACATGGGACCGAGGATGCTGGATCCCTGAGGTCTTTATGGAAAGGGGAAAATACAGATGGGTACTTGCCTGTGGTCCAGTGGCTAAGACACAGCGCTCCCAATGCAGGCAGCCCAGGTTCCATCCCTAGTCAGGGAACTAGATCCAGCAAGCTGCAGGTCAGAGTTCTTGAGCCACAGCTAAGATGCCACATGCCATTGACTAAAGAGCCTGCGAGCTGCAGAGAAGACCCGGTGTGCCACAACTTAGGCCTGGCACAGCCAAACAAATAAATACAAAATCAATAGATAAACAAATGAATGGTGGGAATAAAAGCCACCTTATGCTGTGCTGAGTCGCTCAGTCATGTCCAGCTCTTTGAGACCCCATGGACTGTAGCCCAGCAGACACCTCTGTTCATGGGGATTCTCCAGGCAAGAATACTGGAGTGCGTTGCCATGCCCTCCTCCAGGGGATATTCCCAGCCCAGGGATTGAACCCAAGTCTTCCACATTGTAGGCGGATTCTTTACCAGCTGACTACCAGGGAAGCCCCAAAGCCAACTTAGTCTCCTTAGGGAAAAAAAGAAGGATGCAGGTAACTGGTTACTGAGACAAGCCAACCATGTCTTCTCACTTTGGGATTCTGACTGCAGCAGCCAGACTGATGGTGTCAGTCTGCTTTCGTGGTCTAACCTATACACTCATCTTCGTTGCGGTCTGTCTCCTTTACATGCGCCAGTAAGACACAAAGTCAGTGCCATTTGACTCCTGGCTAAACACTCTTGTACTCTGTGGGAGACCAGCTTCCCTTGCATATTATATGCCTTAAATTGTATTAAGTAACCCTGACATTTATTGCTCTCACTGGGTCAAAGCTCCTGTGTAATGGAGAGGAGGTAAGAAAGAGTTCACTGTCTGTCTCTGTTTCACATACTAATTCTGTGTAACAAACCACCCCAAAGCAAGTGCCTTAAAACAGCTGTGATTATTTTATTTCTTCATGAGTTTGAGGACTGACTAGAAGTTCTCCTTCGGTCTGGCCTCCTTTGGGGGTGTTCCACGTGGCTGCATACAGGTAGGAGATTAATTGACTGGCAGATTTAGATTGTTGGCAGGAATACCCTTCTGCATGGCTCAGTTCTCTCTCTCTCTCTCCCCTTTTCTCTCTCTGTGGTGTCTCATCCTCCAGGGCTTCTCCATGTCTCTATGTCTCATCCTCTGGGGTTTCTCTGCAGCATGGTAACTTGGACTTCCTTGCAGCAGGGCAGCTGGGTTCCCAGGCTGTGAAGGGAGAAACTGCCAGGACAAGGCTCAGCCTAAAACTGGCCCTGTGTAACTTTAGTCACCTTTGATTGGTTAGCATAAGTCATGGGGTGAGCTCAGACTCACTTGATGCCTTTGAACTCTCAAGAGAGTTCCCTTAGACTGCAAGGAGATCCAACCAGTCCATCCTAAAGGAAATCAGTCCTGAATGTTCATTGGGAGGACTGATTTTGAAGCTGAAACTCAAATATTTTCGCCACCTGATGCGAAGAGTTGACTCATTGGAAAAGACCCTGATGCTGGGAAAGATTGAAGGTGGGAGAAGAAGGGGTCAACAGAGGATGAGAGGGTTGGATGGCATCACTGACTCAATGGACATGAGTTTGAGTAAACTCCAGGAGTTGGTGATGGACAGGGAAGCCTGGCGTGCTGTAGTCCATGGGGTTGCAAAGAGTTGGACACAACTGAGCGACTGAACTGAACTGAACTGAGCTCAGACTCAAGGGAAAGGGAAGAGTTCTCATGTCTTGTTGAGAAGAGCAACTGATAATTTGTGGCCATTTTTGGAAATCCAAAACAGAGGGAATGTATGTATATGTATGGCGGATTCACTTTGCTGTGCAGCAGAAAATAGTACAACATTGTAAAGCAACTATGCTCCAATAAAAAAAAGTTCCTGATTGTCAGCCAAGGGGAGAGAAATACATTAACGCTTATCCTATAGGTTGTTGTGTGGTTTAAATGAGGTAACTGCAAACATAGCATTTAGGGCAGGCAGATAAACAGCTATATTTCTTCTGCCTGATTTAAGGATCCATTCTCATGGGTAGGGACAGTTGTCACAAAATTTTAATTCAGGGATCGGGCTTCTGGTCAACTGTGGTTTAGTTATTCCCAAACAGGAATTAAGTGAGATGATGTATGTGAACTACTTAGGAGAGTCAGTGTCTAGGACGTGGTAATCACTCAATAAACGTAAGCTAGCACTATCATCACTATCAGTATCGAGGGGCGATGATTCCTAAAAACAAAACAACATCTCCAAGATTATAGGGAACCCACCTTCCTGATTATGAACATCCTTCCTTTCATTTGAGTTACTTTTAACCTTTGTGTAACAGAATTTTAGAGATGCTTACAATCTCAGAGGTTTAGATCGGAAAGAAATTTAAAGCCAAGTTTAGCCAGGTGACTTGTCCACCTCACATAGCTGATTGGAGGATTACTTCCTAATTTCAAGACTCCCAAGCTTCTAGCCAAGGGCTCTCTTCACTGCATCCTTAAGTGTAGATGTTCAAACTCATTTGCTTTAAAAATAAGAGCTAGGAATACAAAGCTGTATTTGGCAAGTATAACACATTTAAATAAGTAGTTTGGTTTTATACGTCAGCATGTACTTTGGAGGAGAGAAGAAAAAACTGGCAAGATAGAGGACGGAGCAAGGACAGAAAGAGATGATAGATACACCCAGAAGGACGGGAAAGAGGGTTAAAAGATTAAAGATGATTTGTTTGATGACTTTTATGAGTACTAAGTACTGAAAACCTGTTGGGCAAGAATTGGTTCTACTGTCTGTCCCCAAAGTCCTGGCCATTCATCTGGCAGCAGCACCCTCACCACCATTTTTTGAAAATGCCCTCCTCAATTCCAACCTGCTAGTCCTGATGGTTCTGACAGTCACATCATCTTACTTTCATGGCCATGAGGATTGGTCAGGTGGGGACCAGTTAGAGTACTTTTATAGGCTTGATAGAGCCTATACTTTTCCAGGCTCTGTAAAGCAGAGCAAGAAAAGCATCTTGATTAAGGTTGCCTTGCTTCCAACCACTTTTTAGTAAAATCTGCCATAGACAGATTAGCCATGTCCACCTTCCTTGGCTGTGTCCTCAATCTTCATAGATCCTACTGCTTTCTTCTTTGTTACTCATTTATTAAAATTTTATTGACCCTTTGCTATGCACCTGGCATCATAATACAGTCATAGTCCTTTCATTCATGGACCCTACAGTCTGCTGAATATAGACATGGGTGATGGTCAATACCAAAATCAGATTGATTATATTCTTTGCAGCCAAATATGGAGAAGCTCTATACAGTCAGCAAAAACAAGACCAGGAGCTGACTGTGGCTCAGACCATGATCTCCTTATTGCCAAATTCAGACTTAAATGGAAGAAAGTAGGGAAAACCACTAGACCATTCAGGTATGACCTAAATCAAATCCCTTATGATTATACAGTGGAAGTGAGAAATAGATTTAAGGGCCTAGATCTGATAGATAGAGTGCCTAATGAACTATGGAATGAGGTTCGTGACATTGTACAAGAGACAGGGATCAAGACCATTCCCATGGAAAAGAAATGCAAAAAAGCAAAACAGGTGTCTGGGGAGGCCTTACAAATAGCTGTGAAAAGAAGAGAAGCAAAAAGCAAAGGAGAAAAGGAAAGATATAAGCATCTGAATGCAGAGTTCCAAAGAATAGCAAGAAGAGATAAGAAAGCCTTCTTCAGCGATCAATGCAAAGAAATAGAGGAAAACAACAGAATGGGAAAGACTAGGAATCTCTTCAAGAAAAACAGAGATACCAACGGGACATTTCATGCAAAGATGGGCTCGATAAAGGACAGAAATGGTATGGACCTAACAGAAGCAGAAGATATTAAGAAGAGGTGGCAAGAATACACAGAAGAACTGTACAAAAAAGATCTTCACGACTCAGATAATCACGATGGTGTGATCACTGATCTAGAGCCAGACATCCTGGAATGTGAAGTCAAGTGGGCCTTAGAAAGCATCACTACGCACAAAGCTAGTGGAGGTGATGGAATTCCAGTTGAGCTATTCCAAATCCTGAAAGATGATGCTGTGAAAGTGCTGCACTCAATATGCCAGCAAATCTGGAAAACTCAGCAGTGGCCACAGGACTGGAAAAGGTCAGTTTTCATTCCAGTCCCAAAGAAAGGCAATGCCAAAGAATGCTCAAATTACCGCACAATTACACTCATCTCACACGCTAGTAAAGTAATGCTCAAAATTCTCCAAGCCAGGCTTCAGCAATATGTGAACCGTGAACTTCCTGATGTTCAAGCTGGTTTTAGAAAAGGCAGAGGAACCAGATATCAAATTGCCAACACCCACTGGATCATGGAAAAAGCAAGAGAGTTCCAGAAAAGCATCTATTTCTGCTCTATTGACTATGTCAAAGCCTTTGACTGTGTGGACCACAATAAACTGTGGAAAATTCTGAAAGAGATGGGAATACCAGAACTCCTGATCTGCCTCTTGAGAAATCTGTATGCAGGTCAGGATGCAACAGTTAGAACTGGACATGGAACAACAGACTGGTTCCAAATAGGAAAAGGAGTTCGTCAAGGCTGTATATTGTCACCCTGCTTATTTAACTTCTATGCAGAGTACATCATGAGAAACACTGGACTGGAGGAAGCACAAGCTGGAATCAAGATTGCCGGGAGAAATATCAATAACCTCAGATGTGCAAGTGACACCACCCTTATGGCAGAAAGTGAAGAGGAACTCAAAAGCCTCTTGATGAAAGTGAAAGTGGAGAGTGAAAAAGTTGGCTTAAAGCTCAACATTCAGAAAATGAAGATCATGGCATCTGGTCCCATCACTTCATGGGAAATAGATGGGGAAACAGTGGAAACAGTGTCAGACTTTATTTTTCTGGGCTCCAAAATCACTACAGATGGTGACCACAGCCATGAAATTAAAAGACGCTTACTCCTTGGAAGGAAAGTTATGACCAACCTAGATAGCATATTCAAAAGCAGAGACATTACCTTGCCCACAAAGGTTCGTCTAGTCAAGGCTATGGTTTTTCCTGTGGTCATGTATGGATGTGAGAGTTGGACTGTGAAGAAGGCTGAGCGCCGAAGAATTGATGCTTTTGAACCGTGGTGTTGGAGAAGACTCTTGAGAGTCCCTTGGACTGCAAGGAGATCTAACCAGTCCATTCTGAAGGAGATCAGCCCTGGGATTTCTTTGGAAGGAATGATGCTAAAGCTGAAATTTCAGTACTTTGGCCACCTCATGTGAAGAGTTGACTCATTGGAAAAGACTCTGATGCTGGGAGGGATTGGGGGCAGGAGGAGAAGGGGACAACAGAGGAGGAGATGGCTGGATGGCATCACTGACTCGATGGACGTGAGTCTGAGTGAACTCCGGGAGTTGGTGATGGACAGGGAGGCCTGGCGTGCTGCGATTCATGAAGTCACAAAGAGTCGGACATGACTGAGCGACTGATCTGATCTGATAGACAGATAAAAAGTTTACAAAAACATGATTATGATTTGTGATAAGAGCACTGTTGTAGGCTGAATAAAGGCCCTCAAAGATGTCTATGTCCTAATCCTTAGAACCTGTGAAGTTAACACCCCAGTGTTACCTTCCATGGCAAAAGGGACTTTGCAGTTGTGATTAGTTAAGCCTCTCCTGAAGGGGAGATTATCCTAGATTGTCTGGGGGAGCCCAATGTCATCACTAGCGTCCTTATAAGAGGGAGGCAGGAGGGTTAGACTCAGAGGTGATGTGATGATGGACGCATAAACAGAGATTAGAGGATGCTCTGCTGCTGGCTTTGATGATTCAAGTGGCCACAGGCCAAGGAAGGCAAGTGGCCTCTAGAAACTAGAAAAGTGAAGAACATAGATTCTTCCCTGGAATCCCCAGAAGGAGCACAACACCTTGCTTTTGGGAATTCTGACCTCCAGAACTATAAGAGGACACGTTTGTATTGTTTAATCACTAAGCTTGTGGTAATTGCTGGGCGTAGCAATAGGAAACTAACACAAGCTTCAAAGGAAAAGAACGTGAGGAACCTTCCTAAGATCAGGGGGTCAGCGAAGACGTTGGTGAAAAACCCATATTTTGGTTAAGAGCTCATGGAAAAGAAAGAACCAGCCTTAGAAAAAGAGGAGGGGTGTTGGCAGCTGCATTCAGGAACACAAGGCCAGAAAAAACCTTGAACTAGACAGGTCTGTCTGTTCTAACAGCTGAAAGAAGACTAGTGGGGCAGGATGACAGGAGAGGGGCATCAGATGACGTCGCCGGCCCCTAGAGATCCACACCTACTTACCAGAAGTTCCTTTCTTCCTCCTTCTTGACTGTTTAAGTCCTTCCCACCTTCTCTTCCAGCTCCACCTACATCCTTACCGCAAAGCCTTCCATGATTTCAGCAGCTTTATTCATCTCCCTCTTTCATCCAAACTGTGCTTCCTCTTTCCAACTAAGGTCCTTGGACCTATGAGTACCCCACCCCGCCCTACCCAGGTTTATCCTTGGGGAAGGTATCTTCAAATTTTTCAAGGATGTTTTAGTTTTAAAGATAAGTAATAAAATAGAATAAGCTTGGGGTAACCTTTAGGAGCACCTGCTTGAGTTTCATTTTAAGATTTCAGAGCCTTTGCGGGGTCACTTGAAGGCTAAATGATGTCCAGGCGAGCCATAGAAGCAATGGTTTTGAAGAAGCTCGAGCATAAGAGCAGAGGGAAATGAAACGATCAGAGGGCACACAGCATGTGAGGTTGAGCACAGAAGGCAGCGCCCTGCTGGCTTTACACGAAGCTTTGTTCTGTGGATTCTTCCCTTCTGTATTGTTGTTGTTGAGTTGCTAAGTTGATTGCAGCAAGCCAGGCTCCCCTGTCCCTCACTATCTCCTGGAGTTTGCTTAAATTCATGTCCACTGAGTCGGTAACACTATCTAACCACTTCACCCTCTGTTGCCCTCTTCTCTTCCTGCCTTCAATCTTTCCCAGCATCAGGGTCTTCTCCAGTGAGTCAGCTCTTCGCATCAGGTGGCCAAAGTATTGGAGCCTCAACTTCAGCATCAGTCCTTCCAATGAATATTCTGGGGTGATTTCCTTAAGGATTGATTGGTTCGATCTCCTTGCAGTCTAAGGAACTCTTAAGGGTCTTCTCCAGCACCTTCTCATAACACTTCACTACTAGTAGATCTTTTTCAGTTTTGCCTTCTCTATTAATTGATTAGTCTGTTATGCGTCAATGGTTAAAAGTGAGATCATTGAAATCAAACACAGCGATGATGGCTGTGAACTCAATACTAATGACTCAAATGATGATCTGTCATGCTCAAAATCAGAAGATTCGTATTGATAACAAGTAAAATAGTAAACATGCAAATATATTTTTCCACGATTGTGTCCAATAGTACCAATCAATTTTAAGTAAAACATTGTCAATTATCACATTAAATTAATGCAATTTTAAATTTCTTTGGTTTTATATTTTTATTTGTATTTAAAATTTTTGTTTTGATTTTACCAAGAGAGATGTAAGTATAATAAGTTTATAATTAATTTCATGATGTACAGATTGCATTTGCTGTCCATTTCATATAGAATAATACTATAATAAAATATAACTTGTCAACACTGGGGATCTGTGGAAAATATTTTTCTTTAAAAGGAATCCATACCTTTTTAAGTTTGAGAAACACTGATCTGTAATGTTCATATTGTACAGTTTTTGAAATACTAGTTCTTGAGTTGCTACTTCGTCTGTGTGAGTTTACACCTATTGCCTCAACAGAAAGGAGAGCTCGCTCAGGGGGAATGAAGGGCACATGTACGAGTTTTCTGAGAATCCACAGGTCCCCTGGCAGTGCTGGGCACACAGAAGAAGCCCAACAAATACTTGGGGAATGTATTACTCATGTCTTTTTATTATCTGTTTCTGGTGCTCTGGGCCTGCCCGACAGTGGAGGGACAGCCTCTCCCAGGGACCGTCAATCCCTGGAGACAGCAAACAACTTGCCTTCATCATGCCTTCCACGCGTAAGGTGAACAATGCAGAGCCCACCCCTCCCCCACCCCTCCCCCACCCCTCCTCTATCTTATGCTCTGGACCGCTCTCCACCTGCTCTCATCACCCCCGTGGCCAGGTGCAGACACTGAGGGACAGCCCCTACACCCCAGAGCCTGCTGAAAGTTTTGAAACTAGTCAGTCCTGACCTGCCTTGAGAGTTCCTTCCTGTGTAAACCACCATAAGGGAGCTTGTCCACATTCTCCTCTTGCCCTTTCTGCCTCCTGACCGACCCTGATGCTTCCCCGTGTGGCCCTACACATGGTGCTCCCTGCTCGTGGGGACTTGAACAAACTCTTCACGGGGGGCTTCCCAGGTGGCACGAGTGGTAAAGAACCCACCTGCTAATGCAGGGGATGTCAGAGAGGTGCGTTCAGTCCCTGGGTCAGGAAGATCTCCTGGGGTAGGATATGATAACCCACTCCCAGACAATCCCATAGACAGAGGAGGCGGGCGGGCTACAGCCTGTAGGGTCGCAAAGACTCAGACACGCTGGAAGCAATTTAGCATGCAGGCATTGTCTCTTCAGTGGCAATGGGCTCCTACTCTCTTGGCCTTACCATCTCTGGATTAAAAAACCCTACATTTTCAAACAGGATAAATATATAATCCCGTTGTTCTTCGCTCTTTATACAAAAATGTTGCAATTTTTTCAGTCACCGAGAGAAGATCTCTTATTCCCTGTGTATCTGTGTGTCTCCACTGTAGAACATAATGTCCTTCAGGGCCAGGATTGAGTGTGGATCTGGGCTGAGCTGTCTGCACTTCCAGTGCAGAGTCTGTGACCACAACAGGTTTTTTAAAAATTGATTTAATAATTTTATTATGATTATTATTTAATAATCACCTCAGAGGTTTACTTTTTTTTTCTTTTTTTTTTCTAATTTTATTTTATTTTTAAATTTTACATAATTGTATTAGTTTTGCCAAATATCAAAATGAATCCGCCACAGGTATACACGTGTTACATTCTGTCCTCATAAGTGTCATGTTTTTGCTAACTCAGCTGATGAGCCCCAGTTTGACAATGACCCTGTGTCCAAAACTCCTTGCCTAAAAGTGAATTCCTGTTTCACCCCAGATCCCTTCCTCCCTCCCTCAGGCCCCATGTGTGTCTTATTTGGGTAGTCTGCTCTCAGGTCTCAGCACAAAGCCACACCTCCTCCTGGAAGCCCACCTTGACCTCTCCCGCCCGTCACAGCTCCTTCTTCTTTGGGTTCAAACACTCTTTGACTTATCTTCCCTTCATTACTCCCCACAAGCAGTGCTTGTTTTCATAGCAGGGTTTCCTCAAGTGTTTATTAATCACCAAACTGCTCTCTTCCTCTCCCTTTCCCTCTAACTGTTGCTGGCCAGGGCAACTCCATCCCACCCAGGGGCAGGGCTTGAAATGATGGAACCAGAGCTGTACAAGTGGAAAAAAACCAATTGCACAGGAAGTGGTTTACAGTTTTTGTTTTCAACCGTTTCTCTCGTTAAAAAAGTGTCCCATAGCCCTGGTCGCCGAGAAGCCACATTGATTTTTATTCACCCGGTCAGATTTCTGGATCCTCCTAGAGTTAACAGAGTTGGTTCACAGGGTATTTGTCAGAAACAAGAGCCTCTCAAATCAAGATCTTGCTCTCCCGAGGCAATTCCATCCATGGCCCTCCAAGGTTTTGCATCAACGCTAAGCTCATCACCCTAGCAACCAGGAACTTCAAACTGTCCTCTGGATTCCATTGACATCTCCTACATTTGATAGGTGAAGGGTGATGAGCCATAAGCTCTGATGATGGCAAATGAAAGAAAGATTCTTTCTCTGGAGCAGGCAGCTCGCAGTATGTGTGCCAAAGGCTTTCTTGGATGAATTTCAATGTGTTTGGAGGTTGTCATGTCGAGCTCTCTGAAAACTGGACTCAGCAAAAGTTGATTATGGTACAAATCTAATCTGTCACTCTTTACCTAAAACCCATAGCTCTCCTTTACCATACGATTTGATTCAGTTTTCTTTGCAGTTTTTTTTTTTAATTAAATTTCGAGATCACTATCAGTTTCACAGTGATCTGAGGCACAGCCGGTTTCAAGACATCCAGAGTCCCTGTACCCTGTACTGAATTTCTCCTAACAGTAGCTCTGGAAAATCAGATGTTGACATCCTGCAGAAAGGGTGGGGTCCCGGGCAGAAGAAGTGTGGGTGTTCCTTTTTACTGCAGAGTGTGGGTGGGAATTCGGGCCTCCCCAAGGTCTCCACTGACACCAGAAAGGGGTGGTTTGTTATTGCTTGATGGGCAGTGAAGTCCCAGATCTCCACCTGGCCTATCTGACCCCTCCCTGGTGCAGGGTTTGGGGCACCTAGCTAGAGCCTAGCTTGGGTGGAATCTAGGGTTCTCACTCAGCTTCTGCTGGTGGGGGTGGGACCATAGTTGTTTCCTGAGGTGTCTGGCTGAACTCAGGATAAGCAGTTCAGCCAGATAAGCAGTTCAGTTTAGAGGATAGGCAGTTATCATCTAAAAGTCTTGCCTTTCTAGGCTGCCCTTTTCCCTGTCCTTTGGCAAGAGAGAGCTGGCTTTTGCTGCACTTCTTTTGTCCACTTTGCATGGCATTTCTGGGTTGCCAGGCACTTAAGCTCCAAGTCTGGGATATGTGAAGCCAAAAACAAACAAAAAACCCAGTGAACTCATCACTGTATCATTCCTTGGGTCCTGAGGTCCCTCCCTGGTTCCGCCTTTTTTTTAAATTCACTTCTCAGCATCTTACTTTTAATGTCCTGGGTTTTAGCTGTACTTAGCAGGAGAAATAGGAATAAGCATGAGGAGTCCATCTTTTTGGATGTGGAAGTCCCCAGGTGTCTTTTTCTTCTTTAAACATGAATGGCCCTGATCTGTCTGCTGCTCATCTCTCCAGCACTCGTCACACCTGCTTCTTGCCTGACGCTCGAGCACTAGCTACCTGCAAAACAGCCCTGCTGTTGCCACTGAAGATCTCTTCACCCACACTCTTGCTAATAAAAACAAGCACATATACAGCACTTATTATGTGCCAGGCACATTATATGTAATAATTATGAATTAAGGACTATTATTATAGAGATGAAGAAACTGGGCCCCAAAGAGATTAAGCAATTCACTTGTGGTCACCCAGCCAGTAAGCCACAGAGCCTAGATTTGGATCCAGGCAGCTGGTTCTGAAGCCGCTTCCCTGCCGGCTCTGGCTGTCGAACTTGAACTTGAGTGGCATCAGAATCCCCTCCAGGGCTTGAAAATACAGACTGCTGGGCCCGCACCCAGAAATCGTGAGTCTAAGGTGGGGCCTTTAGAATTTGCATTTCTAACAAGTTTCCAGCTGATGCTAATTCTATTCTCTGGGAACCACACTTTGCAAACCGATCACTTTGCCACCCTCTCCTTCACCCCAATTTGCTTGGCTAATTGCTAAGCAGCCTTTTTGATTCAGCAAAGCTGAATGTTGCCTGATTTGACTTAGTCTTCCTCCTCCACCCTCAGAGGGTTTTAGCAGTCTCAGCATATCTGTCATTGTAGTTGCCACGTTATATGGAAATTATCTGTTTATGTATTTCCAAACCCCTTGAGGGCAGAGAGGTTAGTGCAGAACAAAGTGTATGTTATTCATCTTTGTACAGTCATCTGGGGTGACTGTTGAAAACGGGATTCCTGGGCCCAGCCCACGAAGTTTCTAAATCAGTAGATCACGGCAGGACCCAAGAAGCTGCCCTTTAAATAAACAACTTGCGTGATTCTGATGTGGTTGTGGAGGTGAGCGGGGGAGGCGCTTTGAGAAACTGCCCTAGAACTTTGCATTACGTTCGGCACTAAGTGCCCAATAATTATTTCTTAACTGTATGTTATTGAGCTGAACTTTGGACTGAATGGTAACCCTCGCCACAGTTCCCATGATGGCAGTCTTTTGTGCTCATCCCTCCAAAACCTAAGATATCCATCTCCTCCAAATCATTCCTTGCTAATCAGAACTTTCGTTCATATACTACATATATAACTAACTGATTTCAGTTAGTTAGTGAGTCAACTTGGAAACATAAACAATTTTTGTGGATGGTATCTTTTAAAAAAAATATTAAGATGTAACTTACATAGAGAAAAGGCACAAATCTTAGTTGTCAGCCCTGGGTAAGCACCGCTCAGATTGCAATGTGGAACATTTCCAGCCCCTAGCAGATGCCCTCATGATTCCTTCTAGTCAATACATCTCAATGATGATTCTGATTTCTATCACCATAGATTAGTTCTGCTCGTTCTTGAATTTCGTATAAATGAAATTATATAGAACACACACTTTTGTACTTGGCTCGTTATGCTCCACATTCTGTATTTGAGCTTTATTTATTTATTTAAATAGTTTCTTTCATGGCTGTGCTATATTCCATTCTTTTTTTTTAATAATTTGTGAAATTTATTATTATTTTTTTTAAATTTTATTTTATTTTTAAACTTTACAATATTGTATTAGTTTTGCCAGATATCAAAATGAATCCGCCACAGGTATACCTGTGTTCCCCATCCTGAACCGTCCTCCCTCCTCCCTCCCCATATCCTCCCTCTGGGTCGTCCCAGTGCACCAGCCCCAAGCATCCAGTATCATGCATCGAACCTGGACTGGCGACTCGTTTCATACATGATATTATACATGTTTCAATGCCATTCTCCCAAATCTCCCCACCCTCTCCCTCTCCCACAGAGTCCATAATACTGATCTATACATCAGTGTCTCTTTTGCTGTCTCGTACACAGGGTTATTGTTACCATCTTTCTAAATTCCATATATATGCGTTAGTATACTGTATTGGTGTTTTTCTTTCTGGCTTACTTCACTCTGTATAATAGGTTCCAGTTTCATCCATCTCATTAGAACTGATTCAAATGTATTCTTTTTAATGGCTGAGTAATACTCCACTGTGTATATGTACCACAGCTTTCTTATCCATTCATCTGCTGATGGGCATCTAGGTTGCTTCCATGTCCTGGCTATTATAAACAGTGCTGTGATGAACAGTGGGGTACACGTGTCTCTTTCCCTTCTGGTTTCCTCAGTGTGTATGCCCAGCAGTGGGATTACTGGATCATAAGGCAGTTCTATTTCCAGTTTTTTGAGGAATCTCCACACTGTTCTCCATAGTGGCTGTACTCGTTTGCATTCCCACCAACAGTGTAAGAGAGTTCCCTTTTCTCCACACCCTCTCCAGCATTTATTACTTGTAGACTTTTGGATCGCAGCCATTCTGACTGGCGTGGTTTTGATTTGCATTTCTTTGATAATGAGTGAAATTTATTTTGAAAAACATAATTTTTATTGATGTATAGTTGATTTACAATGTTGTGTTAGTTTCTGCTGTACAGCAAAGACAGTCAGTTATATGTATGCATATATCTACTCTTTTTTTAGACTCTTTTCTCACATAGGTCATTACAGAGTATTGAGTAGAGTTCCCTGTGCTACACAGTAAGTCCTTATTAGTTATCATTTTATATGTAGTAGTGTGTATATATCAATCCCAATCTTTCAATTTATCCTTCTCCCCCTTTCTGCCCTGGTAACCATAAGTTTCTTTCTTGCAACTGTGATTTTATTTCTGCTTTGTAAACACGTTCATTTGTACTATTTTGTTTTTACATTCCACATGTAAGTGACGTCATAATATCTGTCTTCCTCTGTCTGACTTACTTCACTTAGTGTGATAATCTCTAGGTCCCCTATGTTGTTGCGATTGGTATTGTTTTGTTCTTTTTCATTGCTGAGTAATATTCCACTGTATATATGTACCATATCTTTACCAATTCCTTTTTCAGTGGATGTTTAGGTTGCTTCCATGTCCTGGCTACTGTAAACAGTGCTGCAATGAATACTGGGGTGCATGTATCTTTTTGAATTATGGTTTTCTCTAGATATATGCCCAGGAGAGGGATTGCTGGTAGTTCTATTTTTAGTTTTTTAAGGAATCACCATACTGTTCATCATAGTGCTTTACCAATCTGTATTCCATTCTAAGAATATAAAACTAGCAGCTGTTCTTAGACTGGATTTTTATTTTTTTGGTTGCTTCTTTTTTATTGGGATAAAATATGCATGTGTGCATGCTAAGTTGCTTCAGTTGTGTCCAACTCTTTGCCACCCTATGGACCCTAGCCCACCAGTCTCCTCTGTCCATGGGATTCTCCAGGCAGGAATACTGGAGTGGGTTGCTAGGCCCTCCTCTAGGGGATCTTCCTGACCCAGGGATTGAACCTGCGTCTCCTGTGGCTCCTGCATTGCAGGCAGATTCTTTACTGCTGAGCTGCTGGGTAACTCAGATAAAATATATAAAACATAAATTTTGCCATTTTAGGTCTTTTTAATTGAACATTTGAGTGGCATTAAGTACATTTACAACGTTGTATAACCATTACCACTCTCAATCTCCAAAACTTTTTCATCTTCCCAAACAAAAATTCTGTACTCATTGAATAATAACTCCCATTACCCTTCCCCCAGCTCCTAACAACCACCATTCCACTTTCTGTTGCTATGAATTTGACTACTCTAGGCATCTCATATAAGTAAAATCACATAGTATCTATCTTTTGTGACTCACTTATATATTAATACATATATACGTATATATTCCCTGGTGACTCAGTGCCTGCCAATACAGGATAGACAGACTTGATCCCTGGGTCAGGAAGTTCCCCTGGAGAAGGAAATGGCAACCCACTCCAGTATTCTCATCTGGGAAATCCCATAGACAGAGAAGCCTGGTGGGCTACAGTCCGTGGGTTGCAAAGAGACAGACACAACTTAATGACTAAACAACAACAACAACAACAACATATATATGTATATATATGTGTGTATATATATTTTATGTATCAGATCAGATCAGATCAGTCGCTCAGTCGTGTCCGACTCTTTGCGACCCCATGAATCGCAGCACGCCAGGCCTCCCTGTCCATCACCAACTCCCAGAGTTCACTCAGACTCACATCCATCGAGTCAGTGATGCCATCCAGCCATCTCATCCTCTGTCATCCCCTTCTCCTCCTGCCCCCAATCCCTCCCAGCATCAGAGTCTTTTCCAATGAGTCAACTCTTCGCATGAGGTGGCCAAAGTACTGGAGTTTCAGCTTTAGCATCATTCCTTCCAAAGAAATCCCAGGGCTGATCTCCTTCAGAATGGACTGGTTGGATCTCCTTGCAGTCCAAGGGACTCTCAAGAGTCTTCTCCAACATCACAGTTCAAAAGCATCAATTCTTCAGCGCTCAGCCTTCTTCACAGTCCAACTCTCACATCCATACATGACCACAGGAAAAACCATAGCCTTGACTAGACGAACCTTTGTGGGCAAGGTAATGTCTCTGCTTTTGAATATGCTATCTAGGTTGGTCGTAACTCTCCTTCCAAGGAGTAAGCGTCTTTTAATTTCATGGCTGCAGTCACCATCTGTAGTGATTTTGGAGCCCAGAAAAATAAAGTCTGACACTGTTTCCACTGTTTCCCCATCTATTTCCCATGAAGTGATGGGACCGGATGCCATGATCTTCATTTTCTGAATGTTGAGCTTTAAGCCAACTTTTTCACTCTCCACTTTCACTTTCATCAAGAGGCTTTTGAGTTCCTCTTCACTTTCTGCCATAAGGGTGGTGTCATCTGCATATCTGAGGTTATTGATATTTCTCCCGGCAATCTTGATTCCAGCTTGTGCTTCTTCCAGTCCAGCGTTTCTCATGATGTACTCTGCATATAAGTTAAATAAGCAGGGTGACAATATACAGCCTTGACGTACTCCTTTTCCTATTTGGAACCAGTCTGTCATTCCATGTCCAGTTCTAACTGTTGCTTCCTGACCTGCATACAAATTTCTCAAGAGGCAGATCAGGAGTTCTGGTATTCCCATCTCTTTCAGAATTTTCCACAGTTTATTGTGATCCACACAGTCAAAGGCTTTGACATAGTCAATAAAGCAGAAATAGATGTTTTTCTGGAACTCTCTTGCTTTTTCCATGATCCAGTAGATGTTGGCAATTTGATCTCTGGTTCCTCTGCCCTTTCTAAAACCAGCTTGAACATCAGGAAGTTCACAGTTCACATATTGCTGAAGCCTGGCTTGGAGAATTTTGAGCATTACTTTACTAGTGTGTGAGATGAGTGCAATTGTGTGGTAGTTTGAGCATTCTTTGGCATTGCCTTTCTTTGGGATTGAAATGAAAACTGCCCTTTTCCAGTCCTGTGGCCACTGCTGAGTTTTCCAGATTTGCTGGCATATTGAGTGCAGCACTTTCACAGCATCATCTTTCAGGATTTGGAATAGCTCAACTGGAATTCCATCACCTCCACTAGCTTTGTGCGTAGTGATGCTTTCTAAGGCCCACTTGACTTCACATTCCAGGATGTCTGGCTCTAGATCAGTGATCACACCATAGTGATTATCTGGGTCATGAAGATTTTTTTTGTACAATTCTGCATATTCTTGCCATCTCTTCTTAATATCTTCTGCTTCTGTTAGGTCCATACCATTTCTTTCCTTTATAGAGCCCATCTTTGCATGAAATGTTCCTTTGGTATCTCTGATACATGCACATATAATATATATATACATACACAAATACACACCACATCAATCACATTTTGTTTATCTCTCAGATGTGGTTGGACACTTGCATTGTTCCTACCTTTTGGCTGCTGAGATTTCTGTTTTTTCGTTTCAGGGTATCCATGGCTTATCATTGCTGCCCCAGGAAAGTGCACACATGCAGATTCCTAGGGCCATGTGATAAGGAGGGTGGTCCCTGGACTATCATTCCTTGGAGATGCTGCACCTGGCAGGAAGTGTTAGTTGGAACCTGAGAAACAAAGCATGAAGGTCTAGAGCCTGGGAATCGTAACAAGCGATGCACCACTGCAAATGTGCAGGAGAAAGTGGAGTGAGCAGGCATGAACATAGACGTGGGTGAGTCTGGCAGCCAGCTGGGAAATAACTCCACGAAAGCCAGTGATCTAGTGGACATTTTCAGTTTCTCTGTTACACAACCTAGGGTTCCTTTGAAGGCTGGGTTTTTAAAGAGCTCAGTCCAGGCTGCTTACTGATGTTTGCTTCTATTGCCGTGAATGCTACCATCTTTTACATACTGCTGCTGCTGCTGCTAAGTCGCTTCAGTCATGTCCGACTCTGTGCGACCCCATAGATGGCAGCCCACCAGGCTCTCCCGTCCCTGGAATTCTCCAGACAAGAACACTGGAGTGGGTTGCCATTTCCTTCTCCAATGCATAAAAGTAAAAAGTGAAAGTGAAGTCGCTCATTTGTGTCTGACTCAGCAACCCCATGGACTGCAGCCTACCAGTCTCCTCTGTCCATGGGATTTTCCAGGCAAGAGTACTGGAGTGGGGTGCCATTGCCTTCTCCGCTTTTACATACTAATAGTTCCCAAATCTGTCCCATTAGCACTAACTTTCTGTTGGGCTCTAGACCCATATTTCCATCAACTAGCTGATACATACAGCTGTATGTTCAAGGATACTTCAGATTCAATATGCACTAAATCAAATTTTTTTATCTTCTATAGTGATTAATGTCATTACCATTTACTCAGTTCTGGAAACCAGAATACCTGGAATCATCTTTGACTCCTTCCCTCCCTAATTCCCATCTACTGATTCTACTTCTAAAATATCTCTCAACCATGTCCGTTTTCTCTTAGGTCACGTTTCCATGTCTGAATTCCACCCCATCTTGTTTCATAGACACTCATCCCTTCTTCCCATTTCTGTTAGGGTTATTTTTCCAAAACAGGCTTGATCATGTTATTTGTAGCACCTCCTCTTGTCTTTAAAACTTTGAAGTCCCCCGGTCATTGCCAAGAGGCTAAACTTTGTGCTCCTAATATGGTTTATACGGCCCTCCTGACATATCACTCAGTCACTCATCTAGCATCTTCTTACATTTTACACCTTTCACATCACGCTTCATTCATGCTCATCATTTTTCACATTCTCTAATATTGGACTTTGTTTTATGCCACTACTTTGCTTGTACTGTTTTTTCTAAAAGCAGAACACTTAGAATTCTATTCATTATTTTCATTCCCTTATCATTTTATTTTTTTTTAATTTTTGTTTGCTTTTTACAAAATTTTTAAATTTTTGGCCAAGCCATGTAGCATGTAGGGTTTTTTCTGACCAAGGATCGAACCCATGCACCCCTGCATTGGGAACACAGAGTCTTAATCATTGGACCACCAAGAAAGATCTTCTTTTTTTTTTTTAATTTTTGAAATGAATTGTTATTGAAGTATAGTTGAGCTACAATGTTGTATTAGTTTCTGCTGTACAGCAAAGTGATTCAGTTTTACGTATACATATATCAACCCTTTTTTAAGATTCTTTACCCATACAGGTCATTACAGAGTATTGAGTAGAGTTCCCAGTGCTATACAGTAGGTTTTTATGAATTATCTATTGTATATATAGTAGTGTGTATATGTCAATCCCAATATCCCAATTTATCCCTCATGCCCTTCCCTCCTGGTAACCAGAAGTTTGTTTTCTACATCTGTGACTCTATTTTTGTTTTGTAAATAAGTTCATTTGTTCTCTATTCATTTTTGAAGAATCAGGCTGCCTGTCAATCTTCTCATCTTTGGTGGTTGTTCTTGTTGGAGGCTGTAGAACTTGTGCAGAGTCTCTAGTGAAGGCTTCTGAAGCTTTGGACACTCCGTTACAGAGTCGCGAATCACCACATAAGGCCCCCATCAGAGCCCAGTTTTAATGCCCCCTGATATGACCCAGCACACACTTCCTTGGGTCCTTCGTGGAGATGGTAAAAGGAACCTATCTGAGTCTACCTTCTATAGCCTAACATTCTGATGTTTGGCGTATGTGCCTCATTCATCAGACTGAGATGTTATCTACTGTGCAGGAGTTCATGACATAACATGAATAGATGCCTGTGAAAACCTTTTGTAAGCTGTGAATATTATATTAGTCATTGTTAATATACACTTCATTCTTTTACTCTTTCCTTTTTATATGTCTCTTCTTCCACTCTTTTCTCTCTTCATTTTTTTCTATATCTTTTCTTTTCGCTTCCTGTATTTCTTGTATATATTTTCTTCTTTTTTCCCTTGAGATTGACAGTCACACTCATATGTAATTTTACCCCCTCTGGGTACCCTGATAGGTTTTTGACCCCTGCCCTTGCACAAAGTAGTACCAAGCCATCCACAGGCTTGAAAAAATCTTATATTGCCACCATTTACTTATACATTTCTTCAGGGCATTATCAACGCTTCTTGGCCTGGGGAAGAGTTTGCCAACGTACACAGTCTCTTTGTCATTGGAGTTTTAAAAAAGACTTTCCATGTAACATTGTCAACTGATTAACCTTTAGGCCTGGAAAAAAATGGGAATATCAAAGCAGTAATATTTTCAGCTGTTTTTCCACTGAAGGGCACATCAATCACAGAAATGTCTTTGACTCCTGTTTGGTTACTGCACCAACAATTGAGTATAACTTTATGAGTTAGAGGGAGATAATGGTTTCTGGGGGTAATAAAGCTGTCAGGAGGAGGGAGACTTTCATCTAACTCCATAAAAAATGTAAAAGCAGTGGGTGGCAGTGCAAGGACATTGAGGAGATGGCAACATCTGGAGAATCTAAGGACCCAAACAGTCTCATAATTTATGGCCCCGAGAGAGATGCCCTGGGCCAGGAGCCTGGAAACCTGGGTTCTGTTCTCATCCCCATCACGGGCATCCAGAGTGACCTTGGGCAAGTTCCTAATCATTTTTTGCTTCTAGTATTCATATTATAGGCAATGATAATACTACTAAATAATACTACTAATATTTATCCATTTGTTACTCAGAGAGAGTTTTCCTCTGTTCTCTCTCTTTTGATAGGTAAATGAGGCCCCTGGTTTGAAGCTGTTGCATAAATTCAAGGTCTTGTTCTCATCATACATGTATATTTTTATTTACAAAGAGCTTTAATTTATTTTATTAGGAGTTCATTAGACCTGGGATGCCAGGAAGCTTAATGTTTAGGCTATGCCAGTTTCAAAGAGAGTTTTTCCCCACTCTCATTTTCTTTCTCTGGGTAGATAAATGAGGCACCCTTTTGAAGATGTTGTGTAAATTCAAGGTCTTATTTCCTCCCTCCGTCCCTCCTCCCCCTTCCTCTCTCAGTGTGTATACACACACAGTTTTTACAAAGAGCTTTAATTATAATTTGGTTAGGAATTCATCAGACCTGGGATGCCGAGAAGTTTAATTTTAAGGCCATGTCAATTTTAAAGAGGTAGTAGGTGCAGCTCAGAGAAATTGGTATTTGCAGGATCAGAACTTTAAGATCCTATTAATCACACCAGTTTTCTCCTGATTAATCATGGACCCATAAGAAAAAGAGAAACTTTTCAAATAAAATCAGATGACCTTGGAAGTACAACTATCTGTATTTAATTTTGGCAAGCGGGTTGTGTTCAGTATGGAATAGCAGTAAAATATCCACAGTTGAGCTGGGTGTTACACAGTAAAATGGGGTGGGGACAGGGTTAGGGCTCAGCCCACCTCCCTTCTTCTCACACAGACCTCCCAAGGCACAGTGACATCATACATCTTGTTACTTGTAGCATTTATTTTTCAATTACAGTCTACTTCTTGAAATTGCTTTCTTTTATTACAATTTGACTTTTAAGGGATGATTATTCCTGTGGTTACATTCATTCATGCCACAAATATTATTAAGTCCCTCAAGACCTCAGTCAACATGATGGCCTGGGGGATAGAGTGGTATACCCTGCAGATGCACCTCCTACCTTCATTGACCTTGGGATTGAGAGGAGAGAGACCTCTGCCACAGAAACATCTAGTTGCAGTGGTGATAAAGTGAAGAAGAGAAAGCACAGGAGCTATGTTAATAGAAAAGGAGATTGTCCGTAAGTGATCGTCCTGTGAGTGATCTTATTATAGCTCCCAGATTTCTTTCATCTTCCTTGAGGCCACTCTATATGCCCCACCCACATCTCTCCCATGCTTCTGTGTGTTTTTTAAATTTTAATTAATTAATTCATTTTTAATTGTGGTAAAATACATATGACATAAAATTTACCATCTTAACTATTTTTAAGTGGACAGTTCAGTAGTAGTAAGTACCTTAACATTGGTGGGCAGTCACAACCTTCATCCAACCCCAGAACTCTTTTCATCTTGCAAAACTGAACCTCTACACCCATTAAAAAACACCTCCCCACTCCCTCTTTTCCTAGCCCCTGGCAACCACCATTCTATTTTCAGCCACTGTAAATGTGATGCTGGTAGGTACCGCATGTGAGTAGAAGCATACAGTATTTGTGTTTTGGGGACTGGCTTATTTCACTTCGTATGATGTCTTTAAGTTTTGTCCAAGCTGTGGCACGTGTTAGATTTTCCTTCCTTTTTAAGGCTGAATGATAGTCCGTTGCATGTATGTACCGCATTTTGCTTATCCGTTGATGGGGACTTAGGCTGCTCTACCCTTTGCCTGTTGTGCGTAACACTGCTGGAAAGGTGTGTATGAATGTCTCTTTGAGACCCTGTTTGCAGTTCTTCCGGGTGAGTACCTAGGAGTGGAGCTGCTGGATCCTGTAGCACTTCCGTGTTTCATTTTATGAGGAGTGTGTGTGTGTGTTTTGTACTTGCTTTCTGTTCTGATATAACCACACTGTCTCTGGCCAGTACATACTTGGCGGCCAGTACTAGGCATGCCTGATTTATATTGTTTCTTTGGTTTCTTTTTCTCCCTTAAGAGTCTTGTGCCAACACCGTGATGCACTTCTGCTTGTTCTTTTTCTTTTCTGACCCACTCAGAACTTAGCTAAGACCACCCCCCGCCCCCGCACCCCAGCCCCCAAGGCAGTCTCTTTAAGGTACATACACATTGTCTTTTCTGGATTCAAATCATTGAGTCATAGATTCCTAATTATGGCAGATAAATGAGTTTAAAACCATCAGTGGTAACTTAAATATCAAGGGAATGAGAAGCTCTTTGCTTAAAGTGTATGTACAAACTATAAATGATGAGAAAATCAAGGCCATCAACCTCAAAAGCCTTTGGAATGCCCACCATCTCCTCCCACCCCCACAAAAGTTTCAAAAATCTTCCCTTGCTTTCCAACCTGACTTTAATTATTCCGTTTTCCTCAGACTTGAACATTGAAGATAATGAAAAAAGCCATTTCTTATTCTACTCTATTGTTTTTCTGAGCTGTTTTCATTACTAGTTTCAAAACTTCTTGTTTTCTACTATTTTTCCTGCAAATGTGCAGAATTTCAATTACCATAAAATCCCTTCCAAACCTGGAATCCAATAATTTTGTATTATAGAATAAATAGGCCTTCTGAGGGATAACTTACAAACTTAACCACGGTTGATAAGATTTTTTTCTCTATGGGGAAATCTTCCTTGAGACTTGAATTCTAACCAAATGACTTCTAAATAAGTATTTAGAAAATAGTTCTTTTGTAAGTAGGACCATTCAAATTATAAACTCTTTTGGGTACTGAACTGTTTTACATACAATCATCTCTTCCAAAATGCCTACTAAGATGCCTTACACAAAGCTTGGTGGATAGCAGTTAAAAGGTTGAGAGACTCCACATTCTCTCTGGGAAATTCACATTTGGTGTTCCAGAGCTTCTTGTGTCTGCTGAGGTCAATTTCTACTTGCTTTGTCCTTTGTTAAGCCAGAAGCTGATGATTTACAAAATATCTAATGCATCTATTTTTATTTTTCTGCTCAAAACTATTCTTTAATTTTAATTTTATTTACATTGAAGTGTAGTTGATGTACAGTATCATATAAGTAATAGGTGTGCGGGCATGCATGCTGTTGCTTCAGTCGTATCCGACTCTTTGCAACCCTATGGACTGTAGCCCAGTAGGCTCCTCTGTCCATGGGATTCTCCAGGCCAGAATACTGGACTGGGTTGCCATGCCCTCTTCCAGGGAATCTTCCCGACGCAGGGATTGAACCCATGTCTCTTATGTCTCCTGCATTGGCAGGCGGGTTCTTTACCGGTAGGGCCACTTCGGAAGCCCTAAGTGATAGGTATACCATATAGTGATTCACAATTTTAAAGGTTTAACTCCATTTTTATAATTAGAAATATTTCTATTTATAGAAATAATTATAAATAGAAAAATAGAAAACTTATACAGTTCCATTTATAAAATATATAAACTCAACTTATGAAATAGTATCTATATTCCTGGTGTTGCACAGTATATCTTTGTAGCTTATTTTATACACATGTTTGTACCTCTTCATTTCCTATCCCTTTATTACCCCCCAGCCCCTTTCTCTCTCCTCCCTGGTAACCACTAGTTTTTTCTCTAGATCTGTGAGTCTATTTCTTTTTTATTAGAATCACTAGTTGTATTTTTCAGGTTTCACATATAGCTGATATCATACAGTATTTGTCTTTCTCTGATTTATTTCCCTTAGCATGATGCCTCCCAAGTCTGTCTATGTTATTGCAAATGGCAAAATCTCATTCTTTTTCATAGCTGAGTAGTATGCCACTGTGTCTACGTATGTGTGGCATGCTCATTTGCTCAGTTGTGTCTTACTCTTTGTGACCTCATGAGCTGTAGCCCACCAGGCTCCTCTTCCATGGGATTTTCCAGGCAAGAACACTGGAGTAGGTTGCCATTCCTTTTCCAGGGTATTTTCCTGATCCAGGGATTGAACCTGTGTGTCTCTTTTGTCTCCTGCCTTGTAGGCAGATTCTTTACCGCAAGTGCCACCTGGGAAGCCTATGTATGTGTATATACTACTTATTTACCAATTCATCCATTGGATGGGCTTCCCTGATAGCTCAGTTGTTAAAGAATCTGCCTGCAATGCAGGAGACCCTGGTTTGATTCCTGGGTCAGGAAGAACTGCTGGGGAAGGGATAGGCTACCCACTCCAATATTCTTGGGCTTCCCTTGTGGCTCAGCTGGTAAAGAATCCACCTGCAATGCGGGAGACTTGGGTTTGATCCTTGGGTTGGGAAGATCCCCTGGAAGAAGGGAAAGGCCACCCACTCTAGTATTCTAGCCTGGAGAATTCCATGGACTGTATAGTCCTTGGGGTCACAAAGAGTCAGACATGACTGAGTGACTTTCACTTTCTTTTCCATTCGACACTTAGGTTGCTTCCATCTCTTGGCAATTGTAAATAATGCTGCTGTAAACACTGGGGTGCACATATCTTTTCGAATTAATGTTATTTTTCAGGTATATACCCAGGAGTGAAATTGCTGGGTCATATGGTAGTTCTGGTTTTTTTTTTTTTTTTTTTTGAGAAACCTCCATACTATTTTCCGCAGTGATTACACTAATTTACATTTCCACCAGCAGTGTACGAAGGTTCCCTTTTCTCCACGTCCTCACCAACATTTGTTATTTTTGTCTTTTCAACGATAGCCACTCTGACAGGTGTGAGGTGATATCTCAGTGTGGCTTTGGTTTGCATTTCCCTGATGACTAGCAATGTTGAGCATCTTTTCACCTGCCTGTTGGCCAACTAGAAGCAACTGATTTTAAATGCCATTAGGTTTTACAAAATTGTGAAATGTCAACCATACAGAAAAGTACAGATTTATATACCATATTTTGAGAACTATATACCATATATCCACTATTTACAAAGAACAGACATTGACATTTTGCAATATTTGCTTCAGATGGCTTTTTTCTTTGGGAAATAATATATCACAGTTAAAAATCTCTCTACACTGACCTCTTTCCATGTCCCTTTTTCCCTCTTTCCCTCACCAGAGAGAACCAACCTCCTTAAGTTGGCTTGTTTGATTTTCACCCGTAATTTTATATTTTACTATATTTATATGCTTCTAAACAATGCAGTTATTGTTCCATGCATTGAAAGAGACAGCAGTAGTAAAATAAATAGTAAAAACTGTATACAGCCTTTGGTAATTTGCTATTCTTACCTAACATCAATTTTGAAATCTGTCCATATTGATGCATATGAATCTAATTCATATACATTAAGCACTGTATAGATTTCCATCCAGTGAATAAACCACAGTTGATTTTCCCTTTCTTTCTTGATGGATAAGGTTTCCTAAGAAGCAGAACCTAAGGCCAAAGCTTGCATGGAGACCAAAGCTTCTTAGAGAGTTTGGTCCCAGGGAAGCAGGAGTGAAGAAGGGCAGGAGTCAGGAAAGGTGGGGAAGCTGATGTGAGAATGCTGGCCACTGCCTCCCATCAGGGATGCTGATTGCTGAATTTTGTGGGACTTATCACATTATATAAACTTCTGTGTCTCAAGACAGTCTGTGGGGAGGGAGAAGAATTTAACCATCATCTATCTCCCATTTACCAAAGATTTGCCTCATGTAGGGTGTCAAATTTAACAAATAAAAATATAAAGACATCTTAAATTTATCTTAAATTTGAATTTCAGATAAACAACAAATAATTTTTTTAGCATAAGTATATCCCATGTGAGATTTAGGACATACTTATGCTGAAAAGTTATTTGTTGTTTTTCTAAAATTCAAATATTTCAGATAAAATATCATGTATTTTTTTCTGGCAACCCCAGCTTTACTGGGTGTGAACACCTTGTGCTGCCAGAGAGTGCCTATGGGAATGTCTGGTCCTGGCATGATAGCTTGCACATCAGAGAATTCCAAGCTTGTCATTGGAAGACAGCTTAAAGGCCATCTAGAAGGGTAGTTCTCAGTTCAATTTCCATGCTTCTGAGGCTCATAACACAATCCCACTCATAGTAATGACTGATGATAATGAATGGTATCTCACTGGGGCATATATGAGCATGAAATGAGAATCTGGTGATAGAGGCATTGTGTGTGTGTGTGTGTGTGTGTGTGAGAGAGAGAGAGAGAGAGAGAGAGAGAGAGAGAGAATGACTGAGCTTAGATCAGGCCAGTGTTGAAAAGCACATATGTTTTAAAAATATGTTTAGTAAATTCTAATCTATCCTCCAATGGTTGTGTAGCCCAGCCCCTCAGCAAATCACTGATTCCCTTTGGGGATCATGGAAGACTCTCTGAGGAAGTTGCTGTCTGGGCTAAAATTTGGGGCTTGATTAAACATTAAGTTTCGAACAGAAATGGAATTGAGGGAAGCATTTCAAGCTACGAGAACAGCTTTTTCAAAGCCCTCTAAGTGGGAAGGTGTAGTGTGTGTGTGTGAAAACTGAAAGATGGTGAGACTGGCTGAAGGAAAGGAGGGGAGGGGTGGAGAGATACGTGGCTGGAGAGACAGACGGTGGCTCCTGCAGGGCTTAACATACCATGCTAAAGATTTTGGACCTTATCCTTAATGATTCTGAAAAATCATAAAATGATCTGCATGGGGGAGAGGCGTGAATGAATCTCATTTTTCTTACAAGGATGAGATTTGGAGATCAAATTTGAGGGGATATCACTAGATAATGAAAGTCTAGTGGGGATGTCATATCAGACTAGATTAAGGAATGGCAGTGAAGACTCAGGTAGGTAGACTGATTCAAAAGATCCGGAGTAGGTTAAATCAACAGGACTTAGGGCTTTGGCAGGGAAAGAGAGGTATTCGTAAAGGATGTGTCTCAGGTCTCCGGCTTGCGTGGCTGGATGGTAAGTGGTGCCAATCATTGAGACAGAAAACCCTGGAGCCAGGTGGGTGTGGGATTAATGTGGACCTAATTATTACGGCAAGGTTTTAAGACATCTGAATGGAGATGTTCATGGCCACTCAATATCTGGGTATGACGTTTGGAGGAGTGATTTGGGCTGAAGCTGGAGGTTGGTGATCCAACCTAGGATCATGAACAAGGATGCCTTAGCATAGAGTGAAGAACAGAGAGAGACCAGACATCCAGGACTTTTCTTAACAGGAACTTGTGTTAATCTGATAAGCTAAGTTTTGATCAAATCTCCTTAAAGAAGAGATTTCTTTCATTGGCAACCAACAGAGCCCTCTGGAGAAATGCCTTAACCAGAACGGACAACTTCTGTGGGAGAAATTTAAGTCATGTGGCAGTTTGGAGAGGGTGTATTTGATCAGGCAGGGCCTCATGGTGTCTCCTAAGTCACACTGGGATGGAAGCTGCTTTCTGGTTCTACAACCATGATATCTATTCTGTTCCTGCACATGTTATGTGTACCAGACAGAGGGTGAGCAGAGAGACACAACATTTAACTGATCAATTTGTAATACCACCTAAACAGAGTACAGTTTTCTCTTTCATGAGAAAGATGCAAATAAGAGAAAAACAGGTAGACACAGGACTTTTTTGGTGGTAAGGAAACTCATAGAGGGTCTCCTGGCATCAGTACGACTCAGCACCATCTACACCTTCTCTATCTTCTTTTACAGCTTTAAACTGTGAGCCCTGAGGACAATCACGAGTGTCATTTTATCGAGTGTCTGTATGCAGGTCAAGAAGCAACAGTTAGAGCTGGACATGGAACAACATACTGGTTCCAAATGAGGAAAGGAGTACATCAAGTCTGTATATTGTCACCCTGCTTATTTAACTTATATCCAGAGTACATCATGTGAAATGCTGGGCTGGATGAAGCATAAGCTGGAATCAAGATTACTGGGGGAAATATCGATAACCTCGGATATACAGATGACACCACCCTTATGGCAGAAAATGAAGAACTAAAAAGCCTGTTGATAAAAGAGAAAGAGGAGATTTAAAAAGTTGGCTTAAAACTCAACATTCAAAAAACTAAGATCATGGCATCCGGTCCCACCACTTAATGGCAAATAGATGGGGAAACAATGGAAACAGTGACAGACTTTATTTTGGGGGGCTCCAAAATCACTGTAGATGGTGACTGCAGCCATGAAATTAAAAGATGCTCCTTGGAAAACAACTATGACCAACCTAGAGAACATATTAAAAAGCAGAGACATTACTTTGCCGACAAAGGTCCATCTAGTCAAAGCTATGGTTTTTCTAGTAGCCATGTGTGGATGTGAGAGTTGGACTATAAAGAAAGCTGAGCACCAAAGAATTGATGCTTTTGAACTGCGGTGTTGGAGAAGACTCTTGAGAGTCCCTTGGACTGCAAGGAGATCCAACCAGTCCATCCTAAAGGAAATCAGTCCTGAATATTCATTGAAATGACTGATGATGAAGCTGAAATTCCAATACTTCAGCCACCTGATGCAAAGAACTGACTCACTGCAAAAGACCCTGATGCTGGGAAAGATTGATGGCAGGAGGAGAAAGGGACGACAGAGGATGGGATGGTTGGATGGCATCACTGACTCCATGGACATGAGTTTGGGTAAACTCCAGGTGTTGGTGATGGACAGGGAAGCCTGGTGTGCTGCAGTCTATGGGATCGCAAAGAGTTAGACATGACTAAGTGAATGAACTGACTGTTTTAGTGTCTTGGGGCTTTCCAGGTGGCACTAGTGGTAAAGAACCACCTGCCAATGCAGGAGTCATAAGAGACTTGGGTTTGATCCCTGGGTTGGGTAGATCCCTGGAGGAAGGCATGACGACCCACTCCAGTATTCTTGCCTAGAGAATCCTATGGGCAGAGGACCCTGGTGGGCTATAGTCCATAGGGTTGCACAACAGAGTCAGACACAACTGAAGCGACTTAGCATGCATGCACTGAGGGTCTTCTATGTATCAGACACATGGAACCTCTATGGTATAGATATTATTACACTCACTTCAAAAATAACCAAAAACAGAGGCTCAAAGTGCCTAGTAATTTGTGTAATGTCTCGCATTGCTAGTAAGAGACAGCCTGGGGATTTGATTCTAAGTCTGACTGTCAAACAATGCCATCTCCTATTCACTTTTCTCTTAAGTGCACAGCATGAAGAAGCCCTAAAGTTTAGATGAGACTGAATTCTAAAACAAAGATTCCATTCTGTACACTAGCATTCACTTTGTAATGTAGGAAACTGGACTCAGATGTTTTGGATTTCATTGGATGAAAGGGTTGTTAGGGAACTAGCCTTTATTTAACTAGAAAATTCAGTTAACTAGAACACTCCATTCCCCCCTGTTAATTGCTGTTTTACTGGTGCCATGGGGGAGAAGAGATGGGATTGCTCTGGGGAAAGAGAATGAGCAAATGCAAAGTCTGAGCATCCCACGGGTTTTTGAGGATAAATCATCTGGTTAAGATGGGAACTCTTGCTTAGTACTTGACATTTTTATTGACTTTGAATTAAAATCAAATGCCACCCATGAGTTCTTCACATCAGAATGGCATCATTGGGAATGATCCCTGCGCCTCCTCTGGGTTTCAAGATGCATATTGGAAGATTTCTTGGTTCTGTTGGGCTGGTCGGCATTGTCATTATCTTTCCCCTGATGCCATTTTTGTTCCTAAGTCAGAGGGTTATTAAGTTTTACTGTGCATTTAGACCTGAGAAATTTTGTGTAATTATGACCTCACTGTTTGAATAGCCTTCTTCTTAAGAGTGGAAAGAAAGAGGTAAAAAGGTCCAAACACTTCTAAGCTAGCCCTTCAAGTACACATGGGTTTTGTGCTCATCTGGCTATTTTCAAGCAGGGCTTTCCAGGAGGAAAGAACAGTGGGAATAAACACTCTTCCAGGGACCTGCCCAGGGGTGTCATTTCAGAGCAATTAGAAGTTCCAGGGTTTTGGATGTCACCAAATCTGAAGCTGCTCCAAGATGTAAACCATTTAGCAGAGGGAAAAAGACACCTGCTGTTCTGCCAGGCTGCATCTTCAGACTTGAGGAACAAAAGGTCCAATAATACCACTTACAGCAATACCAGCTGGGATTCTCTGTGCATGTGCTGCGTGCCAGGCTCAGAGCTAAGGGAGCTGACATTTCTCCTTTCTCTTTTCCTTTTCACAGTAACCCTCTTGGATGGGTATTTTGTGGGTCGCTGCATATCCTCTGAACCCCACGTCTTGCATCAGCTTCTATCATAATGGTTGGTTCTGAGCAGGCTTCTGGCAATCCACTCCAGTATTCTTGCCTGGAGAGTCCCTTGGACAGAGGAGCCTGGCAGGCTACAGTCCACAGGGTTGCAAGGAGTCGGACATGACTGAAGCGACTTAGCACGTACGAGAAGGTGAGCTTTGTGTGGGTACAGAGAGGGACCTATCCTAAGTCTCTCTACCTTTCTCTTCCCACCTTGAAGCTTCTCTGATACCTGGGGTTGGGAGGCGAAGCTCAACCCAGAAGTGCAGGAGTTAGTGCTCATGTGACTACTGCTGCTGCTGCTAAGGTGCTTCAGTCGTGTCTGACTCTGTGCGACCCCATAGACCGCAGCCCACCAGGCTCTGCCGTCCCTGGGATTCTCCAGGCAAGAACACTGGAGTGGGTTGCCATTTCCTTCTCCAATGCAGGAAAGTGAAAAGTGAAAGTGAAGTCACTCAGTCGTGTCTGGCTCTTCGCGACCCCATGGACTGCAGCCTACCAGGCTCCTCTGCCCATGGGATTCTCCAGGCAAGAGTACTGGAGTGGGGTGCCATTGCCTTCTCAGCTCACGTGACTACCTTTGACCAATAGGGACAAGAGTGCCTAGATAAACACTTCCTCCTTCTGTCTCCAGGCGGACCCTTCTGAGATCTATTTTACAAGCCTTTGAAGGTGCTTTAGAATTGTTCTAGAGAAGACTCTTGAGAGTCCCTTGGACAGCAAGGAGATTCAACCAGTCCATCCTAAAGGAAATCAGTCCTGAATATTCATTGGAAGGACTGATGCTGAAACTGAAGCTCCCATACTTGGGCCACCTGATGCAAAGAGGCCAACTCATTAGAAAATGATGCTGATGCTGCGAAAGACTGAGGGCAAGAGAAGGGGGTGGCAGAGAAGGAGAAGGTTGGATAATGTCACTGACTCAATGGACATGAGTTTGCGAAAACTCCAGGAGATAGTGAAGGACAGGGAAGCCTGGCAGTGCTGCAGTCTATGGGGTCACAAAGAATCGCAGATGACTGAGCAACTGAACAACAAGAGAAGGTCACAGTGGGCTGAGCACAGTCACCCGTAACCCTGGTAGCTCAACCACATCCTGTGGTTCTGTTCTCCCGGGCCCTCTTGCCTGCTTCCATGAACACTCTTCAGGGAAGCCTTGTCTCAGGCTCTGCCCTGGGCTGTGGGGCAATGGTGGGGACACAGGCTGGACAAATATCATGGGGATTCTCTAAAGCCTCTTGACCCTCTTTGCTGCTGCTCCTGCAGCACCTGTTGGCAACTCTATGCTCTCCAGCTCCTAACAGGAAGGGCTCATGATGGCTTTCTTATCATGGGAGCAATCCACTATTGGCTTTTTACCCAATGTTGCTGCTGCTGGTTCCCTGGGGGGCCTGCAGAGCTGTCATCTTTGACCCTCAATTCAGAAATTTGCAAGCACTATCCTTTTAGAACACCGCCCCCCCCCCCCCCCACCCCCGGCCCCCAGTCCCAGCCCCAATCCAGATGTCTGACACAGGGGACTGTCTGTGCTGGGACCTCCCACGGCCAACTCCTAAGTGGTGATCCTAAAATCATGTTTTGTTGGGCCTCTCAAGTGGCGGATAGGAATCCACCCTCCAATGCAGGGGCCATGGGTTTGATCCCTGATCTGGGAAGATTCTACATGCGGCAGAGCAACCAATGCCGTGAGCCACAACTGCCGAGGCTGCATGCCTAAAGCCTGTGCTCCGCAACACAGGCGCCACCCCCGGGAGAAGCCCGAGACGAAGAATAGCCCCTGCTGGCCACAATTAGAGAAAGCCAGTGGGCAGCAACAAAGACACAGGGCAACCAAAAAATTTTTTTTTGGTTTTGTTGCTTCTCACCTTTTACCTTTTTCACTGGGAATTGTGGGAATTCTGGAGAGACTCCTGGGTGGGCAGATTTTGAGACCTGCCTGGGGCTGTGGTTTTAGCTGTGTCCTCTTCAGGGGGAGATGTCAGGTCTAGTCTGCTCCTCCCAGCTTGGTGTACTCTTATCCCCATGTCACAGATTAGGAAACTGAGGCCTGAGGAAAGTAACTTGCCCAGGGTCAGGTAGGTCCCAGCCGGCATTCATAACCAGGTTCCCCTTGCTCTGGCTCCCCAGTCATAACCACTCTACCACACTGCCCTCCATGGCCTTCCTCCAGGATGGGGCCTCTTTGTGAGCTCCCCTTCCAGGAATACCAGCAGAAGGCAGCTCCGCTGAGACATCTGAGAAGGAATCTGAACCTGGAGACAAAGAACCCATGGTGAAAACTTGAAAGCTCCATATCCTGTCTGTTTGCGTCTTTGTTGTCCCTCATCTGTTGCAGCACAGCAGTTAAAAAAAATTTTTTTTTAGTTAAAATAATTTGGCTCAAGGTTATGTGCCAGCCTGGATGGGAGAGGGTTTTGGGGGGAGAATGGATACATGGAAATGTATGGCCGAGTCCCTTCGCTGTTTCCCGGTAACTACGACAGCACTGTTAATCAGCTATACCCCAGTACAAAATGTTTTTGGTGTTAAAAAAGAAAAGAAAAATTTTATTATTGAAGTATAATTGCTTTCAGTTCTGTTCAGTTGCTCAGTCGTGTCTGACTCTTTGCGACCCCATGGACTGTAGAACACCAGGCTTCCCTGTCCATCACCAACTCCTGGAGCTTGCTCAAACTCATGTCCATTGCATTGGTGATGCCATTTAACCATCTCATCCTCTGTTGTCCCCTTCTCCTCCTGCCCTCAATCTTTCCCAGCATCAGGGTCTTTTCCAATGAATCAGCTCTTTGCATCAGGTGGCCAAAGTATTGGAGTTTCAGCTTCAACATCAGTCCTCCCAATGAATATTCAGACTGATTTCCTTTAGGATGGACTGGCTGGATCTCCTTGCAGTCCAAAGGACTCTCAAGAGTCTTCTCTAACACCACAGTTCAAAAGCATCAATTCTTTGGTGCTCAGCTTTTGTTATGGTCCAGCTCTCACATCCAGGCATGATTACTGGAAAAGCCATAGCCTTGACTAGACGGACCTTTGTTGGCACAGTAAGGCTTTACAGCGTTGTATTAGTGTCTGCTGTACAACACAGTGAGTCAGCTGTGTGTGTGCATCTGTCCGCACCCTCTCAAGCCTCCCTCCCACACCCATTCCTTCATCCCACCTGTCCAGGTCATCACAGAGCATCGAGCTGAGCTCCCTGTGCTATAAGCACAGAAGCTGAGTGACATCCTCACCATGAGAAGGGCTTGTGCGCTTGTCCATGGGGGCAGGAGAGGCAGGTGCCTCCTGGAGCTGGGACCCTGGCAGAAGAAGGGGAGCTGAGTGGGCGGGCCAGGGGCCACAGGCAGCGGGAAGGAAGGCAGGAGTGGACGTGCGCCTGAGCTCCAGGGAAGGGAGGCCAAGGTGCAGCTCCGGGCCTAAGCAGGCGGCCCAGGTTGTGGCGCTAAAACACCAGCGTGGGCAGGGCTGGCTTCACGGGCTGTGACCAGTGCTCGGTTTTACACTGTGCCATCACAATCTTAAAATTCTGAACAATTTCTGAACAAACCCTGCATTTTAATTTTGTACAGGACCCTGAAGACTACGTAGCCGATGCAGAGAGCATGGTTTCCCAACATCTCTTTTATCTCACAGAGCCCATCAGAGGCCCCCTACTGATGGGATTTCACAAGGACTAAAAAGGGCTATTTGCTTCAAAGCACCTTTCTACTTTCCTTTTGCTTGGGAAGCAAAAGGAGTTAAGGATTAAAGTGCAAATTCCCCTAGGAAAGAGATTGGTGGTTTAAATGCCTGTTAAAATTTAAAGAGCCAAATGCAGCTGGCTTGCTTGGGAGCAGGTTTCAACCAGGGTGGAGAGAGCGACTGCTCCACCTGGAGCTTAAGGTGGGGTTGATGGGGGCTGGGACACAGTAGCATCCACCCAAGAAAACCATCCCAGGGGACGGGATGCTTCTATTGAAGACTCCTTTGAATATCATGATTTCCCAGGTGGCATGAGTGGTAACAGAACCTGTTTGCTAATTCAGGAGACCGAAGAGACATGGGTTTGATCCCTGGGTGGGGAAGATCCTTGGAGGAGGGCATGGCAACCTGCTCCAGTATTCTTGCTTGGAGAATCCCATAGACAGAGCTTTTCTGAGAGCCCCTCTTATATGCAACTGAATTAAATTAAAATTTATTCCCCAAACTTCTTTTACTTTGGCATTGGTCATCTTTTATGTAATGGAAATAATAGAGAACTTGAAGGGTAGAAGTGAGGATTAAATCAGTCAACATGCAGGAAACTCCAGTCATGCGCTGAACACCGGCCATGTCTGCGGCCAGGGTCCATTTCCATTCTCTTACACCACCAAGTGTGCTTTGAGTTCCAGGTGACTGAGAGAGCTCATGCATTTATCTGGGTAATCTGGGTCAATACCTACTGTTGAGGGCCAAGGTCCAGCACTTTCCATGGTGGTGACGATATTTCTAGTGACTCTTTTGTGGTCTTAAAGGCACAGCTTCCAATTACAACTTTGTTCCAGCTGAGCAAGAGATTTTTTTTTTTTTTTTTCAGGTTGTGAGTATTTCTGAAGAGCCTCCATAAAACTCCCGTAGAAACTATGGCTTGACTCTTAAAAGATTCATTTACTTTAATTTACCTACATGAGTCCATATGAGCTACTTGAGTATTTCTCTGGGGGGATCCTATTCTGGGGATCCATTTATGTCATACTGATTTTTACTGGGGCCTCGTGTGTGTGTGTGTGTGCATGTGGGCACACATGGGTCAACTCTGTTCTTCCTGTTTAAACATAATTTGTTATTTGGATGTACTCAAAGGAAAAAAAAATAAACTTCATATTTTATTTTTCATCAGCAAATGTACTTCCAGGCATGTTCTCCTTTATTTTGCTCACTGTTTATAATGTTCTCTGGTAGCAATAATTTGATGAAAGACATGTAGCTTAAGAAAAACAGTGTTTCACTCTGGTGGTGGTTTAGTCACTAAGTTGTGTCCGACTTTTGCAATCCCATGGACTGTAGCCTGCCAGGCTCCTCTGTCTATGGGATTCTCCAGGTGAGAATACTGAAGTGGGTTGCCATTTCCTTCTCCTGAGAGTCTTCCCAACCCAGGAGTTGAACCCAGGTCTCCTGCATTGCAGGCAGATTCTTTACCAGCTGAGATATGAGGGAAGCCCCATTTAGTGGGTCAGAGAAGGTGTTTTTGGCTAGTATAAATGTTTAGTCTCAGCTTACACCAGTTTTCACCAGACTAGAATTTATAGATTATTTGAATTTAAAATGAAAACCAAACTCAGACAAAATAGAAATCATTCCAATTGTTCAAGCTCTTATTTTTCCTTTAAAAATTGTACAAGTAATTCATATTTGTTGTTAGAATATTAGAGGGTGAAAATTAGCAAAAACTAAAGGTAAGATAGAGAATCTCTGGTAATGTCTTCCTGCCTCTCAACTCTGCTTCAGTCTTGAGGACAGAGGAGCCTGGTGCGCTACAGTCCACGGGATCGCAGAGTCGGATGCAACTAACACAACACCCGGTAGTTTTATTTTTAATTTTTTGGTGAGCCTCCACCAATTTGCATTCCTCACCAACAGTGCATAAGGATTGTCTTTTCTCCACGTTTTTGTCAATACTTGTTTCTTTTCTGGCTTCTGTTTTGATAATAGTCTTTTTAACAGGTGAGAAGTGATATCTTCTTGTGGTTTTGATTTGCATTTCCCTGATGGTTAGTGATATAGAACATCTTTTCATGGGTCTGTTAGCCATTTGTACGTATTCTTTGGAAAAATGTTTATTCAAGTCTTCTGCTCAATTTTTGAATTGTTTTTTTTTTGCTCTTGAGCTTTAGGAGTTCCTTATATATTTTGGATATTAATCTCTTATCAGGTGTTTTGAGAATATTTTCTTCCACAATTGTGAAAAGATGTTGACTTTTGATGAAAGATTTTTTCTGCATCTGTTGAAACGATCATGCAATTTTATCCTTCATTCTGCTAATGTATTGAATCACATTTATTGATTTTGGGATAGTGAACCATTTTTTCACTTCAGGGATGAATTCCACTTTGTCATACTGTATGTTTCTTTTAATGGGCTGTTGAATTTGGTTTGCTAATATTTTGTTGAGGATTCTTGCATCTATGTTCACTGGGATATTGGCCTGCAGTTTTCTTATGATGTCTTTGTCTGGCTTGGGCATCAGGGTGATGCTGGCCTCGTAAAATGAATTTGGAAGTGTTTCCTCTTCTATATTTTGAGAAAGGTTTAAGCAGCTATTATTGGTATTAATTATTTAAATATTTGATACAATTCACCTGTGAAACCGTTTGGTCCTGGGGTTTTCTTTATTGGGAGATTTTTGATTACTGATTCAGTCTCCAAATTTGTCATTGGTCTGTTCAAGCTTTCTGTTTCTTCTTAGTAGGTTGTATGTTTCTTAAATTAATCCATTTCTTCTAGGTTGTTCAATTTGTTGGTGTATAATTGTTCACAATTGTTTCATGATCTTTACTTCTGTGGCATCAGTTGTAATGTCTCCTCTTCCATTTCTCATTTTATTTGAGTCTTCTCTCTTTCTCGCTTCATCTCTCTTTTTCTCTTCTCTTTCTTCATAGTCTGGATAAGGATTTGTCAATTTTGTTTATCTTTTCAAAAACCAACTCTTAGTTTAATTGACTGTTTTCCTATTGTCTTTGTATTTTCTAGTTATCTTTGCTCTAGTCCTTATTATTCCTTTCCTTCTGGTAACTTTGGATTTAGTTTGCTCTTCTTTATCTAGTTCCTTTAGGTATAAAGTTAGATTGTTGCACTGAGATCCTTATCCTTTTTTAATGTAGGCCTTTATTGCTATAAACTTTTCACTTAGCACTGCTTTTGCTGAGTCTCATAAGTTTTGATCTGTTGTGTTTTCATTTTTGTCTGCCTCAAGGTATTTTTAAAATTCTCTTTTGATCTTTTCATTTGGCCCAATATTTGCTTAAGAGTGTGCTATTTAATTTCCCTATGTTTATAAAATTTCCCATTTTCCTTATGTTACTGATTTCTAGTTTTAATCCATGGTGGCTGGAAGAGATATTTGGCCTGCTTTCATCCTTTTAAAATTTGTTAAGTCTTGTTTTATAATATAGCATGTGATCTATCCTGGAGAATGTTCCTTGTATGCTTGAGAGGAATGTGTATTCTAGGGTCATGCCAGTTGTTGAGACGTGTGAGCTGGCTTCTTTGTTCTTAGCTGCCTCTGCACAATCTGGCCATGCTGATTCCCTCAGTAAAATGGGTGAGAGGAGACAAAGGCGGGCCTCTTGGGCAGCACCGTTAAAGGCTATGGAGGTTGAAATCGTGAGCCCATGGGATTTGTCTTGATCCTGAGTAGTGCTGGCTTGTGTGCCAAGTTCCTTCAGTCGTGTCTGACTCTCTTCGGCCCCATGGACTGTAGCCCACCAGGCTCCTCTGTCTGTGGGCTTCTCCAGGCAAGAACACTGGAGTGGGTTGCCATGCCCTCGTTCAGGGGATCTTCCTGACCCAGGGACTGAATCCGCGTCTCACGTCTCTTGAGTTGGCAGGCAAGTTCATTACCACTAGTGGTGGCTTGGGGATACATAATGCAGGTAAAGAGCAGCTGTTCTTTTTGTTCATTTCATTGCAGCTGTGCTTGGATTTTGTGCTCTACTGGAGTGCTGGACTTCTCAGCTGGACTCTGGAGCTCTCATAAAGTTGTCTTCATCTGGGGATGGTGGTTAGATTAGTGTTTCTGTGGAAAGGATGAGGCTTGGAAATTTATTTTTTCCTTTAAAAGATATTTATTTATTTTGGGGAGCTTCCCTCATAGCTCAGTTGGTAAAGAACCTGCCTGCAATGCAGGAGACCTGGGTTCTATCCCTGGGTCAGGAAGGTCCTCTGGAGAAGGAAATGGCAACCCACTCCAGTATTCTCGCCTGGAGAATCCCATAGACAGAGGAGCCTGGCGAGCTACAGTCCATGGCATGGCAAGAGTCAGACATGACTTAGCAACTAAACCACCACCAGAGTGAAGCACTGTTTTTCTTAAGCTACATGTCTTTCATCAAATTATTACTACCAGAGAACATTTTCATCTGTGGATGATGGTTACATTCTTGTTTCTGTGGAAAGGATGAGGCTTGACTTTAAAAAAGATTTATTTATGTTTAATTGGGGGATAATTGCTTTACAGTATTGTGTTGGTTTCTGCCATATATCAGCATGAATCAGCCATAAGTATAGGTATGTCCACTCCCTCTTGAATCTTCCTCCCACCTCCCACCCCATCCCACCCCTCTAGGTTATCATACAGCCTCAAATTTGAACTCCCTGCATCATGCAGTAAATGTCCACTGGCTACCTGTTTTACATATGGTGATATATATGTTTCAATGCTACTCTCTCAAATCATCCCACCCTCTCCTTTCCCCACTGTGCCCACAAGTCTGTTCTCTATGTCTGTGTCTCTTTTGCTGCCCTGCAAATAGGTTCATCAACACCATCTTTCTAGATTCCATATATACGTGTTAATATATGATATTTGTATTTCTCTGTCTGCCTTACTTTGCTCTATATAATAGGCTCTAGGTTCATCCACCTCTTTAGAACAGAGTCAAATGAATTCCCTTTTATGGCTGAGTAACATTCCGTGGAGTTTGATAAGAGTAGATAGGTTATTGTCTAAAAGTTTCTGACCTGTTAGGCTGTCCTTTCCCTGGCTCTTTGGCTGGACCAAGCCTCCTCTCGTTCTGAGTATTTTGTCTGCCCTCATCGGCCTTTCTGAGTTGTAGGCTTCTTCATCACCACCCAGTCTGAAATTCATGCGGCAAAAAGAAAACCTGGGGAACTCATCTTTGGGTCTTAAGGTTCCTAGCTAGCCTGTCTTCCTCCCTCCATCTTTCAGAGACTTCCTACCTTTGTTTTATATATAATGTCCAGAGTTTTTAGCTATATTCAAGGGGAGGAATAGTGAATGTATGTCTGTTCCATCTTTATAGATGCAGAGATCTCCTTACTGGTGTTAGTATGTATTTGTATATATATCACATTATAAAAATATATGTGTATCATATTAACATATAAAGAGTGTTTACTTTTGGGGAGTCAGTTTTTTAAAATATAAATATTAATATATATTTAGTGCTTTTACTATTTTATCTTTTACATGTAAAACTTTAAGCCAGTGTTTATCAAAGGATAGCTTATACAGCTCAGTCTCTGGGCCCCCCTAAGAACTGAATCAGAATCCCTGGGAGTCTCTCTTTATGCCAAATTCTCCAGGTGATTAAATATATGCCAACATTTGAGATCTATAGTTTTATCTTTTTAGAAAAATTTTTTGATGTAAGCTGTGAGGCAGGAATCTCACCTATTTTTTCCCCTAAGAGCTTAGCCAATTGTCTTAAAACTGTTTATTAAATTGCTCTTCTTCCTTCACTGATTTAAAATGCCACCATGATAAAATATTAAATTTATCTATAAATACAAATATAAATATAAACAGTTGGGTCTGTTTCCAGATTTTCTATTCTGCTTCATTGATCTGTCTGACCATTCTGGCGCCAGTAACTTACTTTATAAATTGCTGTAACTCGAGTCTATGTAGACTTCTGAATGTCGCCCTGCACCAGCCTCTAAAAGCCTTGTAAGAAACCACTTGCCAGGAGAGAATTAGATGACTCATCTGTGAAAATACTTTATAAATTGCAAGGATCTCTGGCCTCTCAACCCACCCCTGACACCAGTACTTCCTAAAACACTGATCTCATCCTGTCCCTTCTTGACTCCAGAACCTTAGTCATAAGATGAAGCTCATTATCCTGACATCCAGGGCCCTTCCTCTGCAAACTAGTCTCCATCTACCTTTCAAAATCACCTCCACTTGCCTACAATTTAATCCTATTCCTCTAACCAGGTTGATTTACTATCTGTTTTCCAGATGTGCCTGACACATTTCTTGCCTTTTTCTTGTGGTTCTCCCCCTCTTGAAGTGTGTCCTTCAAGACCAAACTCCTTTCCAGAAAGCTTTCTATCTGAATTTTCCAGCTTGCCTGACCTCTCTCTGCACTCCCTTTACACTTAACATATGTTGACCTGTGACAGCTCTTGTCTGATGAGATGACTTTGTTATTTATGCTTCCTGGAGTGTATATATCATCTCACCCAGTGACGCTGTCTTATCCTCCCTTACAGAGGCTTTGCCTTTGTCTGTGTCTGTCCCTGTGTCTGCCTCGCAAAATGTGGTGCATACAGTGGACATTCACTCCATCAATGTTTCCCACCCAGGTAATACTAGACCTCAAAGAAAGTACGTGATTGACTTGTGTAGGTCAAACCCAGGAGGAGGATTGATCTCCTTGTTTTGCCCCTTTTCAGGTGACTATTCAGTTCAGAGCAAAGTCAGGCTCTGAAGCCCTGTGTTCTCAGCCATCACTGCTTTATATTAATGAGCGAGACGATGATCTCACGGGACATGATGATCCTGTGAAGAGATGTAGAAATCCATGACTGTCTTCCTTAGATCCTGGCAAATATCTCTGTGCAGCTCAGTGTGGTCTCTACTGGACAGAGAAGAAGATGTTTTAGAGATGTTATCACTGTCTGCCCTGCCCATCACTGCATACAGGGAATTGACCCATCAGGCCTCAGTAGCCATTAAAAATTCTTTTTAGTAAAAGATTTTTTTTTTTTTTAATCTCTTGCTCCCATGCTTCTGTGGCCACTGCTGACTGGACTGATCAAAGAGTGTGCAGTGATGATCTGGGCCAGTCTGGTTCTTACTCTGATCATTGGAACCCAGAAATACGTAGGATCATTGCCAACTGGGTGTCGGTGCTGCAGCTGAAAGATCCTACAAGTGGAGTGAGTGCCAGGTGGCTGGGATGGCAAAGAGGAACTGAAATATGGAGAATGGGAAGAAAAAGAAGAATGAGCCAGGAAAGATTTCAGGCAGAGGGATGGCAAGATCTGGTCCTGGAACTACACTGAGTCTGGAAGCAGTATTTATCTGAACTCTCCTGAGCAATCTCCACCACTGCCCACCCCCCAACACTGGGTCTCCTCTGTTCCCATCCTGGAATCTTCATGAGATCATTTGAGCCTAATGATAAACCCCGTGTTTCATACTTTTTTTGGACTAAGCTTCAGGGAGAGTTGAGGCTCTGCCTCTTTCAACCAAATTAGCCTGGATAGGACAGATGATAGTGAAATGAGTGCTTCCCAGCTGTTTTTCTGTCTGGGAAGAATATACAGTATATTTAAACTATAACAGGAGTCATGTAAGTTAGAAGAGCTGGATGCTCCCACCAAGATTTTAAGTCTTTAAAATATTTTATCGTGAACTATTTCAAACATACAGCAAAGTGGAAAGAATAATAGAATAAACATTATCCATCTGCCATGCAGATTCAACCATTATTAACACTTTTTTTTTTCAAATTTGCTTCATCTCTTGTTTTATCATTGCCGAAACATTTTAAAGTAAATTATGGAAAATATAGCACATCACCTTAAAGACTTCAGCATCCATCTCTGAAAGGTGGCGTTTTCCTGCATAGCTACAATGCCATTATCATATATTACCAGATTGCCATTGCTTTCTTACTATCACTAATAACCTGCCTATATTGAAATACTCATGGTTGTCCTTACATTGTCTTTTACAGATGTTTTCGAGCCAGGATACAAACAATGATGACACTGCATTGGATTGTGATGCCCTTCTGGTCTCTCCACCCAGAACAGTTCATTCCTCTATCATTTCTTTTTCAACGGAGGAATTAGGTCATATATTTTGTAGAATGTCCTACATTCTAGATTTGTCTGATGGTTTCCACTTATTAATAATATTGTTTCTCCAGTTTCTCTCTTCCCTTTCATTTCTCCGCAAAACAAGGTAACTTTAAAGGCTAGGTTGGATTCAAGTTAGACCTTTTTGGAGACAGCACCTCACAGGTGATGATGCCATGTGCTCTGCATCACATCACATCAGAAAGCATAATATATCTGGCTGACTGTCCCGCTGTTAGTGACGCCACATTGGTTACTCTGTAAAGATGGTGACAGCCAGATCTCTCCATTGTAAGGGAAGCACTCCCCTTTGTGATTAGCAAATAAGCCATGGGTGATACTGATTAGTTTCCATTCACCTTTTCCCTCATAATCTTGGTAATCAGTGTTGATCCTTTCCTGAATGGATAAAGTTTCTCACCACCTGGTTCTTTCTGACAATAGATCAGGTTACAAAGGGGAACTGAACACAAATCTCTTTTACCAGAGGTCATTATACACGTTACTGTTTATTTATTTATTTAGCTGTGCTGGGTTTTAGTTGTCGCATGCAAACACTTAGCTGCTGCCTGTGGAATCAAGTTCCCTGGCCAGGGTTCAAACCCTGGGCCCCTGCATTGGGAGTACAGGGTCTTAGCCACTGAACCACCACGGAAGTCCCCCATGTTACTGTTAATATGGATGGAGTTACTCTTACCTACTGCAGCCTAGTAAATCCTGCCAAGATATAGTGACTTAAAACAACAGTGATTATGGTCTCTGTGGGTCAGAGATTTGGGGAAGTGGTGGTTGGGGGCTTCTTGCTTGGGATATTTCAGGTGGTTGTCCTCAGGCAGGGCAGGAGCTGGAAAAGCATAAACTTGCAATATATCAGGAGGCTGGCCAGATGTCTCTCCCTCTTCATGTGGTCTCTGCACGAGCTGGTTGGGTTTCCTCACAGCATGGTGGCCACAGGATGGTAGGACTACTTTACACGATGGCTCAAAATTCCAACATAGTTCCAGCAAATAAAGTGAAAGTGGCATCATCTTTTGTAACGTAGCCTTGGAGGTCACATGGCTTCACAAACATATCAGTAGACCAGCCATTGGCCCCGGACTCAAGCAGAAAGGTCATGGATCCCACTTCTCTGTATTCAGAGTATCAAAAAATTTGTAGACATGTTTTAGAGCCACCTCATTCTTTTTAAGAAGTATATGTAGGAAGTACATTTAGGATGACTTTTTTTTTAATCTTTTTTAGAAAAAGACATCTCCCTTGACTAATTTTTGTCTTTTTTTGGGAAAAAAGAATATGAACCAATAAGAAAACTTTTCAATGGAACAGTGAAAAAGAATACAAACAAAAAAAACCAATATAAGTGTTTCAGGAAGGTGGACCCCTTCCAGGGCCCGAAACTGGGCTCTTGTCTAACACTAGGAAATGAATTGTCTGAGGAGACACGTGTGCTGACAAAGCAAGAGATTTTATTGGGAAAGGGCACCCAGGTGGAGAGCAGTAGGGTAAGGGAACCCAGGAGAAGTGCTCTGCCACGTGGCTCGCAGTCTCAGGTTTTATGGTGATGGGATTAGTTTCCAGGTGGTCTTTGGCCAATCATTCTAATTCAGTCTTTCCTGGTGGCGCCGCATGGCTCAGCCAAGATGGATGCTAGCGAGAGGGATTCTGGGAAGTGGACGGACACGCGGTGTCTCCTTTATACCTTTCCCGAACTCTTCCGGGTGGTGGTGGCTTATTAGTTCTGTATTCCTTATCAGGATCTCCTGCCATAAAACAACTCATGCAAACGGTTACTATGGTGTCTGGCCAGGGTGGGCGGTTTCAATCGGTGTGCTTCCCCTAACAAAAGGATGAAATATGTAGATGTGCAAACTCGGACTGATTCAAGTTCCTTCCATTAAGTGCCATGCTCACTTGCTGGCAGTGAAGATGAAACATGAAGGATTTTGGTATTTATAGCTTTAGCTGTTTAGTAAAAAGAAGTTTACAAATCTATCTGAAGAGTCACTTTTCTCCTTGACGCTGGTTTTAGAAAGACTTGATTGATCACGTCCTTTCATCAGAGCCATTGTGAAACAAGAATTGTTGATGCCTGGCTTTTGTTGCTCTAAAGAGAGAGAGATGCTCTTTAAGTGGACACTTGTGATAGCACTTCTTTAAGGAAACAGAGATAAATACTAATACTAGCTTTTCCCTTGTTTCCTCAGAGAACACAGATAGACTGTAGTTTGTTGCTTTCTGAAGTTCTGATAGTGTCTGCCTCAGGGAAGCCACGGTAATGAATTTTTAACTTTGGCTGCTGCACAATTGTGTGGGTGGGGACACTTTTTGAAAACCCTGATGCCCAGGCTGTTCCTCAGAACAATTGAATAAAATCTCTGCCGGTTGGTCCCCAATCAGTCATCAGTATTTTTTTTCAGCGTTCCCCATGTGATTCCAGTGTGCAGTCTGCATGGAGAACCATCGCTTTTGAGCTGAGCTTGGCAAAGTTCTCCTGCAAATGGCCACATAAACAAACATTTCTGGTTTTTCGGGCAGCACTGTTTCTGTTGCAACTATTTGGGTTTGCGGCAGGAAAGCAGCCACAGACAATATGTCATAGAAGGGCGTGGCTGTGTTCCAACGAGAGAGGCTATTTACAAAAACAAAGGGTGGCTGGATTGGGGCATGGGCCCTGGTTTGCAACCTCTGGTTTAGAGGATTGGTTGGTTTCCAGTTCTCAGGAGCACCATCTTTGTAAGTGGTGCCCTAGATGTGCAGATGTGAAACATGGGGATACTTTTTTCAGCTGTCGTGGCCCACATGGGCAGTTTAAGTGGCAGTCTGAGCTGTTCTTTAGTATCTCTTTTTCAGAAGGAAAGAGGTTCATTCACAAAGTTATACACATACTTTCCCGGGCATCCCCACCTTCCAGCTCCTCTCTCACCCCACTCTTTTGTCCTGAGGACACAGGTCTTTGGAGCTAGGGTGACCCTAGAGATCCCTCCTTGCCTGCTCCCTCCAGGAGGGCTGAGGTTGCTGATGTTGCTAGATCTGAGACCAGAATGGCAGAATCAGAGCTTGGGCCCTGCCATCTGGTCTAGAGACTCACTCTGAAACACAGCAGGACCCTCTGGGGGATTCCTCGGACAGGCCTCCCCCATATCCTCTGCTTTAGCTCCTCTCTGAAGTACCTGGATAACAGTATTTGATGGAAACTTCCAAGTTGTTTTGTAGATATGAAAGTGCTTAGTCACTCAGTCGTGTCTGACTTTTTGTGACCCCATGGACTGTTGCTCTCCAGGCTCCTCTGTCCATAGGATTCACCAGGTAAGAATACACAGGAATGGGTTGCCATTCCTTCTCCAGGGGATCTTCCCAACCCAGGGATTGAACCTGGGTCTCCTGCATTGCAGGTGGATGTGAAAATCCCCTACCAAATGGAAGAGGTTAACTACTCGATGACCGTGAGCACATAACCCCAGGTCTCCTGGAGCCGAAGGACTGATAAATTTAATCCCTGTGACACCGCCCTTTTTCTTCACCATCAGCCAGTCAGAGAATTGTGCACAAGCTGATCACAGACCTGAGACATCTCTCCCTCACCTGACTTTTGATAATGTCTTTCCAAAGCTTTCAGGGAGCTTGAGGCTTTGTAGGGCACGAGCCCTCTTCTTGCAAAGCCTCGCAATAAACCTTTCTCTGCCCTGAACTCCAGCGTTTCAGTTTGTGTGGCCTCACTGTGTGTTGAGTCCAGACAAACTTACATTAACAATCCCACTTTCCAACTTCCTCAGATGTGCCCACTAAGCTTCTGCCCCTCTGCCTCTTTAGAGTACTCACTGCCATGAATCTTGGACCTCGGCATGGTCTCAATTTTCTTCCTAAGCACTGTAAATTATTTGGGGCCAGGGTAAGCCATTGTTCTGTGTTCTCCACCCCTGCCTTCCAAGTACTGTGTCACCTCCCATTTCTCACTGTCAGTAACACTCCCTCTACACCCAGGTCCAAAACTTAAGCCCCTTAACTTCTCTGCTGGTTAAGGCTCAGCAACTTTCCTTGCCCCAAATCTTACCTCAAACCTCTCCCACTGGGGCTCAGAGGCCCTAGTCTCTCTTCATCTTATTTGCAGGCCTCTCCATATTTTGGCCACCTGATGAGAAGAGCAGACTGATTGGAAAAGACCCTGATGCTGGGGAAGACTGAGGGCAGGAGGAGAAGGGTGTGACAGAGGATGAGATGGTTGGATGGCATCACCGCCTCATTGGCCATGAGTTTGGGCAAGCTACGGGAGATTGTGAAGGACGGGGAAGGCTGGTGTGCTGCAGTCCATGGGGTCACGAAGAGCTGGACACGACTGAATGACTGAACAACAACGACAACTCTAGTCTTTTGAGCTTCCCAATTTTTAGTGGTAAAAAATTAGGCTTCCAATGCAAGATACTCAAGAGATGTGAGTTTGATCCCTGGGTTGGGAAGCTCCCCTGGAGGAGGAAAAGGTAACCCCCTCCAGTATTCTTGCCTGGAAAATTCCATGGGCAGAGTCTGGTGGGCCCCAGTCCATGGGGTCACGAAGAGTCAGACATGACATGAGTGGTCTTTTGGCATCTTTTAAAAGACGGTCCACACTGTGTTATTGTCAGTGCTGGCTTAGTCCTGAGCTGCTTTCCATCTGCGTAATCTTTTGAGTAATCTCATCTGCTCTCATGATTGTGGATTCCAAAAATATAATATTTACACAATTGCCTTGTCTTTGTCTGGTATAATTGTAGTTGCCCACTAGCTAAAACAGTCAATTTAAAATTCTTGTTGTATGTCAAAAAACAGCACAGAATGACTTGTTCACATTTTGATTGCATTTACTAAATAACTGAATGCTGGATTTATCATCCTTCTTTGCCCTTATACCATTTTCCTTTTAACTATGTTGTGAATAAATTTCTAGTTGTACGAGGTATAAAAATTATTAAAGGGAAAGGTAGGGGAATTTGGGAGATCTGATTTCTTTTGGTCTTAATTACTGACTGTATTCAATGTCTAGATAATTTGATTCTGAGATAATTCTTGTGAGGTAAATATTGTATATATTCTTGTATAAAAAGATTCATTAGGAACAATAAAATAGGATTTCTCATCAGTTAAACCAGCTTTAAGAGTTAAAACAATTATTTTCTGTCTGGTAGGATTTTGGTAAAATTGGTTAGCAACATAAATGGAAATACTTCTTTTAGAAAGCAATTTGGCAACATGGAAGAGGTGTTCTTACAATAAAAATGCAGGGTGTATGATACTACATTTGAATGTATTTACAATGGTTGGATAAAGAAAATAAAAACTTTTTGTATGCAAAGATAGGGAGGTGGGATATGGGACATTGTAGCTTTGTTGCTGTCATTGTTCAGTTGCTAAGTCACGTCTGACTTTCTGTGACCCCACGGACTGCAGCATACCAGGCTTCCCCATCCCTCACTATCTCCCAAAGTTTGCTCAGGTTCATGTCCGTTGAGTTGGTGATGCTATCTAACCATCTCATCCTCTGCTGCCCTCTTCTCCTTTTGCTTTCAATCTTTCACATCAGGGTCTTTTCCAATGAGTTGGCTCTTCACATCAGGTGGCCAAAATATTGGACCTTCAGCTTCAGCATCAGTCTTTTCAGTGAATATTCAGAGTTGATTTCCTTTAGGATTGACTGGTTTTATCTCCTTGCTGTCCAAGGGACTCTCAAGAGTCTTCTCCAGCACCACAATTCAAAAGCACAAGTGGAAGCAGCCAAGTTGATTTAAGCCTATGCTTGGAACTAGTACAGCATTGGTACTCATTACATCGGCCAAAGCAGGTCTTAAGACCAACCCAGATTCAAAGGAATGGGATGGAGCCTCCTCTTCTTGATGGGTGGAGAGGCAATTTGTCTCTTGGAGAATCCCAAGCATTGATAGGATTGTAATTTTCTTTAAAGAAACCAACTTAAATAATCAGTAAATAATATTTATGTTATTTCAACAAAGAAAATGATAGATATAAAATAATTCTATGAATAGCAAGATACTATAAGAAGTTGAGGTTTAGCTTGATGGAAAAGCATAGCTAAGGGTTCTGCTGCTAAGTCACTTCAGTCGTGTCTGACTCTTTGCGACCCCATAGACCGCAGCCCACCAGGCTCCCCTGTCCCTGGGATTCCCCAGGCAAGAACCCTGGAGTAGGTTGCCATTTCCTTCTCCAATGCATGAAAGTGAAAACTGAAAGTGAAGTCGCTCAGTTGTGTCTGACTCTTAGTAACCCCATGGACTGCAGCCTACCAGGCTCCCCCGTCCATGGGATTCTCCAGGCAAGAGTACTGGAGTGGGGTGCCATTGCCTTCTCCACAGCTAAGGGTTCTAGGAAATGCAAATCTTAGGAGTCCTTATTTAACTTATAAGGAAATCAAATCTCTGTAAATACTTAACTTCTTTAAGTTCATTGATTTAAAATTTTAAGTCATTAAATCTTTTTTCACTGCCTTGACAGAGCAAGGACTAGAAATACCTCAAGACTTCCTATTCAGTGCTTTCCCTTCTCTGCACCTCCTGATCATATGGATAAGGTTTGACAGTTGTGCCCGAAGAAATTTTTAACCACTTGGTTACAATTCAGAGTTGTTTGTTTTTTTTTTTGCCTTTAGCACTATTGGTATTTTGCGTTGGATAATTCTTTGTCCTGGAGGATTGTCTCCTGCATTTAGGATGTTTAACAGCTTCCTGGGTTCTACTCACTAGATATCTGTTGCATTCTCAATCTCTACCAAGTTATGAGAACTAAAGTGCTTCAGATGTTGCCAAGGTTCTGACAGAAACCCAATGCCTTAGTCCAAGCTACTTACATTTACCAGGTTGCAACTTCCTGAACTGTCTACATTATGCTTAAGGAAGAACTATTTCCAAAAGGGCATTGATCTGATAAAGGACTCCTTCCTCCCCACCAATCTGTATAGTCATGTTTATAAAATTTGTTTTAAGTTATAAATTAAATGCATATAATTAAAATTGCACTTGGTTACATATATTGTATGCCCAACTCATAATTGTGGGCAAGTGTGTGCAATTAACTTCACCTCTGATGGAACCCACTGGAAGGGTGATGTTTAATAACTGTGTTCAGAAAACACAAAGAGAAGCCAAGATGTGGCAAAATGTCGAGTTGATTCGAAGCAAGTAGACCAGAAAGCATTCAGTTTAAGAACACTTCCTGATTCCAGTATTACAGAGACTGACTTTCTGCACTAATCAAATTGTTCAAAAAGTACTCATTTCACTTGGTAGCGTGTCAAAACAGCAGAGTGTTTGCTAAAGGATTCTTTTCTAGTTGTTTACATCTCTAGGCAGATATATTAAAACACTGGATTTGGTCTGACAGTTTCCATCTTGTTCCCACATGAATGATAATGTTGATAGGACTAGGGGAGCAACACCAACAAGGAAATTAAATAATTTCAAGTTTTCTTGCTTAGTAAGTTCAAGGCATTACCAGAAGGTGCCTGGGGACTGCAAGGCAGAGAGCACCCGTATGCTTCATGCAAGTCATGATTGCTCAACAGTGGTTAAAAGCCAGTCAAATCACATTTATTTCTCTTTATGTATCATAAATGGACCTGCAGAAACTCTGCAAATTGATCTTCATGGGTTCCACACACTTAATAAACGCATGCTTAAATTTGTTCCTTCATTTGCGTTTTGAGATTTCTCTTTCATACAAATACCTATAATATTCCAATGTGCTGCTCTGCTCCTTTGGGAAAGCTGGCTGATGGTTTCGCCTCTGGCATTTGCGTAACTACTAAGCCAAGAGGCTAAATGGCTCTCAAGTCTCTGCAAGTTAGTATTTCTGCCCAGTTCCTAATAAAATACAGCTGAAGTCTCAACCAGAAGATGTTATCTATTGCCTGATGTGCACTGACTGTGATAATGCAATGCTGCCTCCTTCATCCCTGAGTGCTGAAGTTTAATCCACGTGGACTAATTTTGGGAGTCTGGTTTCACCCAAGGCTTCTGTCACACGGGAATGAAAACTTCTTTTGCCCAGTGACGTGAAAATTTCTTTTGCCCAAGACTTGATATGGTTAAGGTGGATTTGGTAACAACACACTTAAGTGTTTTTTGTCTTAATAGCTTATTTTGCCTGCAGCTCTCTCCTCTCCCCTTCCTGCCCACCCTCACCTGCTCACCCCCACCATGAAATTTTGTGCTGAGCCTCTGTCCTGATCTACCTCTCTGTCTCTGGATTCGAATTACCTTTAATTATGTCCTCAAGGAGCTCAGTTTTCTCCACAGAAGAATTCTCCTGCAGAGCACCATCACTACCTAAGAATCTGGCCAATTAATTTCTCTGTTGATTTTAATTTCTCCTGAGTATCAGATCTTTGGCAGAAGTCTAAAAATGCACCGAGAAACTAAGACAGAAAGACAGAGAAACAACATTTCAAATCAGAAACAATTTATACAGACAAGTCATTGTAAGCCATGAGGACATTTGGTCCTTCAAACCAGAATGGTATTAGCTCAGCTCCACAAAATAGTCCATGCCAAGGCTCCTAGAGAAATTGAATAAGATCTGCTGCACCTTCTGATTCGCTTCCTGTTAGAATTTTCTAGAATGTAGATGAGCTTGGTGAAGAGTCTCCTTACCTTTGTTTTTCTGAGAACTTTCTTCAATTCAGGCTTGCAAAGCAAGATGTTTCAAAGCAGTGAATCGCTGGATCCATCTTGAATGGCTGGACATAAAGATGGAAAAGACTTCCTTTGTGAAAACCACAGAGGTGGCTCCTCACCTCCAACTTCAGACTCACACAACATCCGAACCTCTTAGTTCCAAATGACCAACACAAGACTGACATTAAGATCAACAAACCCAGGGGCTTTCCTGGTGGTCCAGTGGCGAAGACTCCCCGCTCCCAGTGCAGAGGGCCTAGGTTTCATCCCTGGCCAGGGAACTCGATCCCACACTCTGCAACTGGGAGTTCACATGCTGCAACCAAGATCAAAGATCTTGTGTGTCACAACAAAGACCAGGCACAGCCAAGAAAAAAATCGACAAATCTCGTTGACTGTCTTATCTCAGGTGTTGCACAGAATAAGTGTAAATATTAGCTAATCAATCTGGCATTTAAACTTAAATTGCTTTCTGAAAGTTCTTTATATGTGTTGACTTTGCTTTTTCCTTCTTTTCATAGTTTGATTTCAGATCAGGGTGTATTTGAGGCAGAACCTTACAGACACATGCATCCCAGGGACACCTACTTCCTGGTGGTCCCTGGCACCCCAGGTCTATTTCCTTGGTTCCGCATGCTCTGGGGTCTAGTATGTCACCGGGACACAGGTACTGTGGGACCTGGGAACCTTGAATGGGAGGATCCTGGTGACTATTTTCCAATCTGTTGAAGAATTCTCCCTGCTTTTCTAGAGTGTGCATTTTCAACAGAGGGGATACTATCATTGAAGGGGTGACCATTGTAATATAGATATTACAATAGCTTTTGACCTTCCAAAGTTCAATCAAAACTGACAAAAATCCTAGCCCTTGGTACTCGATATCTTTCAACAGGGGGAGATTTAATTTAAAGTTAAAATGTATTCATTCATTTAAATTAACTTTAAATTTATTTTTTTTTCCTTAGTGGGGAAAGTAATGTGGGGGAAAAAAAGGCTTAGAAACACTGTTCTCAGCGCCTACATCTCTGTGGCTTTGGAAACAGCCTGTGATAAGCAAACTTGTATTCTTTTGTTATCTCCCTCAGTTAAAATATTTCTTACCAGGGCTCTTAAGATGAACTCCTGGGAAATGAATTGAAAAAAGCCTTCCAGAGAAGCAGAGGACACATAACCGGATACCATCCCAGCTCCGGGTCTCCCCACACCCTCCAGCCCTAGTTCCTCATCACCTTCCCCAAACCTTTCCTCTCCTTCACGTGGCACGTTTCTCCAGTTGGCCAGTAAGGACTGGCTTTGTGAAAGTCAGCGAGTCTGAATTTGGGCCAACTGTACATTTCTTAGGTTCTTCCTCCTTTGGACGCGTTCACATGATTCCTTCCAGGCAAGACACTGTTCTTGACACAGCCGCCTTTCTCCCTGGCATGGCCAGCAGGGAGTTACATGCCCTCGACATGGAGGGAAAAAAAATGTGCACATAACTCTGGTAGCCCCTGGAGGTCCATCCTGACCTCCATTCCTGTACTCATACCCTGCCAGGATATGATATCTAGGTCTAGACACATCCCATGATATCTACATCCAGAGCCACCCAGACAATCTCCTTGGAGTCTCTCAGCAAGAAGGTGAGGCTGCTGGATATTTTCTCTTCTTTATAAACAACAACACAAACGTTGCCTGATACACAACTACTGATTTACCCAAGATCACACACAGCTGAGGAATAGTCAGGTCACGACAGCGCTTATACCCACCACACACACACTAGACCGTGAGTTATTTTGAGGACAAGAACCACGCTTTTTGCTCACCATCCTGAACTCAGGGCCACCACTTAGCAGGAATCTAGTCAACATTTGTTACATGAATACATTTCTCTGAGTCTGGAGCCATCAGACCATCAGCGCAATGAAGGACGTCTCCTAAAACCGTGGGCCGTCTGTCTGCCCCACTCCCCCCTTTTAAAACTGTAGCACAATAGTGGTGCTGAGATTTTCAAGCACATAGCTTCCTTGAACTTCTGAGAAGTTTGCCATGGGGCTCGAGGGGAGTGTATCACCTTCAAGGTTATACTGTGTTTCACATTCCTTCAGAATGTTGTCATCTGGGGTCTTGTTGAGATTGTTTGGCGTTATTATTAAAAGGGCAAGATTTTCTTGTTACTGAAGTCTCTTATATTAGGAAAACCAAACTGTATACAGAGGTGAAGACACTCTCATTTCTGTTTTCAATAAAGTTTACACACAACTCAGATGCACTAAATAAGAACATGCATGTATTCTGGAAGGTAGCAAATAATCAAATTACGTTTACTTGAAACCAGTCATTTATTATCAAGGAGGAAGAAGTTACGCTGAATTGTTACAAAGTTGGTATGCAAACATAAACAACTTTCTTCTGCATTAGTTTTTGATAGGGAAGTGTGTTCCAGTTAGCGCAGTGGGTGTGGGGTAAATACATCTCTAATTGAAGAAAACCAGGTATTCCCAGTCATGTATGAACCAATGGCTTTTATTATGTTCTAGCATGCATTGCAGAAGGGAATGGCAACCCACTCCAGTGTTCTTGCCTGGAGAATTCCAGGGACAGAGGAGTCTGGTGGGCTACAGTCCGTAGGATCGCAGAGTCTGATCTGACTGAGTGCATAGGCACACTGGTACACATCCATTACCAAACTGATTCGTTACACGATGGTTAATCATGTTGCATTGCAGTTAATTCTGACACCATGAAAATCTAGAGGGCACAGGAAAGACAGAAGTCTATTTCCTTTTAAGGTCCAGTTCAAGAGGATTCTAATGTCCAGTTCAACCAGACCGGCTGGCTGGGCTCTCTCTAACCTCCAGCCCACCTGGGGACCCAGGTTTCTTTCATCTTGTTGCTCTGCTGGGCCACACATGCATGCTCAGTCACTCAGTTGTGTCTGCTCTTTGACACCCCATGGACACGGGCCCACCTGGGTCCTCTGTCCATGGAATTTTCCAGGCAAGAATACTGGAGTGAGTTACCATTTCCTTCTCTAGGGGATCTTTCCAACCCAGGGATCAAACCCACATCTCCTGAGTCTCCTGAATTGGCAGGCAGATTCTCTGCCATCTTCTAAGACAGGAGGCAGCAAACTTGTTCTGTGAAGGGCCTGATAATAAGTATTTTCAGTTTTGTAGGCCATATGGTCTGTTTGTTACAATGACTCACTCTGCTGTGATGGAGTAAAAGCAGCCACAGACAATATGTCAATGAAGGGGCATGGCTGTGTTTCAACAAAACTTCAATAGGCAGTGGATTGGATTTAACCCGTTTGCCCACTGGCCCTTGATTGAGACTTCAAATATAACTAAGGTGCTTACTTTGGTAGCACAAATACTAAAACTTAAATAATTCAGAGGAGGTTGGTATGTTTCCTTTGCAAGGATGATCTAAAGGATTCATGAAGTGTGATGGTTTTTCACAGCACAGGAAGATTTGGGAGGCAGAAGTTCCTAGATCACTGAGAATGAATACCAGCTGAGACTGTACAGAAATTAAAATGGACAACATAAGAGTGTAGCTCAGAACAAAGCAATAAGCTGAAAAAAAGAGAAAGCTTTCAAAGAAGTCATATGTCTAAATTTTTATAGATTGAAAACCAAAAAGGTAGCAGATCTTCACTGAACTTGACTCACATGAAGCAGGCATTACACATTTTTTATTTAATGAGGACTTAATTATTAATACAAAATGAAAGAAAATGAGTCAGAAAATTGTTCTAATTAAATTCATAGCTTGAACATGTCAGAAGAAATCCCTGCAACTCCTCATTCTTCCCTGAGTGAAGATTTAATTACCATTATGAAATGTCACTCGCACACAAGAAGGCTCACATGCAATTTCTGGATGGGAACAAAAAGGCTGAGTAAATAGCAAACAGTTGATAGTATTCCACAAAGACAAATAAATGCAGAATACTGACAGAGCTAGACAGGATGGGTGTGATGCTCTTAAAAGCAAAGCATAATGAGGATTTTGTGGTGTGATATTTACTGAGCAAAATTTCTAAGGTTAGTAGAAATAATTTGAATATGGATGGAAAATGAACTATGAAACAAATGATCACTATCTAGGATGGAGAATTCAATCTATCATTATTGATTAATAGGTAATTAAGTGACACAAAGTATCATACAAGAAATTTTAAAATGGTGTAACCATCAAAGGCAATTTGATCAGATTGCGGCAGGGACAAAAGTTGTGTTAAACAACTAAAGTGTATTGTACACATTGTTAAAACAGAAGGCAAAACCAAGAAGGTTGAAATAAGTATTTCATTGATTTTACACCTGCTGCAAAGAGGACATTAAAAAAAGTTAATTGAAGAACTGAAAAATCTTCAGACTCAGTATTAATTTAAAAGATGAAGGAAGGCAGCCTAGGACAATGCCACTGACGTGGCTGGTTAAGAAAAAGGTGCACAAGTTAGACTTGTCTGAAATATACAGAACCATTCTTTGCGCCCAACTGAATTACAACCATGAATTTGTTACTAGGCGATGTGGCCTCAGCTGTGCCAACTGCAATCACATTTTGAGGGAACAATTCAGAGATTAGGTATGATAATCTCTGGACCAGTGTAAAGATGGCATATTTTGAAGAAATCTGCAACCACTCTCTGATAACATGGTTGGGAAATGTTGTGAAAGCAATTAGATTTAATTTAGATATGATACAAGATGCTTTGGAAGAGTTAGGCAGAATAGCAGAAGATTCTCAGATGGGGTGAATCACAGTCTTGGGCAGAACAAGAAATAAATAATGAATTTGTACTCTAATCGCTATTTACTATGAACAGATGTTTGCAGAAGTTTATAAGAAACCTAAAGGGATCTATGTTTAGCCATCAAGTTTTAAAAGGATTCAAAATATTTTAAAAACTTTTAGAGAAAAATTTTCTAGGCCAAAATTATATGAGAAATATGCAATAAAATGATATTGCATTAAATATAAGGAAATTAAAACAGGGAAAGAAAAACATTTAAAGTCGCTCAGTCGTGTACGACTCTACAACTCCATGGACTATAGACCACAAGGCTCCTTTGTCCCTGGAATTCTCCAGGCAAGAATACTGGAGTGGGTAGCCATTCCCTTCTCTAGGCGATCTTCCTGATTCAGGGATGGAACCCAGGTCTCCTGTGTTGCAGGCAGATTCTTTACTGTCTGAGCCACCAGGGAAGGCCAGTAATCATTGTGAGAGACAGGATATACCAAATACTTTTGAAACTAATTTCCAGAGATACTATTTGCTGAGCATTATAGATCAGGCAGAGTCACAAATGAAGATAGATGTGAAAAATCAAGAAATACAAATTATTAAAATGTCAAAATATTTTTGTATTTTTAGTAAAACCTGAACATTGATAAATTTTAGTAGAACTTTAGTATGGATATAGCTCTTTGCTTTAAAAAGTGGTGGAAATCTTAAGTAAATTTGGTAACTTTCTTTTTTGCTGATGACATATGAATATCATATGACAGCCACTAATAGGCCACTTTGCCATAAAGATTATTTTCAACTGAAGGCAATGAAGAAGCTGCACATGTAGAAACAGCTTCTTGCCCCCACCTCCTATCTACCTAAAAGTAGGGCATAAACTTCCCTTTGTGAAGGTGATCCTTTCTCCCTCCCTGTATCTGGAGAACAACCCTTACCACTGAAAATAGAAAGTTAGTGCTGAGATAGGGCTGCACACACAAACTTGACCAAAGTGACTCCTGGCTTGGACTCCACAGTTACTTTCCCACAATTTCCATGGTCTGCCCCCCGCCCCTGCTCCCTCTCAAGCCCAAGATCCTTTTCCTCTGCCTTGTCAGTTCTCCACAATTTATCACCCTTTGTTAAAATAGAAGCACCTCCACCCTCCACTCCCCACCTCTAGATTAATTCCTTCCTTGGGTCTTCACTTCTTTACTATGAAGACCTCTGTGCATGTAAAAATGAAAACATTAATGTCAAATAAAGTTTGTCTTGGGACTTTCCTGGTGGCCCAGTGGTTAAGACTCTGCACTTGGGTTTGATCCCCGGCCAGGGAACGAGACCCCACATGCCACATAAAGGTCCTGAGTGCCACAACGAAGACTGAAGATTCTGCATACTGCAACTAGGCCCCAAGTAAATAAATGTAAAAATAAATAAATATCGAATCACTGTGTGCCTTTTCTGTGTTAATCTGTCTTCTCTTGGTTGAATTCGCAGGTCCCAGGCACAGAATCTAGGAGGGGCTAGCAAAGGTTTCCTTCCCTTCCCCCCTTGCACCATTGCCATTCTTTCAATGTTTGTGTCAGCTGTTAAGCTGTTGGATCTGTTGTATCTCTTGTATTTCAGCGCCAAATTGACTCTTTGCTATTTGGCTTTGTGATGCTGGAGCTGGAACACTTCAAACCACCTCTCTGCTTTTCCAGCGGGCTCCATGTCGGTCTGTGCCATTGCGGGTTGTCGGAGGGAGACAGGGAGGCTGGAGGAGAAGAAAAGGACTTGCTCTGCCTGTTCCCCCTCTACCTACGAGAGTCGTTCCAGGTTTCCTCACCCCACCCGGCCGCGCTGCCCCCCAGCGGAAGCTGCCTGGCAGTTTTCCACCACTTACAGCAGCAGCCCCGTGACGCCCCATTCCTGATCAGCCAGCCCAGCCCTCTGGAGCTCCTTCCTCTGGTATATCCATCCTAGGACCCTCGAAGCCCTCCTTTAAGTTTCTAAATTTTAATAATCCCACCTCTTCCTTTTGTTCCCTCAAGCCCTACGAGTAGCAGCTGTTTCCCATACTTGCTGCTTAAATGATACCTTAGAGTTCTCTGAAAACATTAAAAAATTTTTTTAAATTAAAATTGTGGTTAAACATATGCACATAAAATTTGCCATATTAACCATTTAAAAATGTACAATTTAGTAATGTTAAGTACATCCATATTGTCCCATGAACCAATCTCCCAAACTCTTTCATTTTGTAAAACTGAATCTTTGTGTTCATTAAACAATAACTCCCTACTCCTTCCCTGCCCTCCCACCCACTCCCACTCTCTTGGCAATGAACATTTGACTTTCCATCTCTGTGAATTTGGCTACTTTGCATGGATGCTCAGTCGCTCAGTCATGTCCGACTCTTTGTGACCCCATGGACTGTAGCCCGCCAGGCACCTCTGCCTATGAGATTCTCCAGGCAAGAATACTGGACTGGGTTGCCATTTCCTCCTGCAGGGGATCTTTCCAACACAGGGACCAAACTCTCATCTGCTCCATTTCCCACAGTTCAGTTCAGTTCAGTCACTCAGTCGTGTCCAACTCTTTGCGACCCCATGAATCACAGCATGCCAGGCCTCCCTGTCCATCACCATCTCCCGGAGTTCACTCAAACTCATGTCCATCAAGTTGGTGATGTCATCCAGCCATCTCATCCTCTGTCGTCCCCTTCTCCTCTTGCCCCCTATCCCTCCCAGCATCAGAGTCCTTTCCAATGAGTCAACTCTTCACGTGAGGTGGCCAAAGTACTGGAGTTTCAGCTTTAGCATCATTCCTTCCAAAGAACACCCAGGGCTGATCTCCTCCAGAATGGACTGGTTGGATCTCCTTGCAGTCCAAGGGACTCTCAAGAGTCTTCTACAACACCACAGTTCAAAAGCATCAATTCTTCCGTGTGCAGCTTTCTTCACAGTCCAACTCTCACATCCATACATGACTACTGGAAAAACCATAGCCTTGACTAAACGGACCTTTGTTGGCAAAGTTATTGACAGGCAAATGCTTTACCAGAATTTGACTACTTTAGATACTTTGTATAAAAGGAATCAGAGTGATTTTCCTTTGTTATTGGCTTATTTTAGCGTAATGTCCTCAAGTTTCATCCATGTCGTGGCATGTACTATAGTTTCCTTCCTTTCTAAGGACAAATACTATTCCATTCTAAGTCCTTAGCAAATTTGTTTGTCCAGTCTTCCATGGATGAGCCCTTAAGTTAGCATCTCTTTTAACCCCTTTCAGTTACCTTTAATATTAGTCTTCTACATCAGTTGTGTCTGACTCTTTGCGACGCTATGGACTGTAGCCTGCAAGGCTCCTCTGTCCATGGGATTCTCCAGGCAGGTATACTGGAATGGGTAGCCATTTCCTTTTCCAGGGGAATCTTCCTGACCCAGGATCAAACCTGTGTCTTTTACATCTCCTGCATTGGCAAGTGGGTTCCTTACCAGACACCTCTAACAATTGTTTCTATTTGCTTAGCAATTCTTCATATCAAAGTCTCTGTTCAAATAAGTGGTATGATTTGATCTTCCTGACTGGATTCTGACTGATACAACAATCAATAATTTTGAGAAAGATATCTTTCATATTTGAGTGGGAGTGATCTGTGATGAGCCTGTCTTCTGGGTGGAGGAGTACTGTCCCCAGACTAGTCGCATTGCTGGAGGCACCGCCCAGCTTCGCTAGCTGTGGGACATTGTGGGTGTCTTCAGAATCAGAAGAACCAACTCACAGAGCTGTCGCCTTGCATTTGGCGAGAAATCACCACTGGAACATGCTGCTCCCTGCTTGTTCTTCCTGCTGCACTTGCTGTGTTCTTGCAGAGATAGATCTGTTTCTCTCCCCTTTCCTCCAACCCTGGCACCAGGAGCCCTTCCCAGACAGATTTGGCACAGCTCAGTCTTGCCGTCCTGAAACCAGTTTGAGAAGGAATACCCCCGTGCCTCTTCTTGTTTTTGGAATTCAGGGATGTTGAGCTGGTTTGGCCTCTGGAATTACTCTAATTTCTATGGCAGCTTTCTCCTGACCTGCATTTTGGGTGTGGACTTCATTGCCAGTCTGATCTTTATGCTTATACTTGGCAGGATTTCTTATCTAAGCTCTTACTGCCATGCCTTTTGGTTTTCTAGCACTGTATGTGTTTATTCCTTTGAAATGATACATTTCTCCCATTTTAAGGGATTTTGACTTGGAGCGGAGATATTCTTGGTTCACTATTTTAATCCAGTTTTCTATGTACTTCTTTATGATAGTTTTATCTAAGATTTTCTATAAATGAGTTTTACTTTTATAATCAGAAAAAAAAGTTAGATTTCCCCCAAGCTGGTGTTACTTTCCTTGTAAACTATCAAACCCTCAGGGACATAAACTTTTAGTTACTTCAGAAGGAAACATAACTATCATAATTCATGAAATCTCCAGAGGCAACTCATTGCAACTTAATTTCTTAGATGATGTTTATTCATTCCATAACTGCTTGGATAAATAATGTATGAAAATGAAATGGCAGTTGTGATCATCACATCAATGGAAATGTTAAAGTCATTTGAATTGACTCAAAGCTGGCAAGAATTTATTGTATATTTTTAAAAATTACTTATCTAGGTATCTTTTATTATTTGGGCTCAGACTCTCCAAGGATTTTCAGGAACTAAAGTGAAATAAAATCCCCGTGAAATGAACTGAAAGTGAATGAGATGTTTGCAAATGCAACATGTATATATTGTAAATGCAGCATGTAGATATTCATTTATCAAGCATCAGGGATCATAGATAAATGAATCTTATTACTTTGGCATGCTCATCGAACCCACCACATGTCAGGTTTTGTTCTAGTGCTGGGCTCACAATGACTAAACAAAATAGACTTGTCCAACTTAATTCACAGGAACCAAAGTTAAAGTGCATTTTTGGAGCTTTCAGAATAATGTTCTTACCTTTATTACTACTCTTAAACAATTTTTCTTTTACAAGTACTTTAAGATTATGTATTAAAATGGTGTTAATCATTGAACTTATACTCTGGTTGTACTCTGGTGGGGATATAGATGTGTAGACAGGTAGTTACTATATAGTGCACTAAAAAGTAGGATGAGATAAATCCAGGGAGACCAGAAAGCTCGAAGGAGGGAAACTTAGTCTTGAGTGTCAGGGAATATTAGATTGTGATGTTAAGAAATGATAAAGAAGCTGACGAAAGAGTACTGAAGGCAGATAACAGAGACATGTTCTCTTTTGGGTCCTGTGTGTACTGTGATTATACCGTGTCTTTGACCTGGAGTCCTGTAACAGTCACACCGTGTGGTGTCTCCTGACAAGCATGTTTTAAGGTGCTTGCCCTTCTCAAATGCTCTTCTCTGTGATCCATTCATTTCTTGGGTCTCATAACCTTGCTTGTGTTATCTCCACCTTTTTTTCCTTTTTTCTTCCCTTCCTCTTTCCCTCTTTCCTTTCCTCTGTCTCTCCCCTGCATCTTCTCTATAACTTCTTGCAACCAAGGTGGACACTTGTAACCCACTCCATTGGCTGGACATTAACCAACCAGAGTGTGTCTTCTTCTTTTTTTAAAAAAACCACTCTAAAAATTGTTTATTCTTAGGAACACATAGTACTAATGCTTTTGGTATAAGACTATTGTTTCCCGTGATGAACACATAAAATACATCCCTTACCTTTTATATACATAGCTATCATCTAATAGTGTCAACTCAACCACAAAGTGTGTCTTCTTTTTATCTCTAGAGAATTTGAAGAGGCACAGCACCTGTACTGAAGCACTGTCTGTTGCATGAATAAACAGTCACTCCTCAATTTAATCCATTGTTTTTGTTCAGTTGCTAAGTTGTGTTTGACTCTTTGTGACTCCATGGACTGCAGTATACCAGCTTCCCTGTCCTCCACTACTTCCCGAAGTTTGCTCAAGTTCATGTCCATTGAGTCAGTGATGCTACCTAACCATCTCATCCTCTGCTGCCCTCTTCTCCTCCTACCCTCATTTTTTCCCAGCATAGGGGATTTTCCAATGAGGCAGCTCTTCGCATCAGGTGGCCAAAGTATTGGAGCTAAAGCTTCAGCATCAGTCCTTCCAATGAATATTCAGGTTTGATTTCCTTTAGGATTGACTGGTTTGTTCTCCTTGAAGTCCAAGGGACTTTGAAGAGTCTTCTCCAGTACCACAATTTGAAGGCATCAATTCTTCAGTGCTCAGCTTTCTTCATGGTCCAACTCTCACATCCATACCTGACTACTGGAAAAACCTAGCTTTGACTCTGCAGACCTTTGTCAGGAAGGAGATGTCTTTGCTTTTTAACATGCTGTCTAGGTTTATCACGGCTTTCCTTCCAAGAAGCAAGTCTTCTAATTGCAAGGCTGTAGTCACCACCCACAGTGATTTTGGAGCCCAAGAAAATAAATTTGCCACTGCTTCTACTTTTTTCCCCTTCTATTTGCCATGAAGTGAAGGAAAGTTATGACCAACCTAGATAGCATATTCAAAAGCAGAGACATTACTTTGCTAACAAAGGTTCATCTAGTCAAGGCTATGGTTTTTCCTGTGGTCATGTATGGATGTGAGAGTTGGACTGTGAAGAAGGCTGAGCGCTGAAGAATTGATGCTTTTGAACTGTGGTGTTGGAGAAGACTCTTGAGAGTCCCTTGGACTGCAAGGAGATCCAACCAGTCCATTCTGAAGGAGATCAGCCCTGGCATTTCTTTGGAAGGAATGATGCTAAAGCTGAAACTCCAGTACTTTGGCCACCTCATGCGAAGAGTTGACTCATTGGAAAAGACTCTGATGCTGGGAGGGATTGGGGGCAGGAGGAGAAGGGGACGACAGAGGAGTAGATGGCTGGATGGCATCACTGACTCGATGGACGTGAGTCTGGGTGAACTCCGGGAGTTGGTGATGGACAGGGAGGCCTGGGGTGCTGTGATTCATGGGGTCACAAAGAGTCGGACACGACTGAGTGACTGAACTGACTGACTGACTGACTGATGGAACCAGATGCCATGATCTTAGTTTTTTGAATGTTGAGTTTTAAGCCAGCTTTCACTCTCTTTTTTTTCACCCTAGTTAAAGGCACTTTAGTTCCTCTTCACTTTCTGCCACTAGAGTGGTATCATCTACACATCTGAGGTTGTTGATATTTCTCTCAGCAGTCTTGATTCCAGCTTGTGACTCATCCCGCCCAACACTTCATATGATATACTCTGCATATAAGTTAAATAAACAGGGTGACAACATACAGCTTTGTCGTACTCCTTTCCCAATTTTGAACTAGTCAGTTGTTCCATGTAAGGTTCTAACTATTGCTTCTTGACCTGCATACAGGTTTCTCAGGAGACAGGAAAGGTGGCCTTGTATTCCCATCTTTTTAAGAAGTTTCCACCGTTTGTTGTGATCCACACAGTCAAAGACTTTCTCATAGTCAATGAAGCAGAAGTACATGTTTTTTCTGGGATTCCCTTGCTTTCTCTGTGATCTAATGAATGTTGGCAATTTGATCTCTGGTTCTTCTGCCTTTTCTAAATCCAGCTTGAACACCTGAAAGTTCTCGGTTTATATACTGCTGAAGCCTAGCTTGAAGGATTTTGAACATAGTCTCACTAGTGTGGGAAATGAGCACAATTGTCCAGTAGTTTGAGCATTCTCTGGCACTGCTCTTCTTTGGGATTGGAATGGAAACTGACCTTTTCCACTCCTATGGCCAATGCTGAGCATTACAAATTTGTTGACATATTGAGTGCAGCACTTTAACAGCATCCATCTTTTAGAATTTGAAATAACTCAGCTGGAATTCCATCACCTCCACTAGCTTTGTTGGTAGTAATGCTTCCTAGGGCCCACTCTGATCCACAGGAATTCAAATTAAAGTACATTTTTGGAGATTTCGGAATAATGTTCTTACCTTTATTATTATTCTCATAAATTGTTTCTTTATTAAGAACTTTAAGATTATGGATTAAAAACGATGTTAAATATAACCATGTTATTTAGTATCATAAGCAGCAACAATGCATTAATTCCTCTCACCAAATCATGAACGATCAATATAGGTACTGATCATTTAAAAGCAGACATTTGTGTTCCAATTTGAAACAGACCAAAGATTTGTTAAGTAATCTGAGATTAATCAATTAATCATTTAATCATTAATCAAACAATTTTAATTTGGAGTGTAATCTATGCTTTTAAAATAGGACTTGAAGGGAGCAGTTATCATTTTATTGTGATATCTATAGTGGAGCTGTGTGGTAGATTTCTATTTCAGAGTTTAACAAAGCAATTTGTTGAGCGGTGACATAGGAGAGTGTAACAGTTACTGTCAAAATCTGCTGCATAACAGACCATCTCACAACTCAATGGTTAACTATAATTATTTTCATGGGCCTGAGTGTTGGCTCATGGTGAGTTTGATGTGAGCTGGGCTAAACGACAATGACTTGGTTTCACTCCACACCCCTCATCCTTCGTCTGGGACTAGCAGGAGAGCCTGAGTATGTTCTTCTCATGGTGTGGATAGAGGTAAAGACAGCAAGTGAACACACTTCCTGAAGCTAAGGTTCTGAGTGGGCACACTGTCACTTCTGCCTCATTCTATTGGCCAAACCAAGACTTAACAACTGTATCTGAGGGCAAGAGAAAGGGAATATCAGCACATGATGAAGGGACATTGCAAGGTTTCATGGAAAAGGCCATGATACAGGAGGGATGAGTAAGAAGGAGCAGTGATATAGTCTATACACAGACAGTTCAGTTCAGTTCAGTCACTCAGTCGTGTCTGACTCTTTGTGACCCCATGAATCACAGCACGCCAGGCCTCCCTGTCCATCACCAACTCCTGGAGTTCACCCAGACTCACGTCCATCGAGTCAGTGATGCCATCCAGCCATCTCATCCTCTGTTGTCCCCTTCTCCTCCTGCCCCCAATCCCTCCCAGCATCAGAGTCTTTTCCAATGAGTCAACTCTTCGCATGAGGTGGCCAAAGTATTGCAGTTTCAGCTTTAGCATCATTCCTTCCAAAGAAATGCCAGGGCTGATCTCCTTCAGAATGGACTGGTTGGATCTCCTTGCAGTCCAAGGGACTCTCAAGAGTCTTCTCCAACACCACAGTTCAAAAGCATCAATTCTTTGGTGCTCAGCCTTCTTCACAGTCCTACTCTCACATCCACACATGACCACAGGAAAAACCATAGCCTTGACAGGATGGACCTTTGTTGGCAAAGTAATGTCTATGCTTTTCAATATGCTGTCTAGGTTGGACATAACTTTCCTTCCAAGGAGTAAGCGTCTTTTAATTTCATGGCTGCAGTCACCATCTGCAGTGATTTTGGAGCCCAAAAAAATAAAGTCTGACACTGTTTTCACTGTTTCCTCATCTATTTCCCATGAAGTGATGGGGCCGGATGCCATGATCTTCGTTTTCTGAATGTTGAGGTTTAAGCCAACTTTTTCACTCTCCTCTTTCACTTTCATCAAGAGGCTTTTGAGTTCCTCTTCACTTTCTGCCATAAGGGTGGTGTCATCTGCATATCTGAGGTTATTGATATTTCTCCCAGCAATCTTGATTCCAGCTTGTGTTTTTTCCAGTCCAGCGTTTCTCATGATGTACTCTGCATATAAGTTAAATGAGCAGGGTGACAATATACAGCCTTGACGTACTCCTTTTCCTATTTGGAACCAGTCTGTTGTTCCATGTCCAGTTCTAACTGTTGCTTCCTGACCTGCATACAGATTTCTCAAGAGGCAGATCAGGAGTTCTGGTATTCCCATCTCTTTCAGAATTTTCCACAGTTTATTGTGATCCACACAGTCAAAGGCTTTGACATAGTCAATAAAGCAGAAGTAGATGTTTTTCTGGAACTCTCTTGCTTTTTCCACAATCCAGTGGATGTTGGCAATTTGATTTCTTGTTCCTCTGCCTTTTCTAAAACCAGCTTGAATTTCTGGAAGTTCACGGTTCACATATTGCTGAAGCCTGGCTTGGAGAATTTTGAGCATTACTTTACTAGCATATGAGATGAGTGCAATTGTGTGGTAGTTTGAGCATTCTTTGGCATTGCCTTTCTTTGGGATTGGAATGAAAACTGACCTTTTCCAATCCTGTGGCCACTGCTGAGTTTTCCAAATTTGCTGGCATATTGAGTGCAGCACTTTCACAGCATCATCTTTCAGGATTTGGAATAGCTCAACTGGAATTCCCTCACCTCCACTAGCTTTGTTCATAGTGATTCTTTCTAAGGCCCACTTGACTTCACATTCCAGGATGTTTGGCTTTAGGTCAGTGATCACACCATTGTGATTATCTGGGACATGAAGATCTTTTTTGTACAGTTCTTCTGTGTATTCTTGCCACCTCTTCTTGATATCTTCTGCTTCTGTTAGGGCCATAGCATTTCTGTCCTTTATCGAGCCCATCTTTGCATGAAATGTTCCCTTGGTATCTCTAATTTTCTTGAAGAGTTCTCTAGTCTTTGCCATTCTGTTGTTTTCCTCTATTTATTTGCATTGATTGCTGAGGAAGGCTTTAGATCTGGCCACAGTCAGCTCCTGGTCTTGTTTTTGTTGACTGTATAGAGCTTCTCCATCTTTGGCTGCAAAGAATATAATCAATCTGATTTTGGTGTTGACCATCTGGTGATGTCCATGTGTAGAGTCTTCTCTTGTGTTGTTGGAAGAGGGTGTTTGCTATGACCAGTGCATTTTCTTGGCAAAACCCTATTAGTCTTTGCCCTGCTTCATTCCATATTCCAAGGCCAAATTTGCCTGTTATTCCAGGTGTTTCTTGACTTCCTACTTTTGCATTCCAGTCCCCTATAATGAAAAGGATATCTTTGTTGGGTGTTCATTCTAAAAGGTCTTGTAGGTCTTCATAGAACCGTTCAACTTCAGCTTCTTCAGCGTTACTGGTTGGGGCATAGACTTGGATTACTGTGATATTGAATGGTTTGCCTTGGAAATGAACAGAGATCATCCTGTCGTTTTTGAGATTGCATCCAAGTACTGCATTTCGGACTCTTTGTTGACCATAATGGCTACTCCATTTCTTCTGAGGGATTCCTGCCTGCAGTAGTAGATATAATGGTCATCTGAGTTAAATTCACCCAGTCCATTTTAGTTCGCTGATTCCTAGAATGTCGACATTCACTCTTGCCATCTCTTGTTTGACCGCTTCCAATTTTCCTTGATTTATGGACCTGACATTCCAGGTTCCTATGCAATATTGCTCTTTACAGCATCAGACCTTGCTTCTATCACCAGTCACATCCACAGCTGGGTATTGTTTTTGCTTTGGCTCCATCCCTTCATTCTTTCTGGAGTTATTTCTCCACTGATCTCCAGTAGCATATTGGGCACCTACTGACCTGGGGAGTTCCTCTTTCAGTATCCTATCATTTTGCCTTTTCATACTGTTCATGGGGTTCTCAAGGCAGGAATACTGAAGTGGTTTGCCATTCCCTTCTCCAGTGGACCACATTCTGTCAAATCTCTCCACCATGACCTGCCCGTCTTGGGTTGCCCCATGGGCATGGCTTAGTTTCATTGAGTTAGACAAGGCTGTGGTCCTAGTGTGATTAGATTGACTAGTTTTCTGTGAGTATGGTTTCAGTGTGTCTGCCCTCTGATGCCCTCTTGCAACACCTACCGTCTTACTTGGGTTTGTCTTACCTTTGGCGTGCGGTATCTCTTCACGGCTGCTCCAGCAAAGCGCAGCCATTGCTCCTCACCATGGTCGAGGGGTATCTCCTCACTTCTATACACAGACACCACATGGTTATTCACCAAACTGTTTCCTTTTCTTCCTCGTGCCCACAGCTAGACTGTATTGCCTTGCATCTCATGTAGTAATGTCTGTCTGGATGATCAAGTGTTTGCCAGGGCACTGTGAGCAGAAATGACTTGACCCACGAAAATTTCTAGTGAGAACTCTTCTGTGTTATTTCCCATGTCTTTGGTTTGATACAGACAAGCTAGGAAAGCTTGAAAGCCATGTATTAAAGATAGAAACACAAGATGAAAGAGGCTGTGTCCAATTAAAAATCCCATGTGGACTTTATGTGAGAGAGAAATACATTTTTATGGTGTTGGAGTCGTTGCTCATTTTGAGGTTTGTTTGTTAATCAGCTGGAATGACCTTCAATAACACATGTGATATATACAGAGAAAGGCTCTGACAGCAGCCCCAGAGTTTCTTGAGAGTGCTTTAAGACACACCACCCTCATGCTTGTTAGGTTTAATTTCAATTCTTTCAGGGGCATCTTCTCCCTGTTTGTGTAAATCCAGGAAGAAATACTTGGGTTTTCCTGAGTTTGGGGAGATACTCTTCCTGGTCATCAGGGTAGGTCTGAGCAGTAAGAAGCCTTTAATGATCAAAACAAGTCCTGAAGACCGGGATGGAAATATATTTTGGCATCAGTTAGCCTCTTTTTTTGCATTATCTCTTGTTGGTCCCACTAGACTCCTTTAGCAACAACAAAGGAGGGGAAGGACTATAAAAGGAAGGGTTAGGTGTGTGGCTTTCCTCTGGTCCCACGAGCTGAGCCCTGCCAGGCTGTGCTTGTGGCCAAGGCCTAACTCACATCAAGAATCCTCCTCTCCTTGCTGGGGACTTCTTTGGCGATTCAGTGGTTCAGACTCCGTGCTTCCAGTGCAAAGGCCACAGGTTCGATCCCTGGTCAGAGAACTAAGATCCCACGTGTCACATGGCCAAAATATAAAATAAATAAATAAAAGTCTGACTCAATAAATCATTAAAAAAAGAAAAAAGGAATCCTTCTCTCCTGGTAAACATCAGTATTCTGCTCTCAGTTAGAAAATCTGTTTTAATTTAGAGTTTAGTTTTTGGCATATAATCCATCGTAAGTTTTAAAACATTATCCATTTGGGCATATCATCTGAAACAGTTGTCAAAAGACTTTTTAATTTTTTCATTCGGAACGATTTTGCCTCATAAAGAAGCAGTCACGTACTTGTTAGAGGTGATCCCATCTTGCTCGTTCATCACATCAATCCACCTTGCCTGTAATGTCAGAAATGCTACTTACCTCTAAGGTCTTGTTAGATGCTTTTCTCTACTTAGTAACAAGCAGAACATATCCATCACATCCACAAACCTGAAGGTAAACATTTAGAAAGCACCTGTCTCAGAACTAGAGAAAATGTCCAATCATCTAGTTTTCTGGATATTCACCAATGCCTCTTTTTAATCTCCAGACCATCTGGGTTATTATTATCATTCCCCTTCTTTCCCTCTCTGCCCAGAAGTTCCTCAGTTCTGGTGGATTTTTTCCCTTGTAGTTAATAATAATACCTAATGTTTATTAAGCAACTACAAGGTCTTGGACATTTAACATACATTTGCTTATTTAATTCTTAGAGAAATCCTCTGAGATGGCTCATAGGATCCCTATATTATAGGTGAGGAAATGGAAGTGACCCAACTGGTAACAGATGGGTCCCTGCTTTGAACCCAGAAGTCTGATCCAGAGGCTGGGCTGTTTTCTGCTAGTCTGTTAGGTCAAAAGTCATGATTCTCAAGGTTGGGCAGCTCTTTTTCTGTACAAGGGTGATTAACTCTGATGAGAATCTCCAATAACTTTGTCTTGTCTGATTTGATGGTGTCAGATAGATGAGGATGGTCCCCTGTATATATTTTCTTTTTTAAAAAATTTATTTATTTTTAATTGAAGGATAATTGCTTTACAGAATTTTGTTGTTTTCTGTCAAACCTCAACATGAATCAGCCATAGGTATAAATATATCCTCTCCCTTTTGAACCTTCCTCTCATCCCCCTCCCCATCCCACCCCTCTAGGTTGATACAGAGCCCATGTTTGAGTTCCCTGAGACATACAGCAAATTCCCATTGGCTATCTATTTTATCTATGGTAATGTAAGTTTCCATGTTACTCTCTCCATACATCTCACCTCTCTTCCTGTCTCCCATTGTCCATAAGTATTTTCAATCTATATTCCATGGAAATGGGGCTGGTATTCAACAGGAAACAGCATAATGCTGGCTATGCTGGCTATTAAAATCATGACATAAATAGGTAGTCATTGTCACAACCTCCCAATCCCTTTACCTTAGACTTGCCCCAGAAATTTCCATCTTTCATACCATCTAGCAACTGGAGCGTTAATGTTCTCTTCCTGCACCCGGCTCGTCCTCTGCAGCTGTGTCTCTTGCCCGCCCTTCATTAATTCATCTCTACCATGCAACAACCAGTATCTGCTCTGCCTTTGTCAATTGGCTGACGGGAGGATCATGGGGGAGGAAATGGCTGGAAACTTGCTTTACAAACTGAGAAATACAAAGACCAGGGAACGTCACCATGTGGAGGAGTTTCATTCTCAGCTTGGCAGGAGGCAAGCTGTCCTGCTACTGTTCCTCAAAGAATGACTAACAGTTTGTAATTTTTTTCAAGTGGAAATAGGTGTTCAATGTTTCTGTGAAGTTACTAATGCTTTTTGTATTTTAAGTTCTTACAGAGTGTATGATTCTTTTTTTTTTTAACCTTAGTTGCTTTCTCTTCTCTTTTCTCCAAATTATACTCTCATTTTCACTCATTCATAAGTGTAATCAGAATGTGTACCAGTTAAGAGCATGTGGGTAGGAAATCAAAGATTTAAAAAATTGATGCTGTTTGCTAATTGTTACTTTGAGAAACATGTATAGATGAAAGATTAGATTTAAAATTTATTTCAAATTTAGTTTTCATCCTCAAACTTACCACCCTAGTATTCACTCATTTTAAAATGAGTATTTTAATTACCTTCTTTCCTACAGCATAAATCTGTATTTTTTTATAAACATATATTAATTTTTAAATTATTTTCTTTGTTAGCACTAACACCTTACCATTTTACTTGAAGTTTTACAATTTTTAAAACAAAGATTCTATTATTTTAAGGTTGAGCATTTTCTTTTTGTGTTATCTTTTTTTCTCTCTTAAATAGCTTAAAGAGATAAATTCATATACATTTCATTTACCCATATAAAATGTACAATTCAGCAGCTTTTAGTATTTTCACAGAGCTGTGCATTCATTACCAAAAATAATTTTAGGACATTTTCATCACCCCCCAGAAAACCTTGTGCCTTTTAGCAGTGACTCTCATTTTCCCCAAATCTATTTCCTGCAGCCCACTCCAACCCCAGCTCCAGACAACCACTAGTCTACATCCTATCTCTGCAGATTTCCCTGTTCCGGACAGTTCCTAAAAGTGGAATGATACACGATCTACTCTTTGGTGAATGACTCCTTTCAACTGGCAAAATGTTTTCAAGGTTTCTACGACACCTTGATAAGACGTCATGTGTCACGCTCGGCTAGCTCCTGTATTTCATTATTTTCAGTGTGTTTCTATGTACTGCCTCACCAAATAGACCAAATACATCTAGGGACGGTTTTGATAGCTGTGGTTTTGTAGTCTAGGGGCAGGACAGCCTGGGAAATGCTCCTTCCAGTCCTTTTTCTGGGGAAACTCCTGGAGGGGGTCTTCATACAGGCCCTGCCCCCCAGTGTTCAGTCTGGGATGAATACCTGACTCAGTGGATCTTCCCTGGGAATTTAGAGTTAAGAACTGAGACATGGGGTCTCACACCCCATCTAGAGATGTGGCTGGAGAGGGTCGTGTCTGCTGCTATGTGGAAGAAGGCGGTACACGGTATAAGAGAAGGAAACCCACGTGAAGAGATGAGCCATTTGTGACACCTGGCAGCATTTGCATTTCTGACTCCATTCATATCTGAGGCCCGAATGCATCCCTGGCCCTCCTCGCTGCCTGTGGGGCACCCTGTGGTATGCTTTAACATATTCCGTGCCAAGTATTTAGATATGGGAATGACTGCTGCGGCTAAAGAATCCTGGGGACTTCCTAGTGGTATCTGCCAGGGAAGTTCTTGCAATCTGCCCTGTAGTGCAAGGGACATGGTTTCCATCCCTGGTCGGAGAGCTAAGATCCCACACGCTGCAGAGCAAATAAGCCCATGCGCCACAATTATCGAGCCTGTGCTCTAGAGCCTGGGAGCTGCAATTACCGAGCCTGCTCGCCATACCTACTAAGATTGCACGTCATGACTAGAGAGTTCGTGGGCCACAACGAAAGACCCCACATGCCACAACTGAGGCCCGACACAGCCAACAGAAATATAAACATCAAAAAAGCAGTGTCTTGGGAGAGTTCAAAAGTGGGGGTCACCTATTTCTGGAGGTACCATTTTAGTGGATAATCAAGACCTAGATTAACTGACCTTAATATTTAGCATCCGAGGTATTTTACGTTAGTTGAAGATGTCTTCTATTAACAAACTTAAGTTCTCCATGAATACTAATGATGCATCATCATATTTTGTGGGTATTTTTCATCATTAAAAAATGCATTACCAAGCACATGCTTATATGGAACACATAGAGTTTTTCCTTGCACATTTCATCTGTTTGAATAAACAGGTGCTCTTTCTTATTTGGGCTTGTTTAGTATCATGAAATAAATAATTGGAAATTGAAGACAGGGAGAAATCTCAGGCATGCAGAACACTTTTTTACTTCAAGTGTACATTTTAGCATTTTGTACATGCACTAAATAAATACTTAAAAAAATCTCTAAAATGCAGAGTTAACCTATTACTACTTTGCAACATTACATTTATTTGCTGTTTAAAGAGAAGGTTTGGGTCTTTACACCTGAAAATTTATGAGATTATAAATATTTTTGTTTATTCAAGTGCATATAAAAGACAAACTCTAAGAAAATATCCTGACCCCTTAAACTACTTTCTTTCTGCATGGATATGTGTCATAGGAAGGAAGTCTTGGCATTTATAATAATTCTGCATGTTTGGTATAGATTCCTGGCCTTTTATAGGCAACTTTTTTTTTTCCTCCCCAGGGTCCTATTTTACCACTATTTGCAGGCAAACCTTAACATCAATTCTTTTTACTAACTTGTAAAATGGCTGCTTGTGCAAAGCTCTGAAGGACCAAGGTAAGAAAAAGAAAAAATACGTGTCTAAGAAAGGAGGATGGGGAAGAGGAAAATATGGTGAGTCAAGATGAAGGAGTGGATCATCAAAAAGCCAAGAGATAACAAATATTGGTGAGGATGCAGAGAAAAGGGAAAGCTTTGTGCACTATTGATGAGACTGTGAACTCACATAGCCTGTATGAGAAATTGTATGGAGGTTTCTCAAAAATAAAAATAGACCTACCATATGATCCAACCATCCATTTCTGGGAATATATCCAAAGGAAATGAAAACACAACATGGATTCAAAAAGATATCTGCACCCCCATGTTCATAGTGGCATTATTTGCAATAGACAAAACATGGAAACATCCATCAATACACAATAAAGAAATTGTGATACACACACGTACATACACACCAGAACATTATTCAGCCATAAATCCCCAGGAAATCCTACCATTTGTAATAACATGAATGGACCTTGAAGCCATTATGCTGAGCGAAATTACTGAGACAGAAAGACACATCCCATATGTGGCAGAGGGTGGGTTTGAGGAAGAATGGATACATGTATATGTGTGGCTGAGTTCCTTTGCTGTTCATCCGAAACTGCGACAGCATTGTTAATTGGCTATACTCCAATACAAAATAAAAAGTTTAAAATACATGAAGCAAAAAAAGAAAGGCATATAGTATATAATCTCACTTATATGTGGAATCTAAAAGAAAAAAATTAAACTAATTGAAAAAGAAATTAGACTTGTAGTTACCAGAGACAGAGGGGAGAAGGTGGGGAAATTGGAGGAAAGTGGTCTAAAGGTATACACTTAGGTTATAAGATAAATGAACTCCTCTGTCCATGGAATTCTCCAGGCAAGAATACTGGAGTGGGTTGCAGTCTCTTCTCCTGGAGGTCTTCCCAACCCAAGGATGGAACCCTGGTCTCCGGCATGACAGGCAGATTCTTTACCATCTGAGCCACCAGGGAAGCCCCTAAATGAGTGCAGGGGATATAATGTACCAGGCGATGACTGGAGCTGACACTGCTGTGTGATATACAGAAAAGTTGTTAGGAGAGTAAATCCTATGAGTTATCATCACAAGGAGAGTATTTTATCCTTTCTTTTTTTGTTGTATCTGTATGAGAAGATGGTGTTAGTTAAACCTATTTAACTAAGCAGTGGTCATCATTTCACAATATATATAAATCAAACTGTTGTGCTGTACACATTAAACTTATTACAGCCATGTGTATCTATTATTTCTCAATAAAACTGGAAAAAAGGCTCTCCTAAAAAAACAAAACTGAAGACGGAGTGGGATCTGAACTGGATTTCTAACAAGCCAGAGAGCACAATCTCTGGGTGCAAGAGGCAGGTGGTGCCAATCCCAGGAGGGTGAGGTCCTGGATGTATGAGGCGAGCAGTGGGCTCTTGTCAATGAACGCTGAGTCTACATCAGGGAGTGGGTCCGATTTTAGGAGTCTGTGGTCCGCTGGAAGGTGCAGGACTTTACAGACCTTACAGATGGGCAAGGTTTCTCACTCAGGTAGAACGTGGGGACCTGGTGGACTCATGCTGAGATAACACGGGAGGCTGGGAAGATCCAGGGCGTGAACCTGCAAAGGTCATCTGAGCTGCATGTATCACGTAGGATGGGGACTTCTCAAGCTGTTTACTTGGAGCCCTGCCCAGGACTGGTGGAAACAGAGCTGACTGGGCCCTGAGCTCTAAACTCTCTGTCAACCACAAAAGTTCCTTTTATCTGGTTTTTGTACAAGTGTATGGGGGCGCAGTTTGTAGAAGATTTGAGAGAGAAAAAGCGTTCTGTTGCTTTGGTATTAAATAGTTCAAAATCGTCCATCAGAAGGTATTTCTTCAGCCTGATGTTACAAGGAGACCCCAAGCTGCTCTGGTGGGCGCTGAGGTTGTCCTTGTGTCTGGGGTTGGATGGGCTTCTCCATCTTTCAAGGAAGTCACTTTGCTCCACTGTCAGTGGTCACTGAGGTCGTGGAGAAGCCGCGGAGGAGGTACAAGGAGGGAATACTTCCTGGGAGAAAGGTGAGGGTATAGGAAGTGATATTAGGGGAGATCACTGGTAGGTAAATGTTCTTCAAGGAGAGGCTACAAATACGCCTCTTGACCACTGGTCCAATAGCAGTTAGGGACTAAGCATCACATAAGCAAAAAACCAAGTTCCAGTCCTGTGTATCATCTAACCGATGGTTAGGTCCAGGAAGGCGCTATTTTATTTCAGCTTGTGGGCAGCAGGGCTTGCCAAATGACTGACCTACAAAACTGAGTCAGCCCTGCAGACAGGGAAATGAATTTGACCTCAGCTGAAAACCAAATCTAGTAGCTCGATCAAACTTCATCGGTGGCTTGATTCAAGTTACATAGCCATTCTGTGCGGGTGAACACATGGCCTCTGGGTAGGGAGGGAAAGAGGCGCCTCTGTGGACCACACCCTCAGCCCGTTCCCCTTAGTCTCTTGCATGGGATTCTGCAGGCCCAACGAATTTGAATGGAGAATCACCCAGAATGAAGGAATAGCACTGCTCATTACACAACGAACTTTTGAAGACTGTAGACCACCAAGTGGGGAAGTCAGAGGACCACTTGCATAAATAAGAGTTGCTTGAGTGTGTAAAAAAAAAAAAAATGATAAAGCAGGCTCCTAGACTTCATCTAAAATCCACAAAGTACAAATTTCTGAGGGTGGGGCTCAGGAATACACATTGATGCCAAGTCCCAGGATAACTCTTAGGCATTCTAACCTTTGAGAATTATTGCTTTAAAGCCCAGGATGGCTCCGATATGAAGCTATAAATCCGGAGCAATGTGACTCCACGTTGCCCTCCATAGTGTTGTTCTTGACTAAATGACAAAGACTCTACAAATTGTATTGCAGGGAATTACCGTGTCTCAAAAATTGCTGTACCAGAGGTAGGGATGAATCATATGGTAAATCAACCTGTGACTGCTTGCTGGCAGAAGGAGGGGAAATCTTGAGATGGAAGAGAAAGATTGGAGACTAAGATGTGCCCACAAGGGGATCCCTCATTGAGAGTTTAGTTTTTATTTCCTTTTCCCTTTGGACTCTGGGAATAGTCAGGTTTAATGCCCAGGAATAATTATTCCCTGGGTAACTCACATGCTTCAGTGAAGGCTGTTGCACACATATAGTGTAGTTTGCATGGTGTCTTAGGGGAAATTAGGGGCAGACCAGTGAAGGGAAGTGTGGCTTCCTGAGATTCACCCATGGCAGAGGCCAGTGTGTATAGACAGCACTCATTATAGGCTGGAGCTTACAGAAGTCCATGCTGGGGCAGTGGCTCATGCCACCACTGGGAGAAGAATATGACAAGGATCAGTTCAGTTTAGTCACTCAATCATGTTCAACTCTTTGCGACTGCAGCACACCAGGCCTCCCTGTCCATCACTGACTCCCAGAGCTTGCTCAAACTTATGTCCATCAAGTTGGTGATGCCATCCAACCATTTCATCCTCTATCATCCCCTTCTCCTCCTGTCTTTAATCTTTCCCAGCATCAGGGTCTTTTCCAATGAATCAGTTCTTCGTATCAGGTGGCTGAAGTATTGGAGTTTCAGCTTCAGCATCAGTCCTTCCAATGAATATTCAGGACTGATTTCCTTTAGGGTGGACTGGTTTGATCTCCTCACAGTCCAAGGGACTCTCAAGAGTCTTCTCCAATGGCACAGTTCAAAAGCATCAATTCTTTGGTGCTCAGCTTTCTTTATAGTGCAACACTCTCATCCATACATGACTACTGGAAAAACCATAGCTTTGACTATACAGATCTTTGTTGGCAATGTCTGCTTTTTAATAGATTCTCTAGGTGACAATGATAAGAGCTATCAATTGCCACTGTCCCCACTCCTACTTTTATTTTTGTCTTCAACCAACTCCAAACAGATTTTTATCTCTGCTATCCCTGTAAGTGCTCTTCCCAGTGTCTCCAGTGACGTTTTATTGCCAAATTCAATGATAGGCTCAAGGATCTCCTGTTTGCTCTACCAATAGGTATTTGCCCCAGTTGATCATTTCCTTGTTGGAAACCTCTTCCCTTCACTTCCAGATCAGCCTTCAACCTTGGTTTTCCTGCTCCCTCACTGGGGGCTCCTTTCAAGTCTCTGTTACTTATTCTTTCTCAACATTGATGTCACCTAGGACCCAGTACTTGGGTATTTTCTGTTATTACCTTTACTCAACACGTGGATGGATGACTCTCAATATATTTATCTCTAGCTCCAACCTCTTCTCGCTTATAAATCCAACTGCTGACTGGCCTTCTCCACTGGGATGTGAAAGTGTTGAAAGTGTTAGTCACTCAGTTGTGTCCGACCCTTTGCAACCCCAAGCACTGTAGCCTGCCAGGCTCCTCTGTCCATGGGATTCTCCAGGCAAGAATACTGGAGTGGGCTGCCATTCCCTTCTCCAAGGGATCTTGCCGACCTAGGGATCGAACCTGGGTCTTCTGCATTGCAGGTGGATTCTTTTCATTTGAGCCACCAGGGAGGCCCATCTGCTTAAACATAGAACTTTGCAAATACTAGGTTTTTCTCAGTGTTTCTTTAACAAACATATCATGCAAAATTAGAAATTTTTAACATAGGTACTTAAATTATACATGGAATATATGTTCATAGTATTTCAAAATTCATGCAACTTCTTTGGAAAACATAGCTTCTTTGGAAAATGGACTGTAAAACTTAATAGATTTTCCATTTTGTCAACTGGAATATTTTATCTTAGTTTGTTTTTCAGTGCTAATTTTTTATTCTTTGTTCATTTGACCTGCCAATTGTTCTTTTTTATGATAAAGTAGCTTTTAGTATTTGTTTCTTTAAAAATTTTGGTGCCTTTTCAAACTGGCATGTTCTTAAAGTATTTTTCTTCCTTGATTAAAAGCGTGTGTTTAATCACTTCAACTTTACCAAGTAAAACTAAGCCATACTGTTTTTAAGCCAATTAAGAAAACTGCAATTTTTAAATGTAACATTTTGGGGTGATGAACACATGAGACTTGACTTGATTTAGACTGAAAGAAACTGCCTTAAGAAATTCATTGAAAGTTGTAGTATTGTCTGAAAGTTTAAAAAGAGGGGAAAAAGAGAGCAGTTTTGTTTTACAGTTAAAAAAAAAAAAGTCTGGTTATTCTACAATGTGAAAGAAGACAAAGCAAATTCAGGGTGCACAATAAGTTGTAGAAAGTGTAATTTATCTCCTTGAAAATAATAAATTTGAAAAGAACAATGAAAATGCACTGAAAATTTGAAAGCATTAGGTCAGTTTTGATGGATTTGTTCATAAAATGGAGGCGATGCTGGTGAATGTTGTAAAGTATTATATGGGTGATACACGGAAAGAGTGAGTTACAGTTTAATTTTTTCTATTAAAATAAAAATGATCACAGTTTTTAAAAAGATCTTTTAAGTGGGGCTGGCGTGGACCAAAATTCCCCCCCTTCTCTGGCTGATTTGTAATTACTGATACATTCAAGTACACGTTGAACATGCACGTGAAATATATTTGGCCAATGGAAATAAGAAATAGAAAATACTCTAAACAGATCAATCCAAATGAATTCTCTGTCTAAATGAATCATGCAATCAAATAAACAAAAAGCAAGCACAGAAAGAAAAATGGAAAAAATTTGATTTGGGGTGTTAGAACTGGAGGGGTGGGGGCAGAGGTGTAATGGGAAGAGAAGGGGAAGGAAGGATCAGGCAGTGGGGTGGGGGGAGAATGTACCCTGAGGCTCCCTCCTCCAAGAATGAAGAGTCGGAGATGCTGCTGAACAAAACTTGGGTCCCCTTGTCCATGGGCAGGAAAGCCAATCTATTGATGCTGGGTGTGGTGAAGGCAAGTGCAGTGCTTATTGCAGGCACCACGCAAGGAGTCCTGGAGAGCTTAAAAGGCCTGCACCTCCCGAAGGCTGTCGGGGCAAGATTTTTAAAGACAGAGTGAGCGACAGGGGTTGTGAGGTGTGTGATCAACTCATAGATGTTCTCCTAGTTGGTTGGTGATGAGGTAATTGGGAGTCAACATCATCAACCTCTGGTTTCAGCCTGTCTGGGGTCTGTGTGCTCTAGGGCAGCATACAGTGGGGGTTTCAGTATTTGCAAAAGACCTCAAAGAACACGGCTCAGAATATTATCTGTAGCCCTTGAGAAGGAACTAGAAGTCCTTGGCTTTGTTTAATGGCTACCCTGTTATTATTTTGTCTGGCTTGACTGTTTACCTTTGCTTCTGCATTTTCTCACTTTGCTGATTCAATTTATTCTTTGGGACTCAGGGAAGGTCTAGGAGGTTCAAGTTTATCTACAGATAAGAGGCAGGTGGAGGACATGGCAGGGAGGGTTCCATAAGGTTACAGAAATGATGGCTAGATAGATCCTGGGAGTTCTGGAGGAGGGAATTCAGGGAGTTTTGTCTGATGTCCTTGATTTTAGGGACGTAGGAGGAGGCAAGGCCATTGTCTTGGGACAAGGTTAGACATGGGAAGGGGTCAGACGGGAGGTCTGAGCAGGGAAAACAAAGTTTGTATGAGTGCAGTGGGTAGGGGATGGCAGCAATGTGAATGCACTTCAGGTGTTTCTTGAAAAGTGTTTCAGAAGAAGGGAGAGCATGAAGTCAGTTAAGCACTGGGCCCATTTTTTAATTTTTTGCCTTTAAAAAGTGCAGGGCTCATGTATGGGGGGCTTCCCACCTTCCCACGGTCAGTGGTAAAGTATCTGCCTGTCAAGCCGGAGACGCAGGTTCAAGCCCTGGATTGGGAAGATCCCCTGGTCTACGAAATGGCAATCCACTCCAGTATTCTTGCCTGGGAAATCACATGGATGTAGGAGCTTGGAGGCCTACAGTCCATGGGGTGTCAAAGAGTTGGCCACGACTGAGTGACCAAACCATGACCACCACCCCCACCGGGTGTGAGGGGCGGTCTGGAGCCACGCCCCACACTCAGCATTCTCTGTCACCTCCAGGCACACACACAGGTTGTGGGGGGGGGGGTTACACTTCTAAACTGGGAGCCACCGTCTGCACCCTGAGGTCTGAGATTATTTCAGCCTCTCATCTTTCCCCCTGAGCCACTTTATCCTGTGAAAAACACGTGCTTGAGACACAGCTCACACGATTTTGGCTTTATATACTCTCCCATCTGAATCTACTCTGTGATCTCAGAAACAAAATGTAGAAGAAAATGGAAAAGCAAAGAAGAAAGAAAGAAAGAGTAATCTCCATCTGCAAACCCCTTATCAGAAAATTTCAGAGTTATCACGCCTGCTCTAGGCAGTCTTCCGCTACCGGGCTTAGACGCTGGGCTGGGACTTGGCAGGGAGAGAATGCCAGGGGAAGCAGAGGAGGGCAGAGGTGGTTTGTCTAACTCCAGTTCCTGCTCCTGATGGAGCGATGACTTCCAGGAAGTCATTTTCTCACAAAGTCACCGTGTCTTTAGGCTGCAGTCCTGTATTTTGTCTCTATTGCCCTTCATCGTATCTCTTCTTTCTCTTAACTAATCAAAATCATTCAGGCTCTGTGATGCCCCGTCCACCTCGATTAAGGATAGTTCTGCAGTTCGGTCCTTGGTTTGATCTAAGAAAATTAGGTGAACGTTGATGGGGATACGACCATGGGCAGGCCCCGGGTCTAGCAATGTGAGCGGACAGGGCTGAGTAGGAAGACACAACGCAGGCAAAGAGGCCGAGCCTGGCAAGTGCAGGGTCAGAGAGGGACAGGATCTGGGAGATGGCTTCCAATTAGGAAGGCTTGGGAATGAGTGAGTGGGGCGTGACTTTAGAACCGGGCTTGCAGGGTTTAAGTGATGAGGCAAGATTTGGGCCAGATGCTAGGGAGAAGGGGACGGTCTTCCTGGTGGAAGAAACCAGGCGAGCGGAGGCATGGTGGTGGGGGCAGGGGGGGGGGCCGTGGGGAAGGGCAGAAAGGAAGCCAGGAACACTCATGGGCTGCACCAAAAGCTGAGTGAGGAGGGGTGGAGGCGCCCTAGACTTGCGTGCTCTGCTCAGGAGTTTGGAACTTTTTCTGTGAGCAGTTCAAAGCCTTTGAAGGCTGCCTGATCATTGCCAAAGCTTTCTCGTTTATCTGCCTGTTTGCAGTTCAATCTGTGCTTCCCAGTTTCATCTGTTAAGAAGTAAACTCTGGAACTTCTTGGGCTGCTCTGAGGTCATTTTTGAATCCTCTGCTCTCCACTGATCCCTCCTTATCTGGGTCCCCCCTCCTTATCTGGGTCCCGCTGTTTCGCTTGGCTCATCTTGACTCTCTGTCAGCACTATCTCTACATAGCGGGTTCGCATGCTTCCCTTCTGAGAGTGCAGGATCACATTTTGCCAATGTTCAGTTTTAAGATGTTTTCTCACGTTTTCAAGGATGTGATTAGGAAGAAAACATGTACGCGTGTAATGAGCCATAGGTGGCATCCTGAATATTGTTATGGTATAGCTGAGATAAAAACTTTAAGAAACACAGCAAGCATCTCACACCCTCAGACTTTTGGCCCTGGAACCACTTTATTTATTTATAAAAATAAAAATGTTTTTATTTATTTATTAAAAAATTAGAGTGTTGTGATAATTACTGCTCTTCAGCAAAGTGATTCAGTTATACATACATATATGTGTGTGTGTATATATGTATGTATGTATATATATACATTCTTTGTTTAAATTTCTTTTCCATTGTGGTTTATTGTAGGATACTGAATATTGTTGTCTCTGCTGTTCAGCAAATCCTTGTGCTTATCCAGCCGATACATGAAAACTTACATCTGTCCACCCCAACCTCCCGCTCCATCCCTCCCCTCCCCCTTGGCAGCCTTTACCAGGCTGTTCTCTATGCCTGTGATCCTGTTTCCGTGGCATAGGTAGGTCCATTTGTGTTATATTTTAGATTCCACATGTAGATGATGTCATGTGGCGTTTGTCTTTCTCTTTCTGACATCACTTTACATAGAAGTTGACAGATAAGAAAATGGAAAGGAAGATCTTGATCCTTACTTAGTAGGATCAAGATGATCCTTTTGCTTAGTAGGCTCAATGATGAAAGTTCTGGAGGATTCTTTTTGTGGCACTTACTAGGCGCTCATTAGCTGTTAGTTATTAGAAGAGCTCATGTCTGGGTGGGAGGCACCAGATTTCCTTCCCATGCTGGGATCCCTCATTTAGACCCAAAGTTCCACAGTGCGGTGTGTTATTTTTGATGAAAAAGAGCAAGCCATCAAAGGGAGCAGTTTGGTACATATGGCACATCCATATGAAAACGCTTATGTCATTTCTTAAAAGGTGATTACTAAAACCCTTATAAAATACTATAATGTAATGTTAAGAGGAGAAAGGCAGAATGGAAAATTGCATATCACCAGGGATTTATTTTTTTTTAATATATGCTAAGTAGATTTATTATGGTGATCACTTTACAATTTATACAAATATTAAATCATTATGATGAAAGTAACAAAATTGTATGTCAATTTATGTTACAATAAAATTTTTAAATGACTTTACTGTCAACTTGGAAGATATGTTTATAGACATATAAAATGTTTTAAAAGTCATAGCTAAATTATATGACAAGATGGTAACATAGAAAGATCTTGAACTCACCTACTTGGACACACCAAGTCTACAGCTATATATATAAAAATTTCTTCTGAAAAAAATTCTAAATGATAACTAAGTAATAGCTCAGTGATAACTACACATCAGGCAAAGGAGAAAACCATATTGAATGCGGTAGTAGAGACTGGGATACAATCTTGTTGTTAACCCCACTCCTGGTGCAGCAACCCACCACTGGGAGGGAACTCAAAACCTGGAATTTCTCCTTGTGGAGTAAAGTGTTTAAATTCTACATTGGGTTCCCCAATTTTTAAGACTTGTACCTGAGACATGAGTTCGTAAAATATCTAACTGTCAAGACCAATGGGGCTCATGTCCAGGAAACCCACAAGACTGTAGCTATCTGAGAAATAGCTCTGAAAGGACTCATGCACATGTGTTTCCCTGTCCCATGGCCCAGGTCAGATTTAGCCAACCTTTAAGTGAAAGGCTCATTTGCTTAGATTAAAGCATTAACCTTAAGTGTAAGTATCTAATTTATCTTCCCTGATGGCTCAGAGGGTAATGAATCTGCCTGCCAATGCAGAAGATGCAGGTTCAATCCCTCGGTCAAGAAGATCCCCTGGAGGAGGAAATAGCAACCCGCTCCAGTATTCTTGCGTGAAAAATCCCATGGGCAAAAGAGTCTGGTGGCCTCAGTCTGTGGGGTTGCAAAGAGTCAGACACGACCCAGTAACAGAACAACAACTAGAATCTAATTAAACACAGTGCTGGGACACTATCTAGTGAAAGACTGGTGGGTGCCACTTTTACACACTCCCTCTGATTTGCTCTAGCCAGTGAGAACCAACTTTATGTTCCCCCTTTGTCTCACTCTAGCCTCGCGGCATCAGCTTCCATCTCTCCCTTGACTTAATTGAGCTGCTGCTGCTGCTAAGTCACTTCAGTCGTGTCCAACTCTGTGCGACCCCACAGACGGCAGCCCACCAGGCTCCTCCATCCCTGGGATACTCCAGGCAAGAACACTGGAGTGGGTTGCCATTTCCTTCTCCAAATCGAGGTAATCGATACCATTTTTTCCCCTCAATTCTGTGTTTTCCTTCTTGTTTTCCAAATCTTTTTTTTTTTTTTTCCCTCCCAATGGGCATCATCTTTACACTCCCCCATACCTGCCTATGCTCAGTAGGGACTGTCTTCACGCTCTCCCCTTCCCATGCTATAAAGCACCAGAATCACCTGAAAGAGAGCTTTTACACATATCTGGTGGCTGGTTTTCATAGCTACCACCCGGTGGTAGCTTGATTGCCCTTGGCTCTTGAAGGTAGGTGAGCTGTTTCCCTGAGTCCCATGGGGCTGCAATAATCAGAGAAACAGGTCTTGGTAGGCTACCATCCCCAGGACACTGCACAGAGAGCTAACTGAAACAACCCCAAGTGTTTTGTGAAAGAAGTTTTGTGAAAAAAAAAAAACTCCTTTTGTGAAAGGAGTTTTGGCCTGAAGGGTAGACTTCTGATTTGATCAACATCTACTGAATTGCTCTCAGGGAACAAAGGCCAATGGATGGAATCTGTCTTCTCTGTGTGCTTGAGCCATCTTGCTATTATCTCACAAATGTTAGCTTATACTAGTCTCCAGAGCCCCAATTTTTACATCTGCCTCCAGAGAGCACCTCTAAATATGCCTGGCTCTGGCAGCTAGCAGGATTGTTTAAACACTTTAAAAATGAGAGGTGTCTGTTGCACAGATAGCCTCTTGAAGACTGAAAGTTGGACCCAACGAAGGTGGTCCCTGGAAGGGGCTGACCAGATACAGGATTGCAGGCTAAGTCTGAAGCTAAGTGAGCAATACACATCCCTGAGTATGAATATGTTTTCAAAAGATGTTTTCAAAATATGTAAGGTAAAGAGTGTCATTTGCCTGCATCCAAGTATCAAGAAAACCGAATTTGCTTCCTAGCTACTCCCTGCTTTTCCGTTTTCTCGTCTTTCCAAATACTTTCCACTTGGGTTGTTTCCTCTAAAATTGGTGCACAGATTAATGTTGTTAACTGAATGTCATTTGCAGACCTCTTACGAAACACACGCTCCTGGTTAGGTCCGCTGCTGTCCCTGGCTACAGCGCTCACAGAATCGTGAATTATATCTGTCTTTGTGGTTAATAGATGAACTCGTCCACATTAGGATTTGGGGCTGCCTCCTTCCCCAAGTGTCTGGGGACAGAATTGGCAGTAACGAGTGACCCCCTGCCTTTCACAGACGCACAGAGTCTGGAAGTTAACTTAGGTAGATGAGCTGGTAGGTTTATGGTCGCGGACCCCTACCATATAGGCATAAAGTTGCTTGCACATTATGTGAAGACCCAGAAATAAGACCCTGCTGTTAAAAGAGAGAAAGAAGCGGCCACCGGGTGTTCTGAGCACCCTGCGTGGGGGGAGTTACTGCATATTTCTATTTCTGTGAAGGAAGGTAACTATTTCAGCGCCTCCTCTTCTCTGATGCTCAGTCCTGAATTTCTTCTCCCCACTTATTACCCTCCGGCACTTTCCTGTGATGATATTTATGGACTGTGCTCTCTTGGAGATGCCTTTCCCCTGGAGCCTTCGGGGGGGAACTATAGCAGCTACTGCTTGTCTGTCCCCGTCCTGTGCTGTACACAACCAGCCATGTGAGGTCAGGATGAGAGGAGAAGACCAAACCAATGCCCTCTCAACCCACCTTTGCTCCTGCTCTGCACTGTGGAGTTGAGATCTCACCCTTTCCAAGATGTCCAGCCTGAGAAGTTATTTAAAGAAAGAAAGTGAAAGTGAAGTCGCTCAGTCAAGTCCGACTCTTTGTGACCCTGTGGACTGTAGCCTACCAGGCTCCTCTGTCCATGGGATTCTCCAGGCAAGAATACTAGAGTGGGTTGCCATTTCCTTCCCCAGGGGATCTTCCCAACCCAGAGATTGAACCCAGGTCTCCCACATTGCAGGCAGACGCTTTACGCTCTGAGCCACCAGGGAAGCCTGAGTTATTTAAAAATCTGCTTAAATAAGCCGATCTTCTTCCTGCCAGCTCCACCCGTACACCCCTCTCATATCTGACTGGCCCACCTCTGTGTGTGGGCGTCAACACGTGGAACTGCTGAGAGGTGGCTCACAAATGGTAAAAGCATTCAGTGAAGAGTTAGCTGACTCTTCGCCTTCCTTTCTTCCTAAGCCATCACCTCTTACTCTGGGAGACCCAGGGATCATGCAGAACGCAAACTGGATGGTTCTGTAGATGATCTGATAGCATTTTCTAGATGAGGAGACGGATGCCCAAAGAACATTGCTCAAGATCACAGGCTGACAAGTGACAGCCATGGGGCATGATCACTTCCATCCCAACCTGGCAGCCTTTTCATCATGGCATTAGGCTTACTTGAGTTACATTCTCAATCCTGTAAACGTCTAAGAGGCTCTGCAGGAAAAGCCGGTTTGCTTCCAAGCTTTGCCCAAATGCCATCTCTTTCATGACACTTTTATAGATGGACCTGGTCATCAGAGACCTCTGCATCCTCCAATCTCCCTTAGCACTTTTTAAAACCGTGCAGAGTGTTTGGAGTCTACAGTACCGCCATCAATTAGGGTTAATCAGATACATGTTTTAGCCTCCCTACTGGACAACAGGAGCTACTCGAAGGCAGCAATTGTCTCTTAAGTTTTTGTTGGTCTCATAATGCTGGCGCAGTGCTTGGCAGTGGTGAACACTCAATAGAGGCTTGCTGCCCAAACGAAGGTGGGGATGAATGAATGAACAATGAACCCATTGGACTCGCACCTTGGTTTCCTCCTGGGTGAGGGTGCTGTAAATCACAGGGTGGTGGTTCTCTGGGGACTGAGAGCTTTGTGAGTTATGGGGAAGTCTTCCTGTCTCTCTGGCTGAGCGAGCAGTGATAACATTAAAACTGCAACCTTGGAGTAGCGAGCAGTTAGTAAATCACTGCTCTGGGAGGTTCATTCATATGGGCCCTTCATAAATAAATCAGTGAAATGGCTGCCACTCGTCAGTCAAGCAGGTCGGCTCCTCAACAGACCAGGTTTCTCGTGTTCACCTGGCTAGGAAGTGGATTGCTGCTGAAAATGGTTCCAGCATCATCAGTGTCCCTGCAGAGTCTCGGGCTTTTTGTCACCAGTGTCTGCCTCTTAAAGGACCTTCCTCACCAACTAGAAGAGGGCAGCCAGAGCTCGTTGTTGGATCACGGTGGTGATGGTAATGTGGGGCAGCTGTCACCCCTTCAGGTTTGTCCTGCACAAGGCTGAACTTTTTATTTGGCCTGGATCTCCCCCCTTGATAAGTGTTCTTATGGGGGATTCTGTGGCTTAGGGAGCGGCAAAAGTCACATCTCCATAAGAACTGTGGGAAGCTCTCCTGATAAGAAAAACTATAAATTCTGGTCCATGTCAAAGAATAAGTGACTTTTGGAAACCGTTAAGTGACTCTATGCATCCTGCATCCCATTAAAATATTTTTGCTTCTTTATCTTAGTCCTAAATGCCAGGATCTCTGGATGTTCAAGGTAGCAATTAATTGAGTTGGAAGGCTGATTCAGATTCCTGAGCTAATAGGAGAGGATGAGTGAAGTTTCTCCAAGTTCTTTCTTTTTCCTTTGCAATGTATTCAACAACAAGTCTTTATTAAGTACCTCATATGTGTCAAGAACCATGACAAGCTTTGGTGATAGGAACACGAAGTAGCTTTTGCGTTCGAAGATTTCATCATTGGAGAGGCTAGTGGATATGTGCATAGATGGTGTCTGGAGAGAACAGCCCTGTGATGGAGATGGGGTAAACTGCTCTGGGAATAGGAATGAGAATGAAGCATGCTGGCTTGGGGAAAAGTCACTGAACTGGGGCAGCAGGAACAGCAAGGAGAAAGGACTTGATGAATTCAGGGCATCAGGCATTCATTCATCCACAGATCATTATTGATCAATCCATGAGGCTGGCCCTGTGCTGACCCTGTGTCACTTTTGTATGTACGGGACTGCCTGGGGTCTCAGTCTTCCAGGACTCAGCATTCAGATGGAGATGACATTGCTATGGAGAGAGCTGGGAGATGAGATGGAGGTTGGGCTGATAGATGGTAAGAGGCTCTGGTTTTGGACTAAGAAGTGGGGACTTTGGCTGGCAACATCCTGGCTTATGGTCTAGTCCATTAATGGACCAGTCCATTAATGAGGAGTGTATATGTGTTTCCATTTTTGCAAACATTATTGCAGTGAATAACTGTGTTCTCGCATTATTTCATGCATGTGAGTGCCTGCTCACATGCATGAAATAGCATCAGGTTCTAAACTGGAATCACTGGGTCAGTGAGTGTGTGCGTTTGTAATTTTATCAGTGTTCACAGTGTAAGAGATGCACTCACATCCCTACTCACCACACACACACACACACACACATGCACTCTTCATTCACTCACACTGAAATGAGGATAATCTTTCATTTCACTCTCTAATAATTGCCACAGACGGCCAAGCTCCTGCTCTCTCTAAAGGCACTAAGGCATGTATTTGGGATGGATGAATTTCTGTCCTGGACAGATCCAAGAATACACTCCGTGTTCCACCTTGGTTCAGATTTCTGTCCTGTGGGGACCTGGAGTGAAGCAACGTGGGAAGAAGTGATTGGCCTTCAGGCTGTTTGACTATTTGACTCAAAGGTTAGGAGTGTCCCCATACACAACTGCTGAATGGGACTCTAAATAACTCACAGTGGGTGGCTCATTGATGAAGTCTTAATGTTTTGTTCATTTTTCCCACCTGTATTTTCAGCTTATGCCACTTGGGAAATGATTGCTCTAAGTCCCATTTGTCCTCAACTTTTAATCTTGGAGTGTGTGGACCTATTTAATGATCTACCACATCAATAATAGTTTATAATTTTTGGTCATTTTTGTGGGGTAATAAAAAGCTAGTAGCCTATGATTACTTGGATTTATCCCAAGAACATCAAACTTAAGTCTGTGTTTTTCAGGCCTCCTCCACGACCCGCTGCCACATACCTATGCAAGTGGAAGATGAAGGCAAAAATCTGTGGTTTTCAGGCATAAATCCTATGCATGCAAAACAAAAGATAACTGAAGTTTGGCCCATCTATCTCAGTTGTCATTTCCATCCTCCCTCTGAGTACATGGGGATGAGCACTGGCAACAGACTGCCCCCATGAAGGGGGAAGTTTCTTGATAAATGTCTGTGAGGACTAATCTTGCAGCTTTTAGCAAAAATATTGAGGGCAAGTCATACAGTTACTTTAAGTGCCAGAAAACTGAATTTGGCAATAGTGTTGAAGCCTTGGTATTAAACAGCTACATATTATATATGGGATTTAAAAAAACAATCAAGAAAATAGCCTTTTTAAGGACCTGCCCTGTGGAGGCACTCTATTAGATAGAATAGAAGGTATTTCCTATGTGAAAAAATAAGCAAATAAAAATTAGTCAGGGTCCCAGATTTTTGAAAAATTAGAAAGAATGGAAGGCAAATATATATGAACAGTTTAATTATTATAAGAGGGTTAATAGGCTTCTCAGGTGTCTCAGTGGTAAAGAATCCACCTGTCCAGGACACATAGGAGATATGGGTTCAATCCCTGAGTTGGGAAGATCCCGTGGAGAAGAAAATGGAAATCCACTCCAGTATTCTTGCCTGGAGAATCCCATGGACAGAGGAGCCTGGCGAGCTACAGTCTATGGGTCACAAAGAGTTGCACACGACTTAGCAACCGAGCACAGAAGAGAATTAATAGTATACATTACCAATACCTGAAACTATTCAATGCCAAACAATGGGACTTGAGCGTCTTATCCAGCTCTGAACTAGAGTTACCAGCTTGAAAGACCTCATCATAGCTCAAGGAAACTTTTTTAGGGGGCTAGGGTACACCTTGCCCTTACTGCCTATTCATTGAGCTTCAGTTCATTCACGTTCTTGTTGAACATCTCCTCTATGCTTTGCCTGCATATTTTGTGTTGATTCTCTCTCCTTAGCGGCCTTTAGGATACCTGTCTCCTTTTTTTCCCCACACCTTCGGGCTCCACTCAGGATAGCCCCACCTTCTATCTATCCAGGGCTTCGTGACTTGTCTCTTCTCATTCATCCCAGCAACCTGATCTTGTGCTCCCAGTTCTCTTTGCTAGAGGATCAGTAAACTCCTTCAGGCCCTCAAAAAGTTAGGGAGTTACCATATGGCCCAGCAATCCCACTCTTAAGAGTATACTGCAAGAATCAAAAATAGGAATTAAAGCAGATATCTCTACAATTCACTGTGGCATTGTTTACAATAGCTAATAGACAGAAACAATCCAAATGTTCATCATAGATGCATTGTTAAACAAACTGTGGTATATCCATACAATGGAATGTTATTCAGCCAGAAAAAGGAATGAAATTCTGATACCTGCTATAACACAGATTGACTATGAAACATTATGCTAAGAGAAGAAGCCAGATCCCAAAGGTCACATATATATTTTTTTTTTTGTTCATAGTTTTTCCAGTTTTTTAAAAATATTTATTTATTTGTCTGTGCCAGGTCTGATATGTATGTGGGATCTGATTCCCCGACCAGGTGTTGAACCCTGGTCCCCTGTATTGGGAGTTCAGAGTCTTAGCCATTGGACCACCAGGGAAGTCTCTCCAGTTTATTTTTAATTTCATATTAATTGTAGAAATATGGTTTTGAGCTCCAGCACTATGTCATCAGAATTGTAATTGAAATTGTATTAAGCTTGAACAAACCTTTGAAGAATTGTTATTTTCACAATATTTTGTTTTCGTTTACAGGAATATAGATGCCCTGTTGTCTAGTCACTAAGTTATGTCCAGCTTTTTTGCAAACCCATGGACTGTTGCCCTCCAGACTTCTCTGTCCATGGGATTTCCCAGGCAAGTATACTGGAATGGGCTGCCATTTCCTTTTCCAAGGAAGGTCACATATTATATAATTCCACTTATATATGAAATATACAGAAGAGGTAAATCTGTACAGAGAGAAAGCAGATTTTCCATGGATGCCATGGCTAGGGAGGGTGGTAAGTAGGCAGTAACTGTTTAATGAGCGTGGGGGTTTATTTTGAAGAGATACAAATATTTTGGAACTACATAGAGATGGTGGTTGCAGAACACTGTGAATGTACTAAATGCCAATGAGAGGTCCACTTTAAAAGATCAGTTTTATGTTATGTGAACTTTACTTCAATTAAAAACAAAAACAAAACAAATAACTCCTTCAGGAAACATGCTGTTGGGAGCCAGGAGGTTAAGTGCTCTTCCTCCTGATATAATTGCTTTCAGGGAGAGTTTCACTGCAGAAACAAAACATTAATTCAGGCGAGTGAGTTTCCGGGTTTAATTTAAGCAATGACAGTAATCCCTCTGACTGGTACAGAGCTTTATAGTTTAGGAGAGTACCTTAGGTCCAACCCCTTATGCATCTTTTACAAATTTCCCCTCATTGTTCTTCCTCATCTTATCACCCCCAAAAGATCACAGTTCTCACTTCCTGTCACCTCAAATAATGTCCCCCTACCTCTGTGTTTGATTCGGATCCATTCACTGAGGCCCCAGTCAAATGCCATTCCTGAAGCTTCACTTGGAGATACAAGCGCGGTCTGGTTGCTCAGAGCACTTTAGCCGCCCTCTCAGGTGTGCTCAAAAGGCCTTTGGAAAACATGTGAGTCATGATGAGAAGGCTAAGCTCCAGCCAGACAAGGCGGTACCAGTGGGATTCTCTCAGACCTTGGGGTCTGAATGTTCTCCTTAGGGTTTAAGACAGCCCCTGGTTATAAGCCAAGATCACCAATGCTGTCTCGGGCAGTGATGACACATACTTTCAGTAGGTACTTGTGGTCAATTAATTCATAAGAAAGGAGGCAAAAATGCACAGTGGAGGAAAGGTGGTCTCTTTAATAAGTGGTGATGGGAAAACTGGACAGATATGTGTAAAAGAATGAAATTAGAATATTTTCTAACACCATATACAAAAATCAACTCAAAATGATTTAAGATCTACCTACATGTAAGACTAGAAACCATAAAGCTTCTAGAAGAAACCATAGGCAGAATACTCTTTGATATAAATCATAGCAATATTTTTTTGAATTTGTCTCCTAAGTCAAAGGAAACAAAAGTAAAAATAAACAAAGGGGGCCTAGTTAAACTTAAAAGCTTTTGCATATCAAAAGAAACTATCCACAGAATGAAAAGAAAACCTACTGAATGGGAGAAAATATTTGCAAATGCTACAAACAATAAGGGGTAAATATCCAAAATATATAAATTGTTCATACTACTCACTGTCAAAAAACCCACAAACAACCCAATTTAAAAGTAGATAGAACACTGTTAATTGGTTATACCCCAATATAAAATGTTTTTGGTGTTAAAAAATAAATTAAATGCTAGAAAAAAGTGGATGGAAGACCTGAGTAGATGTTTTTCCAGAGAAGGCATACAGATAGCCAACAAGCACATGAAAAGATGCTCAACATCCTAACCAACAAAACCACAATGAGGTATCACGTCACGCCTGTCAGAATGGGTAACATCAAATAAATACCAATGTTGGCAAATAATAAATAACGAATGTTGGCAAAGATGTGGAGAAAAGTGAACCCTTGCACTGTTGGGGGGGAATGTAAACCGGTACAGCCACTGTGGAAAACTGTAGGGATATTCCTTAAAGAACTAAAAATAGAGCTACTGTATGACACAGCGATTCCACTTCTGAGTATATATCTGAAGGAAAGAAAAGCTCTAATTTGGGAAGACACGTACACCAGTGTTCACAGCAGCACTATTTACAATAGCCAAGGTATGGAAGCAACCTAAGTGTCCATCAACAGGGGAATGGATAAAGAAAATGTGGTGGATGTGTACATATGTGTGTATATATATATATATATATATATAATGCACAAACACAGTGGAATGCTACTCTGCCATTTGGAACAACATGGATGGAATTGGAGGGTATTATGTTTGGTGAAAAAGGCAGAGAAAGACAATACTGCATTATATCACTTATATGAAGAATCTGAAACAATAAAATAGTGCATATAACGAAAAAAAAACAGACACACAGATACAGAGAACAAACTAGTGGTTACCAGTGGGGAGAGGGTTGGGAGAGGGGCCAGATGTGAGTAGGGAATTAAGAGGTGCCAACTACCATGTATCAGATAAGCTATAAAGACATATGGTACAGCCCAGGGAATATGGTCAATATTTTATAATAACCATAAATGGAATGTAACCTTAAAACCTGAATCACGATGTTGTACACCTGAAACGTTTATAATATTGTAACTCAACTATACCTCAGTTAGAAACTACTGTTGCGTTTAGCCCTTTTCATTTATTCATTCCTTTTTGGGGAGAGGACGGTCTTTGAAAGTAAGGCCCCTGAAGATTAGGTCCACCACTGACATTTGTGGTGGAAGTCTATAATTTGTCCTCCACAAACATCTGCTGAACGATTGACTGAACAAAGGGAGAGAATGTGAGCTTTGGATCCGACGGTCCAACACTTAAATCCCATCTCTGAAAGGGGACACCCTATACTGTTGGTGGGAATGTAATCTGGTGCAGCCACTGTGGAAAACAGTGGGAAGGTTTCTTAAAAATCCAAAAATAGAGCCACCATATGATCCGGCAATCCCACTTCTGGGCATATATCTAGAAAAGATGAAATCTGTAGTTTGAAAAGGTTCCAAGGTTCCAAGGTTCACAGCATCACTATTTACAACAGCCAAGACATGTCAGCAACCTATGTCCTTTGACAGGTGACTGGATAAAGACGTGGTATAGATATACAATGGAATACAACTGTCATAAAAAGAATGAAAAAATGTCATTTGCAGCAACGTGGGTAGTCCTAGAGGTTGATTAGAATACCAACTGAAGTAAATCAGACTAAGACAAATATCACATGGAATGACATATATGGAATCTACGAAAATGATACAAATGAACTTATTTTACAAAACAGAAACAGATGCACAGACATAGAAAATAAACTTCTGGTTACCAAAGGAGAAAGACTAGGGAAGGGATAAGTTGGGAATTGGGGATTAACAGATAAATACACTACCGTATATAAAATAAACAACAAGGACCTACCGCATAGCACAGGGAACTGTATTCAATATCTTGTAATAACCTGTAATGGAAAATAATCTAAAAAAGGATATATTTGACTGAATCACTGTGGTGTACACCTGAAGCACTATAAATCAACTAGACTTCAATACAAAAATATAAATAAAAAAAGAAACCCATCTCAGGCACTCACTAGCTGTGTTGTCATGTAAATAGGGACGATGGAAGACCCAACTTCATAATTTAGTACTAGACACATTTAATAAATGGCAGCTGTTCTTCATCCATCAGACAATGATCAAAACTAAACAATGTTCAAAGAACAACACAAGCAATTCCCCTTGGCAACCGAAGATCATTCATTCTTGTGCCTTGGTCATGTGAACCTGGCTGAGCATTCCTTTATTCATTCACCCAACAATTATTTATTGAACTCTTCCTACGTGTCCGATACTGTTCTAGGAACAATAGGAAGCCCCTGGAAGGCTGTTACAAGAGGTACCATCCTTAGACAAGTGTTACAATGATCCTTATGCTTTGCTATGTGAATAATGGCCTAGAGGCTGGCAAGATGGAATGAGGTAGAATAAGAGAAAATGCATTGCAGTGTCTTAATGGAAAGAAAGTAGCTTAGGCTAGAGTGGAGGTTGTGGAACTGGAGAGGAGATTTGGACTGTATATTGGAGGCTGAACAGAGAGAACTTGATGGGTGGAGTGAAGGAAAAGAAGGCAGAGGTTGGTGCTTCAAATAACAGGGTGAGTGGAGCTGCAATTTCCTGATAGGGTGGACTCTGGGGGAGGAAGAGACTTAGAAATGAGTTTCAACAATCACAATTTAGATGTGACACTTTTGAGATGCCTATTGGATAGGGACAAGATTGGAGTTGTAGATATATATATATTTTAAAGTTGGTATAAAATGTACTTAAAAACATGAGAATAGATGAGATCCCCTTAAAAGAGAAAAGAAGAAATAAGGGACTGGGCTGTGAGAGGCAACCCGGTAGACAAGGCGTCCAGCATGTGTGCTCATGGAATTTAAGAGAAGAGTTTTCAGTGGGAGAAGTGAACATCTGCATTGAGTGCTGCTGAGAGAACTAAGTAAGATGAGGACAGAGAAGGGGCCACTGGAATCGGCATCGTGGAGATCACCTGGGATGTGGTCCAGGCTGTTGCAAAGCAGTGAAAGGTGCGGAAATCCCAAAGGAGCAGGTGGATGGGCCAGTGGGAGGTGAGGAAATGGAGCCAGTATAGACAGCTCTCTGGGGTTTTCTGTGACGTGTAGCTGTGATGGGTGCTGGAAGCTCAAGGCAGCTGTGGGGTTCAGGGTGTTCTGCTTGGTTCAGTGAAGAAACAAAAACGCTAAGGCATGTTCTTTGGCTGACATGAAGAATCAAGAAGAGATTGAAGGTTCAGGAGGGAGAGCTGATAACTGTAGGAGCAAAGCCCCTGAGAAGGTGAGAGGGTGGGAGAAGCAACCCGCAGGCCAGAACTGTGTTTGAGAGGCTGTTCTGGAAAGCAGGAGAAAAGAGGTATGGTCCATTTTGAAGGTTCTGGACATGAGAGTATTCTGGAGGGAAGGGAAGTATTCTTCCTTTCACTGGAGGGAAGTGAAATGTATGGACCCTTTAGCAGAATTTGGGGACACCCCCCCCCACACACACACACGCCCCTTGTATAGACATGCTCAGTGCCTGGGGCACACAGCAGGTGCATAATCTCTTTCTTGAAACAAAACACGATCCTGGGAGTAGAGGTCAGCTGCCTCCTACTGTAAAATATTACGACGAGAGCTGATGCTTCCAGGTGTGAGGTGGAGGGAAGGGAGATAGAAATTTGTAGGAGGGGAAGTGTGGAAAAAGGAGGAGTGTGGGGCCGGGGAAGAAAGCAGAAAGGGAAAGGACAGCCCGAGGGGGAAGGGGGCCAGGGGAAGCAGCCGTGTGAGAGGCAGCGCAGGGCACCGGTGACTTTTAACCAGCTCGGCGCCGCGGGGCACAGGAAACCGCCGTAACCAGCACAGGTGCAGCGACGCAGCGCGCAGCCGGCTCCCGGCCTGTGAGAAAGGAAGTGCAGGGATGGGCCTGGCTATAATTAGCACCCCGTGGTAGCCTAGAAAGCTGCCTGCTCTGAGGTCGGTAGATCAGAGCCAGCACACAAGAGCAGGGGCTGCAAGCCGCCTGCGGGAGCCCGGGGGAGGCCAGCCCCCTCCCTTCGCCCCTCCCCCCGAGTCTGTGTCTCTGCTGCCTCGGCTCTGAGCGCGCTGCCCTGAAGCCTGGTGGTGCTGGGCTCGGCCCTGGAGCCCGCGAGGCTAATTGAGGATGAAGGCGTCCAGAATTCCAGGACTATCACTGCTCTGTCTGGACGAATGTCCTTCACGGCTGGCATCCTCTGGCTCCGGGGGTGGCTCCAGCCCGTGGGAGTGGCACTGTCTTGGCAGACCCGGGAGACTGGCCTTGGCAGACACGGGGGTGGAGCGGGTGGGGGCGAGGCTTTCCCAAGGCCTTGTCTCCTTGGAGAGCCTTTCTGATGCTTTGGCACGTCCATGCCGCTCTCCGCCCCCCGCGCCAGCCCATCTTTGGCTCTGCGCCTCCTTTCCCACATGAGGACATCTTTTTTTAAATCATTACAGTGAAACAGGGAGGGAACCTGTTTCTGTGTGTGTGAGTTTGGAATTTCGGAGGGAAAAGGTAGAAGGCACCATCTGTTTTTGCTTCTCTCTACAACGGTGACGCCATAGGTCCCCTGCGGCTGCTCTGTGACTGACTCGTGAAATCCAGCGTGGGGCTGCCTCTGTGTCGTCCTCCCAGACCTGATGAGGCATGTGTTCAAGGCAGACCCCCCACCCCCACCCCCCGTGCTCCTCCTAAGGCGGGCCTCCTCCCCGCCTCCACCTGTGGGATCTTAACAACGTCCTTTCGCATTTGGATCTCATGTTAATTTCCTCGTAACACTCCACCTCCAATCTTGTTCTTTTTTCCCCAGGCGCCCCGGAATTAGCTGGCTTTCCCTTCCAAATAGGAGCCTTTCCTCTATGTTTGTGAAACAAATCGTTACCTCCTGTCTGCTTTCTTTTTTTCCAGACTCATCATCCCCAACGACTTTGACCCCTCATCCATTCACCAATTATCTGCTTCTGGCCAGCCAGGCGCCTTCACAAGGCTAGGTCCTGGGATGGATCCACTGACAAAATGTAGCCCTGGGATCTGGAGGAACTCACATTTTTTTTTTGTTTAAAAGAGCAGTATGGGCAAAATAGAAACATGTTATAAAATTAGAATATGAGGTGATGAGAAGCATAATGGAGATTAAAAATTTTTGTTGCTTCTTGAGGTCTTGTCACACCCCAGTGCTAACTATGCTGTGTACATTATCTTACTTAGAACTTAGGTCAGCATCATCTACTTATAGACAGGTCAAGTGTTCTGCCCAAATTCACAAGCTGTTTAAGATACCAGTCAGCCTTATAGAAGGGCAGATTCAGGGGTTCAAACCACAGAGACAAATGCAAAGTTTCACCCTCAAGTTCATATACCATGAGCAAGAATTTGAACTCAGGCCACCCGGCTGCAGAGGGCAAATGCTTGATTACGATGCCATTTTGCTTTCCTGGAGGGTTGTGGGGATACCGAGGAAACATGGATATAGGGGTGTCCTTAGTGGGGCTACTGCCTCTGACCTGAGCTGCAGAGATGTTTTTAGATACTCCCCCAGCAGGAAGCCCAATGTGCTAGCTCTGACCTTGCTGCAGTTCTTGGCACAGGCTAGTCAGTTTCATGTTACTGACACCTCTGCTGCTCTGAATATTCACTTTCTTCCAGCTTTCTCTCCACCCTGTAATCAGAGCTAGTGTGCAAAGGCATGGCCACCCCCATGAACCTCCGGCTATGGTCCATTCTCAGAGGAATCACCTTGCAAAGCCACACTGGGAGCTATTGAATTAAGTGCTGCTGCTTGGAGAAGGAAATGGCAACCCACTCCAGTTTTCTTGTCTGGAGAACCCCAGGGATGGGGGAGCCTGGTGGGCTGCCATCTCTGGGGTTGCACACAGTCAGACAAGACTGAAGTGACTTAGCAGCAGCAGCAGCAGCAGCAGCAGCAGCTTAGAAGGCAGCTGTTGACCTGAAGAGGATGGGTGGAGCTTTTCCTCATCATCCAGCAGCCTTGTTCCAACTGCGTGGGGAGAGTGGACTGTCCTGGGTGCTTCTGTGACGTGCCCGCCTGGCACCTGTTCTGTGGTGCCCACTGTGAGGGGCACAGGATGGGAACCTGACAGCTGTCTCCCTTCACCCCACTTCCCTGCCAGGCCATGAGCAGGCAGTTCTTGGCAGGGCTTGTGATGACTCCGCAGGTTTGAGCAGCCCAACACGAGACCATGTTCTCTTCCATTTTCCCGGCTCCAAGCAGCTCTACTGATGATTGCAAATTTCCGTATGGGGTTGTGTGTCTGCTTATGTCATTCTGGATGGAGATATGACCCGTACTAAGCATGACATGCAGCAATAATTACTATTATCATCATTATTTTTAACATCAATTGTTCACCATTGAGAGCAGTGGGCGTTGTCAGAGAACAGAATTAGACCTGTTTTTTTCTTTTTTTTTCCTTTCCCCAGTCAGCTCCCAATTTAAACTAAACAGAGATGGTTCATCAACAAGAGGTTAGGATGATGGTGGTGCTGGGGAGTGTTTGGTGAAAAAAAAAATTCAATTTTTTCTGTTCTTTTTGGGGGGCAGATATTAACCCTTGTAGTTCTCCCTTCTGATTTGGATGATTTTTGTCTTTTAATAAAAACCCACAATAATAATGATATCATACAGAATTTGGACCTCTGGGGTCACATTTTTGTAGTTATTTCATAAATCTGGGGGAACCAAGATTCATTAAATTTGAATTCACATGTGCATGAGACAGGGGGAAATGCCTAAATGGCCTTGGGAGAGCGTGGGCTGATGGAGGGGTCAGAGACTTTGCTGCTCTGAAATCTTGTTTGCCTTTTTTCTCCTGAGCAAGCATCTGCTGTGATTTCCTTGTTGATGAAGATGTTTATGTCTCCCTCTGTGAACTTCTGCCCTTACCCCTCAGCACCAGTTCCAGAGGAATCTTCCCAAATTAGCAGGTTCAAGCGTGCCACCCCCTCTCTTGCAATTCTTCACCCTTCCCCACTGGGCTGCCCACTCAGAGCTCAGAGTTTCTGGGCTTTTAGGCTTCTGCTTCCCTCCCCTCTCAAAAGCTCCATTTCCTCATCAGCCCACAAGCTCATTTTGCTTCCTTCTGCTTGGGCCCTTGGTCCTGTCGCTTCTCTGGCCTGCAATCACGTCCCTTCCCCTCCACTCATCCACTGCTTCCCCGGGTCCTGGCTGGCCCCTCTGGGGGCCTTTTCTGGTGCCTCAGTGTCTCAGCCTCCTGTGAACCCCTGTGGTACTTACGGTGGGTGATGGGTATGCTGTGTCCAAATTCTTCTGTTGAAGCCCTAAGCCCCAGGACCTCAGGATGCAATTGTATGTGAAGAGAAGGTCTTTGAAGAAGCGATTAAGTTAAATTGAATCCCGTCTGACTGGTGTCTTTATAAGAGGAGGAAATCTGGATGCAAAGAGAGAACCAAGGGGGCGTGTGCCCAGAAATAAGAGCATGTGAGGCCATGGTGAGAAGCTGGCCTGGGCATGTCGTGGACAGAGGCCGCGGGAGACACCACCCCGCCTGCATCTCAGATTTCTAGCCTCCAGAATGACGAGACAACAAAGCTCTGCAGTTCAGGCCACCCAGGCTGAGGCACTTTGTCGTGGCGGCTGGAGCGGACTAACACGCGGTGGGAGCTTGTAGTACAGTCCCCGAGATTCTGTCTTCCCTTCCTTCTGTGAGGGTGTGTGTCCTCGCTGACGCTCATGATTGTGGTGCCTTCCCTGCCCTCCTGGGAGAAGTGGACGTGCTCGCTGTTGGGCCTGGCCGTGTGACGCACTGGACCCAGGCGGAGAGGGGGCGCGGTGCATGCTCAGCAGAAGCCCTGAGCCCCTGCGTGATCGCCCCTCACCCTTCTCCTCACTAAGGGAGGCTCGTGTATGGGACGGTTGTGCTCCTTCACCTGGATCCTGGGATGTGAAGACACATGGAGCTGAGCCAGGGACACTTCCGGCAGTAGCAGGCATGTAACGTGGGTGAAAATTTACTCTTGTGAGATTTGGGGATTGTTATTACAGTAAAACTAGCACCCCAGTATTCTTGCCTGGAGAATCCCGTGAACAGAGGAGCCTGCTGGACTGCTGTCCATGGGGTCGCACAGAGTCGGACATGACTGAAGTGACTTAGCATGCATGCATGTATTGGAGAAGGAAATGGCAACCCACTCCAGTGTTCTTGCCTGGAGAATCCCAGGGACGGGGGAGCCTGGTGGGCTGCCGTCTATGGGGTCGCACAGAGTCAGACACGACTGAAGTGACTTAGCAGCAGCAGCACATCATTTATACTACAGTTTACTCTCTAATAACAAGGAGTTACTATTACCTGTGCTGTGTCTTCTGCTCTGGGACGGCTTCCTGAACCCCCAGCCCCTCATATGTGCGCTGCTATATCTCTATGCAATCACTCATTCTCACTGAGCTCATGAACACAGTCAATGTTTAATGAGCATCTGCTTTTCACCAGACACTGACCTGGTATACTGAATTGTGCTCTCTCTATCTTTTTAAGTGAATGGTTCCTTTGTTCATATATATATGTACATATACCCAAATATATATATATATATATATATTTGTTGTGTGGCATGCAGGATCTTAGTTCCCTGACCAGGGATTGAACCTGCACCCCCTGCAGCGGAAGTGTGAAGTCTTAACTACTGAACCCCTAGGAAAGTCCTTGAATCACTCTCCAGCCTCTCTTGTCTTCTCTACTAGCCCATGAGCTGCTTTGGGTCAAGCAACTTGTCCTTATTCATCAAGGTATCCCATTGTCTCGTGTGCTGTCCAGCATAGTATTACTCAATAAATATTTGTTAAATAAATAATGACCCCCATGTGCCTGCACAATTGGATTATTAAATTTTTCAAGGTTGGTGCCTGTTTTCTCCATCTTCTTTACTCTCCCAAAATCTGCTACAGAGCTGAGCATGGAGCATTAGAGCCTAACTCACCTATTGGAACTGAGTCCCAGCTGTCACTTCTTTGGGATCCTGACTTTGCTTATAGAATGGGAGAGTTTTTGATACCCATAGAGATGCATAATGATGCATGTGAAGGCACCACCGTTCATATCTTCTCTGTTTTTGCAGTTGTCATCTGTCAGTGCTCTCCTGGAAATGGATGAGGATAGCACTCGAGACAACATACATGTGTGTTCTCTTGGAACGAAACTTTTGTCATTCGGGGAGGTAGGTACCACATGGTCTGAGAGGATCAGAGGCCCAAACCTTCAGATTCCAGAGTGTGGATTTCTCTAGTCCTCTCTCTCAGTGGGTTAGCAGCAGCTGGTCATTGAATTCCAAGGAATCCTGGGAGCGCAAACCAACTTTTCAAATCAGGAAGTATGTCTGAAGGGAAGAGGAAGGCTAGGGACCACTTCCATCGAGCAAAGTGTATGTTTTGAAGCTTAGCAACCAGATGGGTTTCTTCCCTCTCATCACCATCCCTCACCAGCCTCCCCCCACCCCCCCCCCCCCCGCCCCCGTCACCTGACCGAAAGACACAGGGCAGCTGCTATGGGACAGCGCAGTGCAGAGGAAAGAAGCCAGAGCCTGTCCGGACACTTGAGTCTGAGTTTTACGGGTTTGAGTTTGACTGTTACTGGTTTATTAAATGAGCTGGACCTGGTGGGGTGCCAGGAGGAAGATGCTTTATTCCAAGCAGCTTGGAATTCCATGTAGCTTTTTCCGTCTACTTTTGAGAGCTTCTGTCTTTTGAGAGCTTCTCCAGGCACTGCATAGAGACCCAGTCAATGTAATATCAAAACCCTAAACTCTGATCTGAGAGTTGAGGATGAGATGGTCGGATGGCATGACCAACTTGATGGACATGAGTTTGAACAAACTCCAGAAGATGGTGAAGGGCAGGGAAGCCTGGAGCGCTGCAGGGCATGAGGTCACAAAGAGTCTGACATGACTGAACGACTGAACAACAACAAACTCTCGTCCAGTTTAAACATTTTTCTCCCTCAGCCAGGGCCTCTCTCACCTTCCGAAACCTGAAGTGTGGAAGCAGGAGGTGGTCAGCTTCTTCTTTCTCTGCCCTCTTGCTCCCTCGCTTGTTTGCCATCCTGGCCCCTCTGGGGTGGCAAAGAGGAGAGGTTGTATGGTGGCTGTTAGATGCTGGTGTCCTCTGATCCTGTCAGGCTCCCAATGCAGGTTTTTTCCCCCTATCATAAGGTGTGGGTAGCCAGCCTCCGAGATGGCATCCAGTGACCCCTGCGTCCTCACAGGACACTCCTGTGTAGCACCTCCTCCTGCCCGCCCTTGTACCCTGGTTGGTTTCTGGGACTGACAGAATATGGCATCAGTGATGGTGTTCTGAGGTTAGGTTATAAAAAACATCGTGGCTTCTGTTTTGCTATTTCATTAGCTCTGAGAGAAGTGAGCGGTCATGTTGGGAAGCCACCTGTGCGAACGTCTGTTTCCTGAGGAACTTGGGCTTTCAGTCATCAGCCAGTGAGGAGCCGAGGCCTCTTCCCAACAGCCTCCTGAGTGAATTAGAAGTGGGCGCTCCTGCCTCGTCAAGCACCAGATGAGACCGCAGCCCAGCCGACGTCAGAACCCCGACCTCGTGAGAGACTCTGAGCCAGAGCCATCCAGTTAAGCCTCTCCCAGTGTCCTGACCCTCAGGAGCAGCGTCAGGCAACACAGCTTGTTGTCTGAAGCCACTACATTTCTGTTGTTCTTTGAGTCCTTTCTCCCTGAGGCACCAGCCCCGTGGGTTCTGGTGAGGAGGTGCTCTGTTGGGGCCCTTCTGCAGCTCCACAGAGGAACCTCTTTCCTGAGGACCTGGTCTGACGTTTCTCTTCAGGAGCATGAGGGCACGCGTGCCTCCCTGCCCCGCCAAACCCTGGAACAGCAGGTTGTCTTCAGCGGGTCCTGTTTGCACCATCTCCACCACCTCAGGCTTCCCTGGTAGCTCAGATGGTAAAGCATCTGCTTACAACGCGGGAGGCCCAGGTTCAATCCCTGGGCTGAGAAGATCCCTTGGAGAAGGAAATGGCAACCCACTTGCCATTCTTGCCTGGAAAATTCCATGGACGGAGGAGCCTGGTAGGCTACAGTCCATGGGGTCGCAAAGATTCGGACACAACTGAGCGACTTCACTTTCTTTCAATGGTAGAGTGCTTGCTTAGCATGTGAGAGGTAGTGGGATTGATGCCCACATCCTCCAGTTTTGGAGAAGGAAATGGCAACCCACTCCAGAATTCTTGCCTGGAAAATTCCATGGATGGAGGAGCCCGGTTGGTTACAATCCATGGGGTTGCAAAGAGTCGGACACGACTGAGTGACTTCACCGCCACCTCACTCCTTCAGACGTTATAGGATTCCAATTATATTTCAGTCCTTATGTCTCCCAAGGCACAGGAAACACATCTCAAGTTCTTGGGTTATTTTTTAAAGGTTCTGCCTTTCTTAGATGGAAAGCCCCGTGCCTTTACCCTAAGTGTGTGTGCATGAACTGTGTGATCCACGTACATCACTTTCTATACTCGCTATGTGAGGAAGTCACATGTCCAGTGCATTCTTCAGTGCTGGGTTGTAGTAGAACTTGTTTTTGTTCAGTCTCTCTGTATGTCCTGCCTGGATGGTCTAACACCTTGTTCAGGAATATAGAAGCACATGACCCAAATTAAAACTCCCGTTTGTTTCAATCAGGAAATGTCTGGGTTTCAGGTCCGGCACTATCTAGCTGTGTGATATTAGGAAAGTCATTTAACGTCTCTGAGCCACAGTTGAGGGTGTGTGTACACGTACATGTGGAATCTCTTATAGCTAGAAAATTCTTTTCTGTTATCCTTTCCCTGAGTCTTTACTCTGCTTACAAAGGGGAACTTATATCTCCTGAGTTATAGCATTTCACTTTGGGACCTTGTGCAGGCTAAATAACGGCCCCCCAAAGATGTCTGTATTCTAGTCCTCAGTTCAGTCGCTCAGTCGTGTCCGACTCTTTGCGACCCCATGAACTGCAGCACGCCAGGCCTCCCTGTCCATCACCAACTCCTGAAGTTCACCCAAACTCATGTCCATTGAGTCGGTGATGCCATCCAGCCATCTCATCCTCTGTCATCCCCTTCTCCTCCTGCCCCCAATCCCTCCCAGCATCAGGGTCTTTTCAAATGAGTCAGCTCTTCGTATCAGGTGGCCAAAGTATTGGAGTTTCAGCTTGAACACCAGTCCTTCCAGTGAACACCCAGGACTGATTTCTTTAGGGATGGACTGGTTGGATCTCCTTGCAGTCCAAGCGACTCTCAAGAGTCTTCTGCAACACCATTTTCCAGTGTCTAGAGGCCTCCCACATTTCTTTGTTCATGGCCCGCTCCTCACATCACTCTGACCCCTACTTCCCTCATCACATCAACTCAATATCTGCTTCTCAGCTTCCAGCCTCCCTCTTGGAAGGACCTTGACAATGACATTGGGCTCACCTGGAGAATCCAAGTGGTGCTCCCCATCTCACAATCACTAAATCAATCACATCTGTAAAGCTTTTTTATGCCAAATTAACATATTCATGAGGCCTAGGACTAGAACTATAGATACTAGGACTATAAAGAAAGCTGAGTGCCAAAGAATTCATGCTCCTCCGCCCATGGGATTTTCCAGGCAAGAGTACTGGAGTGGGTTGCCATTGCCTTCTCCAGGGGATCTTCCCAACCCAGGGATGGAGGAGCCTGGTGGGCTGCAGTCCATGGGGTCGTGAAGAATTGGACACGACTGAGTGACTCACTTTCACTTTTCACTTTCCTGCATTGGAGAAGGAAATGGCAACCCACTCCAGTGTTCTTGCCTGGAGAATTCCAGGGAAGGCAGAGCCTGGTGGGCTGCCGTCTATGGGGTTGCACAGAGTCAGACACGACTGAAGTGACTTAGCAGCAGCAAGCCTCTAAGTGAAAGTGAAAGTGAGTTTGTAGTAATTTGTTACTGGTGAAAGTGAAAGTCACTCAGTTGTGTCTTGTCTGGCTCTTAGATTCAGTTGGAAGGACTGATGCTGAAGCTGAAGCTCTAGTACTTCAGCCTCCTGATGCGAAGAGCTGATTCATTGGAAAAGACCCTGATGCTGGGAAAAGTTGAAGGCAAAAGGAGAAGAGAGTGGCAGAGGATGAGATGGTTAGATATCGTCACTGACTCAATGGACATGAATTTGAGCAAACTCTGGGAGATAGTGAAGGACAGAGGAGCCTGACATGCTGCAGTCTGTGGGGTCAAAAGAGTCGAACATGACTTAGCAATTGAACAACAACAACAGAGCTTAAGCATTGTTTCAAAATTCTGTTTACCACTTATATTTTTTCTTTTAATGAACTCCTTCTCATGGCCTTTGTTCATTTTTAATACGTTGCTTAACCTTTTGTTACTGATTTGAATGATATTTGTATATTAAATTACCCTTTGTTCATCAGATGTTGCAAATATTTTTCCAGTTTTTTATTTGTCCTCTAACTTTGCTTAATAGCTTTTTGTTTTGCCACAGTGATTAAAAAAGAAAAAAAAATCTGGTCAAGTTTATTGTTCTTTTATGGTCTCTGAGCTCATGATTTTTAAAATGTAAATGGGGCTTCTATATCAGTAGGTTAGGGAAATTCCACAAAACCCCTCTAATAAGGACTGCACCCATGTTTTATGAAATTTGCCATGATATCCTTATGGACAAAGTGGAGAAATGAGAGTTGGGTGGTGTATACATCAAAATGCCTTTATAGTTTACTGAATGAATATACATGACGCATGATGACTAATAGACCCATGTCAGCCTGGATTCCCTTGGCCTTGATGAAGACATAATTCTCATATTTCAGACAGAAGAAAGGTCAAGATGGGATATTTAATTTCCTGGATAACAAAAATAAAGATCCAAGAAGATCTTGACAGGCAAGAACAATGAGTTTAAAACCAACACAACAAATGTAAAAGAGATAAATCAAAGACTAGTATTTTTCTAAAAGTTCAAGTCTACAGGGACAGGTGGGAAAGGCCGAGATCCTAGATACTCGTGTAAATAACATCACAACAGTGACACAGCTTAGTGTGAGTTGATGGTGTACCAGGAATACCAAGTGAGGGTGGTCTGAGAGTCTCTCTGGACCGTGCTTTGTATTTCACCAGTTTCTATATTCACTCATTTGGATGTGTGTGTGGTTCCATGAAATTTTATCACAGGTATAGATGCACGTATTCGGGACAGTTTTTAATTAGTACGTGGAGTAAGACTAGATTTATCTCTAGAAAAAGTTTGTTCCTCTGTTTCAGACAAATCAAGCTCAGGATTTTAAAAGAGTGGCATGCCCTGGATAAAAGCATGCATGGGGTGAACTTGCATGAAGTACTCTAACTGTACCTTAATCATGCTATATTTGCATTCCTAAGGCTATATTCAAGCTGTATGTTGACACATTATAGAACTGAAGGGAAATGAGACATTTGCTTATTCGGTCACTCAGTTGTGTTTGACTCTTTGTAACCCCACAGACTGCAGCACACCAGGTTTCCCTGCCCTTCATCACCTCCTGGAGCTTGTTCAAACACATTTCTATTGAGTCGGTGATGCCATCCAACCATCTCCTCCTCTGTCATCCCCTTCTCCTCCTGCCTTCAACCTTTCCCAGCATCAGAGTCTTTTCCAATGAGTCAGCTCATCGTATTAGGGGGCCAAAGTACTGGAGGTTTAGCTTCAGCTTCAGCATCAGTCCTTCTAGTGAATGAATATTGAGGGTTGATTTCCTTCAGAATGGACTGGTTTGATCTCCTTGTGGTCCAAGGGACTCTCAAGAGTCTTCTCCAACACCACAGTTCGAAAGCATCAATTTTTTGTCACTCACCCTTCTTTATGGTCCTACTCTCACATCCATACACGACTACTGGAAAAACCATAGCTTTGGCTATACAGACCTTTGTCAGCAAAGGTCCATATAAATGAGATGTTAAGCAATGATTTTCAAAGGCCCCTTGAAAACCTGCATACAGTAAAGAGGTTAGGCTTATTCCATGCCAGTACAGAGGCTGTTAAGAGAGATTGGAGACAGATACAAGAAACTGCCTCCTTGAGACTTTGACTCAAGAAAATTTTTTCTAGCAAGGAGAGTTGGGAAACAATGGACTTTGGTTGCTATGAGAGCAGTAGCAGTTATTCAAACAGGCAGAGTGACCACATTTCAAGAGGGGGGATTCTTAAAGTTTGGATTAAAAGACCACTAAAGTTCTTCACACTTTGGCGACCTGATGCTAAGAACTGACTCATTGGAGAAGACCCTGATGCTGGGAAAGGTTGAAGGCAGGAGGAAAAGGAGACGACAGAGGATGAGATGGTTGGATGGCATCACCGACTCGATAGACATGAGTTTGAGCAAACTCTGGGAATTGGTGAAGGACAGGGAAGCCTGGTGTATTGCAGTCCACGGGGTCACAAAGAGTTGGACACAACTGAGTGACTGAACTGAACTGAAAGTTCTTCTCAACTCAGGCTCTGAGATTCTATATTATTTACTAGATTATATTATATTCTGGAATATTCTAGGATTCTAGACCATATTCTATATACTCTTTTAGGACGAGGAAAAGGAGAAAGGAGAGGTGTAAGGAAGGGCTGGTGATCCTAGGCTGCTCATGTAATACAGAAATAACCAAAAGCACTATGAAGGCATATCAACTCTGTAAAGAGCATGATTGTATTCAGCGATGGTGCCTATTAATTATGAAGACATAGAGGTCTGATATTTTTGTTACTCTTTTGGAGAAGGAAATGACAACCCACTCCAGTATTCTTGCCTGGAGAATCCCATGGATGGAGGAGCCTGGAGGGCTACAGTCCATGGGATCGTAAAGAGTCGGACATGACTGAACGATTAACACTGTTACTCTTTATCCTTCTCTCCTTTGCCTTTCTCTTTCCTTTCTAAATTGATATGTTTTACTTTAAATAATGCTGTATCTAGTAGGTTCCAAACTATTTTGACTGTTTTATTTCTAATCTAACTTGAATAGACCTAGGTTATTGGCTGGTGAGTTTATATTTTTTAAGACACATGTTTATAGATGGTAAGGATCCAAGGGGCCTGGGAGGTACCAAGAAGTGGCTGCTGTCATCCTCTGAGGGCTGGTATAATTAGGATCCCCTGTCAGAGTGAAAGACTGTTCCATGGGGCTATAAAGGAGAACGTCTCCTTTAAAACCATCTTCAGGGAGAGAAATGTTATCAAGCATATCTATACCTGTTTGGGTTCCACCCAATTTAATAAGATGTGACACTCAAACACAGGGACTTAAACGAATTGATTTATTTTTCACATAAGGAGTTGAGAGGTAGTGATTGCCAGCTTTAGTTCTGTGGATCTATCATGTTAGGGCTACGTGTCTCCAATTTTCCTACCTTTTCCCTCGTGGTCACAAGAGGGCTGCTGCAGCTCCATTCATCATATCTGCATTTAAGGAAGGAAGAAGGGAGAAGAGACAAGGGGGATGGAAGAAAGGGAAACTGAAAGGGTTGACACAAATTTTTCAGGAAATTCAAATGTCTTCCCAGGTCTTATAGGCCAGAATTTTCTCTCTTACCCACACTTTGGGATCACACAGTTTGACTGAGCCAATTGTATAATTCTTTAATAATAACATGAGAGGAGCCAAGAAAGGGGGAATAGAGGTTCTTCTACAATGTACAGATGGTTCAAGGATATTAATCTGTGAAATGGACTATGAATGTCAGAGATTTCATTCCACAATTATTCGCAGAGTCCTCCTTATATACTCATTTATGCCTGAGATTAAGAGAAAGAAGGTGCCGCATGAGAATTCTGGTAACTCTCCACTGAACTGAAATCATCCACAGTATAGTGTAGGAAATTGGTCATAAAAACTCTTCTTGCAAGTTTGCTACAGCCATTCCCTGAAAAATGACCAATTTAGAGCAATTTCTTCATAGTCCCTCTGCTTTTTATTGTAAACATGGTGAGATGATGTTCTGGGTTGCTGCACTGGAACCCAAGTATGTTTCAGGAGATTGTCCTTCTCCATTTGAGAGTCATATTTCAGTAATGGAGACCAGAGCTTGACTCTTTGGGTCCACAATGTAACTAAATTAAATTAGGGATTTCATAGAAAGAACAATAAAAGCCCAAATTCTGTTACTATGCTATTTTCTTAATATGTCTGAGCATGCAGATCTTTTAAGTGGTAATATAAAACAGGCACTGCATTCTTGGACTCTAAGTGCTGGTTTTAAAATGTGTTTGGCAACATAACTCTGATTGTTTAAGAGGACTTTGAACATCTGATGAGCAAGGTTTGAATTAGCCCCTTTTTACAAATGAGGCAAACTAAAGGTCAGGAGAGTTGAGGTACTTGCCTGAAGTTTCTTGAATAGAAATGAGATTCAAAGTGTGTCTTGTCTGACCCATGGACCTTCCTCTTCATTAGGAGGATGCCTGATGCTACTGCTAAACTCCACAAAGTGAGGAACTAGGGTGTGTGTAGGTAAAGAAATGAGGTCCCGACTGAAAGATTGTTCTGAAGGCCTGAGGTCACCATGGTTTGATGCTGGTGCTCTGCCCTTGTGACTTAGAATATGTGTGTGACCTAGTGATTTAGGCAAGAGTCTGTGAGGCCAGTCTTCCTGTGGGTGTGGGCGCTGCCTGTCTGACTGCGTTCCGACACCAAGGGCACACCTGCTTCACATGTCTGTCCTTGTTCATTTTTCCAGTGGTCACGTGTGGATGTGAGAGTTGGACTATTAGGAAAGCTGAGCGCTGAAGAATTGATGCTTTTGAACTGTGATGTTGGAGAAGACTCTTGAGAATCCCTTGGACTGCAAGGAGAGCCAACCAGTCCATCCTAAAGGAGATCAGTCCTGGGTGTTCATTGGAAGGACTGATGCTAAAGCTGAAAGTTCAATACTTTGGCCACCTCATGCGAAGAGTTGACTCATTGGAAAAGACCCTGATGCTGGGAGGGATTGGGGGCAGGAGGAGAAGGGGATGACAGAGGATGAAATGGCTGGATGGCATTACTGACGCGATGGACATGAGTTTGGGTAAACTCCAGGAGTTGGTGATGGACAGACAGGGAGGCCTAGCGTGCTGCAGTCCATGGGGTCGCAAAGAGTCGGACACCGCTGAGCGACTGAACTGAACTGAACTGATGTCCACCTTGACAAGCCCTTGTTCTGTGGTCGCCATTACACACCCGGCCACTAGGGGCACCCCAACCTGGCTGACCTGGCCTCCCAAAGCAGGGGGGACAGATCCTTGCTCCCTGTTAGCTCCTCAGCCCCAAGAGGAGACTGAACATTTCTAAGCAATCTTGCATAAATGTAGAAGAGGGATGGAAAAAATGGACAAGCATAGGAGAGATGCCTCCAGCAGGAGGAGTACTTCTGCCCGCAGATGGGCATGGCTGGCATAGGCTCGTTTTCCTTGATTTCCGTTCTGCCTAAGCGACCCTATCCAGGGCCCCTACTCCAAAGCTTATCCTTGGAAGTTTCTCCTTGCCCACCTCCCTTGTGGGTGCCTGTTCCTTCCACTGTGGAGGTTCTGTAGATGGGGTGCAGGAATGTGGACCAGGGCAAGTGTGCATGTATTTAAGTCGCAATCAAAGGCTTTTCCTCATGGACAGCAAAAGCTGGTTTTCCCATATTTTTAAAATGCCATGACTTTGGGCGGATAATACTAATTTTGTTAAAATAAGAATAAAATGCACAGAAAGGATTTTATTTACATTCTTGTTTTGAGGAAATGGCAACCCACTCCAGTATTCTTGCCTGGAGAATCCCATGGATGGAGGAGCTTGGTGGGCTACAGTCCACAGGTCACAAAGAGTCGGACACGACTGAGCGACTTCACTTCACTTTCATCTACAACTCCCTAGTGTCACATTTGACACTGCTCAAAGCATGCTATTATATGTTCTGTATATATATACATACACACACATATCTATATAACACATCAACAACCTAACACGTAAGTTGTTGTTTAGCCACTAAGTTGTGTTCGACCCTTTTGCAACCCAATGGACTGTAGCCCATCCCTTCATGGGATTTCCCAGGCAAGAATACGGGAGTAGGTTGCCATTTCTTTCTCCAAGGGATCTTCCCAACCCAGGGATAGAACCTCTGTCTCCTGCATTGGCAGGCAAATCTTTACCACTGAACCATCAGGGAAGCCAACATATGCTTGCATATATGTCCACATACATGTGGACATGTATTTTATGCATATACATGTGTCTCTGTGTTTGAGAGGTAGTTGTTTAGAATACCAGAGTAATGGACTGAGCATACCTTCATCCATTCGCTTTCAATTTAAGCAATTTAGCTTATACTTTGGCCACCTCATGCGAAGAGTTGACTCATTGGAAAAGACTCTGATGCTGGGAGGGATTGGGGGCAAGAGGAGAAGGGGACGACAGAGGATGAGATGGCTGGATGGCATCACTGACTTGACAGACGTGAGTCTCAGTGAACTCCAGGAGTTGGTGATGGACAGGGAGGCCTGGTGTGCTGCGATTCATGGGGTCGCAAAGAGTCGGACACGACTGAGCGACTGAACTGAACTGAATAGGTATTACCATGAATCATAAAAACAGACAAATTTTTGGCCACAGTAATTCCTCCTTGGGAAATGATACCAAGGAATTCGTTTCAAAGAAAAAGAAAGTTAAAATATATATTGCTGTGCTTTTGTAACATATGGGTTACCCCTCCACCTGCTAACAGTATATAAGTCTTTTTCACATCTGTTATCTTGTTTCATCTTTGCAACAACCCTCCAGGACAGGTGGCTTTAATTTTCCTCTCTATTTTAGTAATGAGGGAACAAACTTAGGGAGATGGTGTGGTTTCTTTAAGGTTGTACAGCGAGAATGAGAGGTAGAGCTGGGAAAGTTTTTGCTTAGGGTGGAAAGTAGGAAAGCTAACCCAGAAAGACAGTACGCTAGTCCAAAAGAGCCACAGTAAAGTGCGTGGATGCGTGTGTGCTTTGGAAGAGCAAATGGGAAATCCAGGTCTTTAGCTCCAAGTTCAGTGTGTCCTTTACCACACCATCACCATTCCCCAGCGGAGGGATTTTTTATTAAGCTGTGGCTTGCCGATTTGGTGCACATCATGGAGGCTTTATTCACTATAAGTACAGAGACTATGAAACAGGGTAGAAAGTGTTCATGGCATAATTTGTTACAAAAGGGAAAGCTATATCCATAGTATAATTATAGATGTGTAATACATATTGGGGGCTTCCCTGGTGGCTCAGATGGTGAAGAATCCGTCCTGCAACCCAGGAAACCTGAGTTGGATCCCTGAGTTGGGAAGATCCCCTGCAGAAGGGGATACCTACTCTGATATTCTTGCCTGGAGGATGGAGGAGCCTGGCTGACTACAGTCCATGAGGTGGCAAAGAGTAGGACAAAGAGTAATACATTTACATACATACATTACACATCTATACAAGGATTTAAAAAATGGGGAAGGGAATATGGAAAAACAAGAACATGCCATTAAGGAGATCATAATTAAATCTTCATACTATTTTGTCCTTAGTATAGCTAGAATTGCATTCTAATGTTTAAAAATCCAATTACTAATAAAAACAAACATTTATCGAGTGCAAGGACTGTACAAGTCTCCTTTCCATACCTAATTCCAGGCAATCACAACTCTATGGGGTAAATATTACTAGAATTTCCACTTTGTAGGTGAGAACCTTATGTTTCAGGATGATTGAGTAATTGTTCCAGGGTTACAAAGCAAAAAGTCACGATGGGAGCACTTGGGTTTATGCTCTGTGTCCTCCAGCCCCAAATACCAACAGTGCTTTGGTGTCTGTCCTGTAAAGGGTACAGTTAGTCATTAAACTGGCCAATTCATCTTACTGTTGCTGTGTCTACACAGACTCTTTTTTTTTGTCTCAATGTGGAAGAACTTTAGTTGACTGACAGGCGCTAGCCATTCACAGAATGTCTAATTAGAACTCTCTGTGGGCCATGTCTAATGAAGGCTATGGTTTTTGCAGTAGTCATGTATGGATGTTAGAGTTGGACCATAAAGAAAGCTGAGTGCCAAAGAATTGATGCTTTTGAACTGTGGTGTTGGAGAAGACTCTTGAGAGTCCCTTGGACTGCAAGGATATCCAGCCAGTCCATCTTAAAGGAAATCACAGATGACACCACCCTTATGGCAGAAAGTGAAGAGGAACTCAAAAGCCTCTTGATGAAAGTGAAAGAGGAGAGTGAAAAAGTTGGCTTAAACCTCAACATTCAGAAAACTAAGATCATGGCATCTGGCCCCATCACTTCATGGGAAATAGATGGGGAAACAGTGGAAACAGTGTCAGACTTTATTTTTCTGGGCTCCAAAATCACTGCAGATGGTGATTGCAGCCATAAAATTAAAAGACACTTACTCCTTGGAAGGAAAGTTATGACCAACCTAGACAGCATATTCAAAAGCAGACACATTATTTTGCCAACAAAGGTCCATCTAGTCAAGGCTATGGTTTTTCTTGTGGTCATGTATGGATGTGAGAGTTGGCCTGTGAAGAAAGCTGATCGCCAAAGAATTGATGCTTTTGAACTGCAGTGTTGGAGAAGACTCTTGAGAGTCCCTTGGACTGCAAGGATATCCAACCAGTCCATTCTAAAGGAGATCTGTTCTGGGTGTTCTTTGGAAGGAATGATGCTAAAGCTGAAACTCCAGGACTTTGGCCACCTCATGCAAAGAGTTGACTCACTGGAAAAGACTCTGATGCTGGGAGGGATTGGGGGCACGAGGAGAAGGGGATGACAGAGGATGAGATGGCTGGGTGGCATCACCGACTTGATGGATGTGAGTTTGAGTGAACTCTGGGAGTTGGTGATAGACAAGGAGGCCTGGCGTGCTGCAATTCACGGGGTCACAAAGAGTTGAACATGACTGAGCAACTGAACTGAACTGAACTGAAAGGAAATCAGTCCTGAATATTCATTGGAAGGACCGATGCTGAAGCTGAAACTCTAATACTTTGGGCACGTGATGCGAAGAGCTGATTCATTTGAAAAGACCCTGATGCTGGGAAAGACTGAAGGCAGGAGGAGAAGGGGATGACAGAGGATGAGATGGTTGGTTGGCATCACCAACTCAATGGACATGAGTTTGAGTAAACTCTGGGAGTTGGTGATGGACAGAGAGGCCTGGCGTGCTGCAGTCCAGGGGGTTGCAAAGAGTTGGACACGACTGAGCGACTGAACTGTATCTGTCACTGTGGGCCATGCACACATACTGGATGAAATGCATTGAGGAATATAGATTTACATCCTCCTTTGCAAAACAAGGGTCCAGAAGAGCAGAGGCTGCTGTGAGGGGCGATTCTGAGTATCTGAGTGCACTGCCAACAGAAGCTCCTCCATAGACATATTGGTAGCCCTGACCAGAATGTTAGCTTATGTGGTAAGCATGTTTGATAATCCATGGGATGCAGAAAGGGTTGGGAGGGAAGCTATATCTCCCATCCCAAGAAACAGTGCTAGCCCCAGACTTTTTCCTAAACCTCCAGGAAGAAAGCCAATATCTTACTACCTTTGGTCTGAATTAGTAGATAAATACCTCAGTTCTCAATTGTAGTTTGTCCAAGCATTAACTCTTTGCTATGCAGAAAAGTCATTTTCCCCTGAATTTCTTGGCTCTAATCAGGCCAGGATTTTCTTTCCAAGATGTGAGAAATGAGCCCATGGTAGAAACACCCTTTCTCATTGCAGACTGCTCTTTGAAAGATTCTCTGAAGTCTTTGGAGAATAGAACACAGAGCTGCTCTTCCCACAGTCCCCATCAAAGAGCTGGTCTCCCCATGTCTCTCCCTTTCATAGCATGGAGGTCTCAATCTGTAGGCTTCAGACACCTAACTCCTTACCTTTCCCATTTCTTTTTTCAAAGCCCATGCACTTTCAGTTCAGTTCAGTCAGTTGCTCAGTAGTGTCCGACTCTTTGCAACCCCATGAACCGCAGCACGCCAGGCCACCCTGTCCATCACCAACTCCTGGAGTCCACCCAAACCCATGTCCATTAAGTCAGTGATGCCATCCAACCATCTCACCCTCTGTTTTCCCCATCTCCTCCTGCCCTCAATCTTTCCCAGCATCAGGGTCTTTTCAAATGAGTCAGCTCTTCGCATGAGGTGGCCAAAATATTGGAGTTTCAGCTTCAACATCGGTCTTTCCAATGAACACCCAGGACTGATCTCTTTTAGGATGGACTGGTTGGATCTCCTTGCAGTCCAAGGGACTCTCAAGAGTCTTCTCCAACACCACAGTTCAAAAGCATCAATTCTTCAGTGCTCAGCTTTCTTTATAGTCCAACTCTCACATCCATAATGACTACTGGAAAAACCATAGCCTTGACTAGATGGACCTTTGTTGGCAAAGTAATGTCTCTGATCTTTAATATACTGTCTATGTTGGTCATAACTTTCCTTCCAAGGATTAGCGTCTTTTAATTTCATGGTTGCAGTCACCATCTGCAGTATCAAGTGCTTTGTTTTAGGTCTTTTAGATGGGTGTTCTATCTTTCTTGGCTGAGTTTCCCTGTTTTCCAAAATAAGCGAAATGAAATCACCCATCTCTGTTGCCGTCCCCCTTTGTTTACCTCTCTGTTATTTTAAATCTTTTAGTAAGTTCTTATTCTGGGACTCTGATCCTTTGATGTGAAGTTGGTCCAGTGTTAATCTTCTTTAACAGTACATGGGCTTTCCAGGTGGCGCAGTGATAAAGAGGAGTTGTGGGTTTGATCCCTGGGCTGGGAAGATCCCCTGGAGTAGGAAACGGCAAACTGATCCAGTATTCTTGCCTGGAAGATTCCATGAATGGATAAGCCTGGTAGGCTACAAGCCCAAGGGGTTGCGAAGAGATGGACATGACTGAGTGACTGAGAGCATGCATGCGCGTGCGCAGACACACACACACACACACACACACACACACACACACTATACATCATATCAGATCAGTCGCTCAGTCGTGTCCGACTCTTTGCGACCCCATGAATCGCAGAATGCCAGGCTTCCCTGTCCATCACCAACTCCCAGAGTTCACCCAGACTCACGTCCATCCAGTTGGTGATGCCATCCAGCCATCTCATCCTCTGTCGTCCCCTTCTCCTCCTGCCCCCAATCCCTCCCAGCATCAGAGTCTTTTCCAATGAGTCAACTCTTTGCATGAGGTGGCCAAAGTACTGGAGTTTCAGCTTTAGCATCATTCCTTCCAAAGAAATGCCAGGGCTGATCTCCTTCAGAATGGACTGGTTGGATCTCCTTGCAGTCCAAGGGACTCTCAAGAGTCTTCTCCAACACCACAGTTCAAAAGCATCAATTCTTGGGCACTCAGACTTCTTCACAGTCCAACTCTCACATCCATACATGACCACTGGAAAAACCATAGCCTTGACTAGATGAAGCTTTGTTGGCAAAGTAATGTCTCTGCTTTTGAATATGCTATCTAGGTTGGTCATAACTTTCCTTCCAAGGACTAAGCGTCTTTTAATTTCATGGCTGCAGTCACCATCTGCAGTGATTTTGCAGCCCAGAAAAATAAAGTCTGACACTGTTTACCCATCTATTTCCCATGAAGTGGTGGGACCCGATGCCATGATCTTCGTTTTCTGAATGTTGAGCTTTAAGCCAACTTTTTCACTCTCCTCTTTCACTTTCATCAAGAGGCTTTTGAGTTCCTCTTCACTTTCTGCCATAAGGGTGGTGTCATCTGCATATCTGAGGTTATTGATATTTCTCCCGGCAATCTTGATTCCAGCTTGTGTTTCTTCCAGTCCAGCGTTTCTCATGATGTACTCTGCATATAAGTTAAATAAACAGGGTGACAATATACAGCCTTGACGGACTCTTTTTCCTATTTGGAACCAGTCTGTTGTTCCATGTCCAGTTCTAACTGTTGCTTCCTGACCTGCATACAAATTTCTCAAGAGGCAGATCAGGTGGTCTGGTATTCCCATCTCTTGAAGAGTTTTCCACCATTTACTGTGATCCACACAGTCAAAGGCTTTGGCAAAGTCAATAAAGCTTTTTCGATGATCCAGCGGATGTTGGCAATTTGATCTCTGGTTCCTTTGCCTTTTCTAAAACCAGCTTGAACATCAGAAATTTCACGGTTCACATATTGCTGAAGCCTGGCTTGGAGAATTTTGAGCATTACTTTACTAGCATGTGAGATGAGTGCAATTGTGCAGTAGTTTGAGCATTCTTTGGCATTGCCTTTCTTTGGGATTGGAATGAAAACTGCCCTTTTCCAGTCCTGTGGCCACTGCTGAGTTTTCCAAATTTGCTGGCATATTGAGTGCAGCACTTTCACAGCATCATCTTGCAGGATTTGGAATAGCTCAACTGGAATTCCATCACCTCCACTAACTTTGTTTGTAGTGATGCTTTGTAAGGCCCACTTGACTTCACATTCCAGGATGTCTGGCTCTAGGTCAGTGATCACACCATCGTGATTATCTGGGTCGTGAAGATCTTTTTTGTACAGTTCTTCTGTGTATTCTTGCCATCTCTTCTTAATATCTTCTGCTTCTGTTAGGTCCATACCATTTCTGTCCTTTATCGAGCTCATCTTTGCATGAAATGTTCCTTTGGTATCTCTGATTTTCTTGAAGAGATCCCTAGTCTTTCCCATTCTGTTGTTTTCCTCTATTTCTTTGCATTGATCGCTGAAGAAGGCTTTCTTATCTCTTCTTGCTATTCTTTGGAACTCTGCATTCAGATGTTTATATCTTTCCTTTTCTCCTTTGCTTTTCACTTCTCTTCTTTGCACAGCTATATGTAAGGCCTCCCCAGACAGCCATTTTGCTTTTTTGTATTTCTTTTCTATGGTATTGGTCTTGATCCCTGTCTCCTGTACAATGTCACGAACCTCATTCCATAGATCATCAAGCACTCTATCTATCAGATCTAGGCCCTTAAATCTATTTCTCACTTCCACTGTATAATCATAAGGGATTTGATTTAGGTCATACCTGAATGGTCTAGTGGTTTTCCCTACTTTCTTCCATTTAAGTCTGAATTTGGCAATAAGGAGTTCATGGTCTGAGCCACAGTCAGCTCCTGGTTTTGTTTTTGCTGACTGTATAGAGCTTCTCCATCTTTGGCTGCAAGAATATAATCAATCTGATTTCAGTGTTGCCCATCTGGTGATGTCCATGTATAGAGTCTTCTCTTGTGTTGTTGGAAGAGGGTGTTTGTTATGACCAGTGCATTTTCTTGGCAAAACCCTATTAGTCTTTGCCCTGCTTCATTCCGTATTCCAAGGCCAAATTTGCCTGTTACTCCAGGTGTTTCTTGACTTCCTACTTTTGCATTCCAGTCCCCTATAATGAAAAGGACATCTTTTTTGGATGTTAGTTCTAAAAGGTCTTGTAGGTCTTCATAGAATCATTCAACTTCAGCTTCTTCAGCATTACTGGTTGGGGCATAGACTTGGATTACTGTGATATTGAATGGTTTGCCTTGGAAATGAACAGAGATCATTCTGTCATTTTTGACATTGCATCCAAGTACTGCATTTCGGACTCTTTTGTTGACCATGATGGCTATTCCATTTCTTCTGAGGGATTCCTGCCCGCAGTAGTAGATATAATGGTCATCTGAGTTAAATTCACCCATTCCAGTCCATTTCAGTTCACTGATTCCTAGAATGTCGACATTCACTCTTGCCATCTCTTGTTTGACCACTTCCAATTTGCCTTGATTCATGGACCTGACATTCCAGGTTCCTATGCAATATTGCTCTTTACGGCATCGGACCTTGCTTCTATCACCAGTCACATCCACATCTGGGTATTGTTTTTGCTTTGGCTCCATCCCTTCATTCTTTCTGGAGTTATTTCTCCACTGATCTCCAGTAGCATATTGGGCACCTACTGACCTGGGGAGTTTCTCTTTCAGTATCCTATCATTTTGCCTTTTCATACTGTTCATGGGGTTCTCAGGGCAAGAATACTGAAGTGGTTTGCCATTCCCTTCTCTAGTGGACCACATTCTGTAAGATCTCTCCACCATGACCTGCCTGTCTTGGGTTGCCCCACGGGCATGGCTTAGTTTCATTGAGTTAGACGAGACTGTGGTCCTAGTGTGATTAGATTGACTAGTTTTCTGTGAGTATGGTTTCAGTGTGTTTGCCCTAGTAGCCCTCATATGCAAAACATGTCACAAAGATGGATCATCTCAACATCCATTAACCTGTGGGGACAATGAATAGTTGGCTAATGACAGGAAGGAGAAGGAAAATGATTCTTCTCTTTTAATAAATGTCATCAAGTTTCAAAGGATATTTCCTACCATGAGGTAGAATACAGAATAAGGGAGAGAGAAGAGAGATTTTGAGTGGAAATTCCTTTGTCACCGTCGTGAAATTCTTCATCAAGGATGTTGGTGCAAGTTCTTTACAATAAACTTTGTGGAGCCAGCTTTGTTTCAGGACTTGAGTATGAACTTAATTCTAGTCCTAGTTTTCCTTCTGATGTAGAATTATAGAATGTTAGGGGATCCAGACCTTGGAGATACAGTCATTCAACAAATTGACTTGACAGATGCAGAAATTAAGGCAGAGAAAGGTCAGATCATTTTAAGGTCACATGAGGCAAGACTGGTTTTTTGCTTGGCCTGCCCTTGGCATCTCTGTTAGATAAGATGCCCAGTCACCTTGAAGGCCTTATGAGAGTGTATCAACTGATTATGTAACTGGCTAGTGCTGGGCTTAGATTTGGGGCTGTGCTCAAGCGTCTGCCTGTGGTTCCTAAGTGAGGTGGAGTTTCCTTGCTACAGCCAGCACAGCTGGTGTGTGGAAGAAAGATGGAACCACCCTTGTGCAGAAAGTTTCTCTTAGTACATTTGGAGAAAATGGGATATAGAATACATCATTTATCTTCAAAGAAAGCCAACGAATATTTGATTTAAATAAATACTCTATTACAGTGCTCACTGTAGCAAATTCTGTAATTATAAGTTTTATGGCAACTCCCATTACAAAATCATTTCATCCTTCTCCTAGCTGTCTAAAAAAACCATAAACTGGGTGGAAATTTTCATGGTTGGACCCTGCCTGGTAGAGAACGGATGGCTTCTGGGAGCAGAGGGAAGGAAAGAAAATCTCATTAGCTGCCTATAAGTTATTGTGGAATGGGAAAAAATGTGAGCATACTCCTTTTCCAGTTTGCAAAAGAGTTGAATGTTTCTCTTCTCTATGTGGTGAAAAATGAAGTGGCAAGACTTTATTTTCAAAGCTGTATAGAGTCACTAAGAAATGGGGGAAAAAGGCTTTCCTGAGTCACTTCTAAGTATGCGTGGATGGAGCTGCTCTGGATTTCAGCATCCATCTGTCTCACTAATGCTTACGTTTTAACATTTTCCTTTGCTCTGTTTTGGTCATTGTGTCCTTGAATTCCTAGGTTCCCAGAGTTAGATAAAGGATTTGAAACCCTCTCTTGGAGGAGAGAGTGTCGGCATGCATCCTAGTTTACGAACCGAGTCTCAAGGGTTAAATGGATCAAACTGGTTTTGTACAAGGTTGATACACTACCATATCCCAACAGGTGACAGACACATTTTGAGGACGCATAGGTTCAGAACAGGATTCTAAACACTTAACACATTATTGACCAGGGGATTTTTGCAGAAACTAATGTCTGTGGCATTAATACTTCTCTGGTCAATAATGTGTTAAAAATCTTACTTCATCCTGTCTGTCAGTGTAAATTTTATTAATCAGGAACAGACATCTTACTCTCAAATCAGTCACATGAATGTCTTCTTTATATGTTGTAGTTTTGACTCTGAATCCCCTCACCCCACCCTCCCATGGATCTTCATTCTAAGTCATCTTTCAAGGCTTATCTCAGTTTCTTGGTTTCTTCTATTTCCTGAAGCCTCCCTAATTATCTTAGGCAATAAGCAGAAGTCTCCATTCTCAAAATTATTTGCAATAGTGCCAGATTAAAACACTTATTTATAAATGTTTTATATGGTTCACAAATAGTTTCATATGCACTGCCTGTCTCCTACCTAGATTATAAGTGCTTTGGGGACAGTGACCATTTTCTTTATGTATCCAACCTTAATATTTAGGAGAATTTCAGACATGTGCTGTGTGTTGTGCTTAGTCACTCAGTTGTGTCTGACTCTTTGTGACCCTATGGACTGTATAGCCCACTAGGCTCCTCTGTCCATGGGGATTCTAGAAGCAAGGATACTGGAATGGGTTGCCCTGCCCTCCTCCAGGGGATCTTCCTGACCCAGGGATCAAACCCAGGTCTCTAGCATTGCAGATGGATTCTTCACTGTCTGAACCACCAGGGAAGCCCATTTTCAGTTCAGTTCAGCTCAGTTGCTCAGTTGTGTCTGACTCTTTGCGACTCCATGAATTGCAGCATGCCAGGCCTCCCTGTCCATCACCAACTCCCAGAGTCTACAAAACCTCATGTCCATTGAGTCCGTGATGCCATCCAGCCATCTCATCCTCTGTCATCCCCTTCTCCTGCCATCAATCTTTCCCAGCATCAGAGTCTTTTCCAATGAGTTAACTCTTCACATCAGGTGGCCAAAGTATTGGAGTTTCAGCTTCAGCATCAGTTCTTCCAATGAACACCCAGGACTGATCTCCTTTGGGATGGACTGGTTGGATCTCCTTGCAGTCCAAGGGACTCTCAAGAGTCTTCTCCAACACCACAGTTCAAAAGCATCAATTCTTTGGCACTCAGCTTTCTTTATAGTACAACTCTCATATCCATACGTGACCACTGGAAAAACCATAGCTTGACTAGACGGACTTTGGGGGCAAAGTAATGTCTCTGCTTTTGAATATGCTGTCTAGGTTGGTCATAACTTTCCTTCCAAGGAGTAAGCGTCTTTTAATTTCATGGCTGCAATCACCATCTGCAGTGATTTTGGAGCCCAGAAAAATAAAGTCTGACACTGTTTCCACTGTTTCCCCATCTATTTCCCATGAAGTGATGGGACCAGATGCCATGATCTTAGTTTTCTGAATGTTGAGGTTTAAGCCAACTTTTTCACTCTCCTCTTTCACTTTCGTCAAGAGGCTCTTTAGTTCTTCTTCACTTTCTGCCATAAAGGTGGTGTCATCTGCATATCTGAGGCTATTGATATTTCTCCCGGCAATCTTGATTCCAGCCTGCTTCTGTTAGGTCCATACCATTTCTGTCCTTTATCGAGCTCATCTTTGCATGAAATGTCCCTTTGGTATCTCTGATTTTCTTGAAGAGATCCCTAGTCATTCCCATTCTGTTGTTTTCCTCTATTTCTTTGCACTGGTCACTGAGGAAGGCTTTCTTATCGCTCCTTGTTGCTTAATCAGGTTATTGAGTTGTAATACAGTATGTGTGGGAATAAAGAAATAATACAGAAATGGTATGGACCTAACAGAAGCAGAAGATATTAAGAAGAGATGGCAAGAATACACAGAAGAACTGTACAAAAAAGATCTTCACGACCCAAATAATCATGATGGTGTGATCACTGACCTAGAGCCAGACATCCTGGAATATGAAGTCAAGTGGGCCTTAGAAAGCATCACTAGGAACAAAGCTAGTGGAGGTGATGGAATTCCAGTTGAGCTATTCCAAATCCTGAAAGATGATGCCGTGAAAGTGCTGCACTCAATATGCCAGCAAATTTGGAAAACTCAGCAGTGGCCACAGGACTGGAAAAGGTCAGTTTTCATTCCAATCCCAAAGAAAGGCAATGCCAAAGAATGCTCAAACTACAGCACAATTGCACTCATCTCACACGCTAGTAAAGTAATGGTCAAAATTCTCCAAGCCAGGCTTCAGCAATATGTGAACCGTGAACTTTCTGACGTTCAAGCTGGTTTTAGAAAAGGTAGAGGAACCAGAGATCAAATTGCCAACATCCGCTGGATCATGGAAAAAGCAAGAGAGTTCCAGAAAAATATCTATTTCTGCTTTATTGACTATGCCAAAGCCTTTGACTGTGTGGATCACAGTAAATGGTGGAAAACTCTTCAAGAGATGGGAATACCAGACCACCTGATCTGCCTCTTGAGAAATTTGTATGCAGGTCAGGAAGCAACAGTTAGAACTAGACATGGAACAACAGACTGGTTCCAAATAGGAAAAAGAGTTCGTCAAGGCTGTATATTGTCATCCTGTTTATTTAACTTCTACGCAGAGTACATCATGAGAAACGCTGGACTGGAAGAAACACAAGCTGGAATCAAGATTGTTGGGAGAAATATCAATAACCTCAGATATGCAGCTGACACCACCCTTGTGGCAATGTGAAGAGGAACTCCAAAGCCTCTTGGTGAAAGTGAAAGTGGAGAGTGAAAAAGTTGGCTTAAAGCTCAACATTCAGAAAATGAAGATCATGGCATCGGGTCCCACCACTTCATGGGAAATAGATTGGGAAACAGTGGAAACAGTGTCAGACTTTATTTTTCTGGGCTCCAAAATCACTACAGATGGTGACTGCAGCCATGAAATTAAAAGACACTTACTCCTTGGAAGGAAAGTTATGACCAACCTAGATAGCATATTGAAAAGCAGAGACATTATTTTGCCCACAAAGGTCCGTCTAGTCAAGGCTATGGTTTTTCCTGTGGTCATGTATGGATGTGAGAGTTGGACTGTGAAGAAGGCTGAGTGCCGAAGAATTGATGCTTTTGAACTGTGGTGTTGGAGAAGACTCTTGAGAGTCCCTTGGACTGCAAGGAGATCCAACCAGTCCATTCTGAAGGAGATCAGCCCTGGCATTTCTTTGGAAGGAATGATGCTAAAGCTGAAACTCCAGTACTTTGGCTACCTCATGCGAAGAGTTGACTCATTGGAAAAGACTCTGATGCTGGGAGGGATTGGGGGCAGGAGGAGAAGGGGACAACAGAGGATGAGATGGCTGGATGGCATCACTGACTTGATGGACGTGAGTCTGAGTGAACTCTGGGAGTTGGTGATGGACAGGGAGGCCTGGCGTGCTGCGATTCATGGGGTCGAAAAGAACTGGACACGACTGAGCAACTGATCTGATGTGTGGGAATGTTGTCTATCCTTACAGGTGGTGAGGTCTTCAAGGATAAATCTTTTAGTAATTCATCTTTTTGTGCCTTACATTCATTTTATGTTTAATAAATATTTGTTAAATGAATTGTTTGTCATCACTTGAACTTTTCAGAGAGGCCATTTGTCTCTAGTTTCCAGCCAAATCTCCAGGTGCTCAATACCCTTAGAGACATTGATGACTTCACTTCTGATGGAACATTTTCATCATTATTGCTAATTATTTGTTGTGATCATAGGTGTTTGGGAGTCTCTTTGGAAACTGTTGCATTTCCTCTAATACCCTCGTCTTGGCAAAGACTGTTTCTGTGGAAGGTGCCCATTGTGCTATTTTCCTTCATCCTTGTACACAAAGGCATGGATTTGGTACTGCTGCCCTACTGTGCACCCTGCTTCCCTGTGATGTCTCTTTCAGTGTCCTTATTCTTTATTTGGAAGGACGTGGGGATAAAAATCATTGAAGAAAAGTATTCTCAAAACTGTATGCTAAGTCACTTCAGTCGTGTCCGACTCTGTGCAACCCCATAGACGGCAGCCCACCAGGCTTCGCTGTCCCTGGGATTCTCCAGGCAAGAACACTGGAGTGGGTTGCCATTTCCTTCTCCAATGCATGAAAGTGAAAAGTGAAAATGAAGTCACTCAGTGGTGTCCGACTCTTAGCGACCCCATGGACTGCAGCCTACCAGGCTCCTCCATCCATGGGATTTTCCAGGCATGAGTACTGGAGTGGGGTGCCATTGCCTTCTCCCAAAACTGTATAACCTGAAGCAAAAATTCCCACCATCAGCCCCCTGCCTCTATTCCTTCTCCAATGCTGTGGATCCCTGACTGTACAGTTGGATGGTGCCTTCAGGGTGGCCTTCCTGCATTATTTTTCTTTATCACTAAGGTTCATAAATCACTTTGCCAGGGAACCTGAAGTCCAAGTTGCTCTGATGGCCTAGTTAACCTTTCTTGAAAAATTTTATTTCCTTACTTGAACTCATCAGTATTATTTTGTAAAGAAATAATAAGTTTACTTTTGAGTTGGATTCTATTATAACTCCTATAACTATTCCTTCACTAATGAAACTATTAAAATGTGATAGTGTACATAGTTCCTCAGACTTGCTAAATATTCTGAAATATCCAAATAAGAAGAGATACTTCATTTAGTTCTTCACTGAACAGAAGTACTCAGCGTCTCCTCTCTGATATTTTGTGAAACAGTGCAAAAAAGATACATCTTTTCTCCATTTTCTAAGATTTGAAATCATTTATTTGTCTCATTGAAATCTAGAGGGTGATCAGAATGACATCAATTTGAGGATCTGAGACCTGAAGTAGAGGCAGAGGCTATGCTTCTGGGGTCTGGGGTCTCAGAGACAAGAACCATTTGTGATGGGTTTGGGTAATCTGAAAAGCCTTTCCTAAGAGGAAGCTTTGAAATGAAGTCTTGATGGTGGAGTAGACAAAGAAAGGGATGGAGTGGAGGTTGGTTGGGGAAGACTACTGTAGACAAGGAAAGAGTCAGAAAAATCAATGGACAAAGTGCATAAATAGTCGAGGGAGATGAAGGCAGTAGGCTGGGGAGGGAGTTAGGGGCTGCCCTTTGTCAGGGTATATGACAGATAACAAAACAAAACAAAAGATTAAGACACTCTTTTCCAAAGTAAAAAGTGATACTCCTTCCTCTATTTTATTTCTTGCTGCTGAAATGATTAATGTGGCAATGTAATTAACATTGTTCCTGTAGATGGACCGAAAGTGCTGATGCGAGCGCTAAGAGAAAGAAGGTGTTTGGAAAGATGGCAATGAATCACTGGTGGTGATACCTTGATGGACTGGAGGAGCCTGGGTTGAAGATACTCAGTTAATCACTGGAGTCTTTCTCAACAGAAAAGTCTCCATGCAAGAGCAAATATTGCAAAAACTTAAAGTCTGGGGTCCTGAGCTCTGAACTTAACTCTGTGATTTTGGGGAAATCATTCATCTTTCTAGGTCTTACCATCTTCATCTGCAAAATGACAGAGTTGCACAAAAAAGCCTTTGAACTTTTCTTGGTTCATCCTATGATGCTTGCGGCCAGTGTCTTTCAAGCTTCCTCTTACGTTTGCTTCATTTGGGGATCTTACTCCTGAGAGTCAGTATTAGGAGGTAATTGTACTTTCTACTAAGACTCTGATGCTGCCCATTTCCTCCGAGGATTCTTCGGCAGGTAATCCCTGCTGAGGAAATTTGCAAAGTCTTTCCAGGCTGATCCAGCCTTCCCTGACTTTGCCCTTTCCAGCTCTAAAGTATCGATTCCTGGAGGACAAAGACCTATTTTTTCAGCATTTCTTACTTCTCAGTACTGAATCCCATGGAATGTTGGACTTACTTATTTCAAAAACTCTTAAGTTGAGACTTCCTGGGTGCGATGTACTGGAGACAAAGAGATAAAATTTTCCCTTAAGGAACACTGTCCATTTGGTAAGACATCCATGCAAATGAAGCAGATACCTGGCAATATGTCAACTGATGGAATGGACATTTCATAGTTTCTCACATTTGTTGCCCTAAATATTTACCAATTTTATCTAGTATCCCATTAAATTACAGTTCTTCAATATCTTTGAAGGAATGTAAGATGAGAGATGGGTAAAGATCAAATATATACGCTAAGTCACTTCAGTCATGTCTTTGCATCCTATGAAGTGTAGTCCGCCAAGCTCCTCTGTCCATGGGATTCTCCAGGCAAAGATACTGGAGTGGGTTGCCATTTCCTTCTCCAGGGGATCTTCCTGACCCAGGGATCGAATCTGGGTCTCCTGCCTTGCAGGCAGATTCCTTACCATCTGAGTTACCAGGGAAGCCCCAAGATCATATGTCATTGTCAATTTATCGAGTCCTTGCAAAGGAAGGGATGATTTGTGAACTCCTGCTACTAGTGCCTTCTTGACGAACTGGCCAGAGATTAGATGCATTAGATGATTTCTACAATTTCAGGTGGAGTGCGTTGTTTCACCTTTTCCCTCTCCTCTCTAATTTTTGTCTGTTTTATCTCCCTCTCTGCCTTTCTCTCCATTTCTCTACTCTTTGATCAGTTTACTTCCCTCATCCTTAAAGGTACCTTTATTGAGGGTCAACTATGTGCCAGGCACAGATCATTATTTTGCTTTGATCATTATTTAATCCCCCAAATAATATTTTTTTTTTAAAGAAAAGCCTTCTTGTTTTGTGTCTGTGTCTGTGTTTTAATATGATTTTACTTGCTTTTGGCTGTGCTGGGTCTCTGTTGCTCTGCGCGGGCTTTCTCTGGTCGTGGCCAGCGGGGGCCACTCCCTGGCTGTGGGCTTCTCATTGTGGTGGCTTCTCTTTTGCGGAAATTGCGCTCCAGGGTGTGGGCTTCAGTAGTTGTGTGCATGCATTTAGTTGTCCCTCAGCATGTGGAATCCTCCAGGGATTGAACCCATGTCCCCTGAATTGTAGGTGAATTCTTAAACTATTGGGCAACCAAGAAGTCCCCCCAAGTAATATATTTATGGAGAAGGAAAGTGAGACTCAGTGATACTGGGTCATTAGGCCAAGGTCACATAATGAACAGAGCGCCAAAAGAAACCTAGGCCAGTCTGGTATTTCAAAATCCAACCTACACAACTTCCTTGCAAAGCAGCTTTCTTTTGTCAATTAAGTGTGCCTGAAACTTTTCAGGCAACCTCTGGCAAGTTAAAATGGCTGTGCCTTTTATAACAGATATAGTTATTTGAGAAACCAGGGGCTAAAACTTGCAAAGTCTGCAAGAAAGAACTTCTGGGCTCTTTGGAGAATTTTCCCCAAACACTAACATCTCCTCAAAGGCAAGAAACAGCGATTATGATAAAAGAGACTAGAAAATAAGAGGAATAAACAACGTCATGATTGTACTGGAAAAACCGTGACCTATATTATATTCCCATTTTATAATGATCACTAATCTTTCTAGGGTTTTTGGAGCATGTGTGTCATCTTAAAACACTTTTTGAACTCTGGAATTTTCATTGCCTTTACAAGGACAGCCGTAATGAAGGGAAGACTCTCAGTTGCCATGAGTGCAACAGTTAATTGTGTCTACCTGCTGATCTTCCAAACCCCTTCTTGATTGGAAACAAAGGGGTGAACCAACTCCGTTGTAAGGATTTTTTAAAAAACTATTGTTTTCCCGTACTACTTAGAATGTTGTGCTTTTGATTCTTTTCAGTAGAGCTGAGGCAGAAAATAATAATACTAATTCAGAGTGAAATAGAATTTTATTGCCATTTTAGTTTTTTATTGTCTCCTTACCCAATCGTGGTTTGGAATTAACCTTGGAATCATACCCAAGTTAAACTAGTTACTGAATCCCACTGAGTTTGACATTAATGATATGATTAGGAGACCAAGAGACCTAATTCATTGTCTTTTTCCTTATTTCACGAGGCTCTTACATTTGGCAGTAAAATTTCCCTTTAATCAGAGGAAAGAATAACCTGTCAGTTTCCTTTGAGACTTAATCAAGAACCCCTCTGATTTTAGAATTAGAGTGCTTAAAGACCTAAAATTGTGCTAAGTTATATCATGACCAACAGCATTTGTTCAGCATTTACCATGTACCAGGCATAAATTAGGTACTAAGGATACAAAACTTAATGCACAGTCCCTGTTTTCAGAATTTCCTTATCCAACCCAAAGCTGGGGAGAACATAAGTTTTCTAATAACTTAGAATTGTAAGGGAAAATGTTGATTGCATTTCTTTGTTAGTAAAATAATAAGTTCAGAATTGAAACAGTCAACTGTCCATCATTGGTAATTTTTTGGCTATTATGTAATATTTTGGAGTGGAATTGTATGATCACATGCTATGCATATTTTAAATTTATAAGAAACTGCCAAGCTTTTCCAAAGTGATTGTCTCATTTAACACCTCCACCTGCATTAAGTGGGAATTCTAGTTGCTCTAAATTGTTGCCAACAATTAGTATTATTAATATTTTTAATTTTAGCTATTCCAGTGCCAGTAGGTGTGCAGAATTATTTCATTGGGGTCTTATTTTACATTTCCATGTGACTGTTGATATTAAGCACCTTCTCATGTGGTCATTGGCTATTTAACTTGTTTGTAAAGTGTCATTGGGCAATTCTAAGTTCTATTGTTTGTCTTATTACTATCAAATTGCAAGTTCTGAAATATATTCTGGATACATGTCCTTTGGCATATATATGAATATTTTCTCCCAGTCTGTGGCTTACTTTTTCATTTTATCAGTGGTGTCTTTCATCAAATAAAAGTGTTTAGTTTTGATAAAGTTCATTTCATCAATGTTTTCCTTTTAAGATTTATGCTTTTTATATCCTATCTGAGCTGTCTTGGTTTCCTTCAAGGTCACAAATATTCCTACTATGTTTTCTTCTAGAGGCTTCCATTTTATGGTTAGGTGTATGGTACATTTTGAATTAACTTTTGTGTATGGTGTGAGATAAGGATTAAGGTTAATTTTCACCCCTGTAAATACCCAGTTGTTTTAGCACCAGTTGTTGAAAAGACTGTCTTTTTTTATCGAATTTCTTTGGTGTCTTTGTGAAGATCAAGTGACTGTATATGTGTGTGTCTATTTTTGGATTCTTTATTCTAGCCTATTGATTTATATCTCTGATTTTATGATAGTATCATTCTATCTTGAGTACTATAGATTTATAGTAAGTCTTGGTATCACATAATACAAGTCCTCTAATCTTTAAAAAACTATTCTTTAGAAAGATTGCCTTGATATTTATGGTTCTTTGCATTTTAAAATCAACTTGGTCAATTTCTACAGAACTTCTGCCAGCATTTTTGTTGGGATAACATTAAATCTGTATATTAATTTGTGGAGAGTTGGCATCTTAAAATATTGTATCTTCTATCCCTAAATGTGGCATCTCTCTCCACTTATTTGAATTTTTGGTTTGTTTCAACAATACTTTATCAGTTTTATACACAGATCTTATACATATTTGTTAAATTTATTCATAAATTTTTGTGTTTGTGGATGATATTGTATATTATTTTTAAATTTCAATTTCAATTACTCATTGCTAGTACATAAAATATGTTGACTTTTGTATATTGACCATACTTTGCTGCTGCTAAGTTGCTTCAGTCGTGTCCAACTCTGTGCGACCCCATAGTCGGCAGCCCACCAGGCTCCCCCATCCCTGGGATTCTCCAGGCAAGAACACTGGAGTGGGTTGCCATTTCCTTCTCCAATACATGAAAGTGAAAAGTGAAAGTGAAGTCACTCAGTGGTGTCCAACTCTTAGCGACCCCATGGACTGCAGCCTACCAGGCTCCACCATCCATGGGATTTTCCAGGCAAGAATACTGGAGTGGGGTGCCATTGCCTTCTCCAACCATATTTTAGCACTTATTATAGCTCTTTTTTTTAAGGTTCTCTAAGAATGCTCAAACTACCGCACAATTGCACTCATCTCACACGCTAGTAAAGTAATGCTCAAAATTCTCCAAGCCAGGCTTCAGCAATATGTGAACCGTGAATTTCCAGATGTTCAAGCTGGTTTTAGAAAAGGCAGAGGAACCAGAGATCAAATTGCCAACATCCACTGGATCATGGAAAAAGCAAGAGAGTTCCAGAAAAACATTTATTTCTGTTTTATTGACTATGCCAAAGCCTTTGACTGTGTGGATCACAATAAACTGTGGAAAATTCTGAAAGAGATGGGAATACCAGACTACCTGACCTGCCTCTTGAGAAACCTATATGCAGGTCAGGAAGCAACAGTTAGAACTGGACATGGAACAACAGACTGGTTCCAAATAGGAAAAGGAGTACATCAAGGCTGTATACTGTCACCCTGCTTATTTAACTTATATGCAGAGTACATCATGAGACATGCTGGGCTGGAAGAAGCACAAGCTGCAATCAAGATTGTCCAGAGAAATATCAATACCTCAGATATGCAGATTATATTCAATACAATGTTGGATAGAAGTGGTGAGAGTGGACATTCTTGCCTTTTTTGCTGTTTGGGGGAAAGCTGTGGGTGAAAGTGAAAGAAGGGAGTGAAAACCTGGCTTAAAACTCAACATTAAAAAAACTAAGATCATGGCATCCAGTTCCATCACTTCATGGCAAATTGATGGGGAAACTATGGAACCAGTGAGAGACTTTATTTTCTTAGGCTCCAAAATCACTGCATATGGTGACTGCAGCCATGAAATTAAAAGATGCCTGCTCCTTGGAAGAAAAGCTATGACCAACCTAGACACCATATTAAAAAGCAGAGACATTACTTTACCAGCAAAGTTCCGTCTAGTCAAAGCTATGGTTTTTCCCGTAGTCATGTACGGATGTGAACCATAAAGAAACCTGAGTGCCAAAGAATTGATTCTTTTGAACTGTGGTGTTGGAGAAGACTTATGAGAGTTCTTTGGACTACGAGGAGATCAAACCAGTCAATCTTAAAGAAAATGAATCCTGAATATTCTTTGGAATGGCTGATGCTGAAGCTCCAATACTCTGGCCACCTGATGCTAAGAACTGACTCACTGGAAAAGACCCTGATGCTGGGAAAGATTGAAGGCAGGGGAAGAAGGGGACGACAAAGCATGAGATGGTTGGATGGCATCACTGACTCGATGGACATGACTTTGAGTAAGCTCCGGGAGTTGGTGATGGACAGGGAAGCCTGGCATGCTACAGTCCATGGGGTTGCAAAGAGCTGGACACGACTGAGCAACTGAATTGAACTGATTTTAGATGTCATTTGTCAGATTGCTAATTTGCTGAGACAGATCTTTCTTTCTTTCTGTTATCATGAATGAGCGTTGAATTTTGCCAAATGCTTTAGTTTCTCAATATGGCAAATTTCCTTGATTTTTGAATGTCATATCACCATTTGTGACATTATATACATAACTATATACATACATATATATGTATATATAATATAACATATATTTATTTATTATGCCTCTGCCCTCAGTTCATGACACAGAACTCCTAAAGCCCCTGTAATTTCCTGAGTGAGAGGCGCATCCTTGGTTCCCACGAGGTAACTCTTGGTGGGTTTCTGGATAGCTTCTGGATGGGAGCATATCACAAAAAAAGACCAAGCTACGATTAGAAGCTTGGAACTTTCAGCGCCAAGCCCCATCCTCTAGGGAGGGGAGAAAAGAGATTGGAGATTGAACTGATAATTGATCATGCCTACATGTTGAAGTCTCCATAAAAATAAAACTCTTAACTATAGGATGTGGAGAGCTTCTGGGATGGTGAACACATCCTCATAACAGGAGGTGGCATGTGCCAACTGCACAGGGCCGAAGCTCCTCTGCTCAAGGCTTTTCTGAACGTCACCCTGTGTACCTCTTCATCTGGCTCCTCATTTATGTTCTTTATATTAAACACTGGTAAACATATGTTAAGTGTTCTTCTGAGTTCTGTGAGCTGTTATAACAAGAGATCGAACCTGTGGAAGGGATCATGGGAATCTCCAATTTGTAGCTGAGTTGAACAGAAGTGTGTGTAATCTTGCAATCCATTGCTTACAGTGGGCATCTGAAGTGGGGGCAGTCTTGTGGGACTGAGCCCTAAACCTGTGGGCACTGTACTAACTCTGAGTAAGTACAGTAAGTATTCTTGTCAGAATTGAATGAAATTGTAGGACACCAAGTTGATGTCTGCAGAAAACTGGAGAAGATCTTGCTGTGAAAAATCCATGCACTTGGTGTCAGTACTGTTATGAGTAGAGAGAACATTTTTCCTTTACTATTGTTTCCTTTGGTAAATCCTTTTTGGTCACGGTATATTATCCTTTAAGAATCATATATATTGTTTCCGATTGCTTAGTTTCGTTAAAGATTTTTAGTCCCAAATTTACGAGTGATATTGTCTATAGTTTCATTTTCCTTGTAATGTCTTTCATTGGTTTTAGTATCAAGTCAATACTGGTTTAGCCCCTGTTTTTGTTAACCTTCTCATCCCAGTCTATCCGCTGGGATACCTGCTCTAAGTTTCTTTTCTTGATCTTTTGCTCGTCTTACCCTGATCCTACCTTGCCGTGAGGTCTTAGACCTGGTATTTTGTGCTCCCAGTGAACTTCTGGTTGGAGGTTTCAATATCTTTAGAACTGTCACATCTTTATGAAGAGAGTCCAGGTCCTGGTTTATCCCCTTTTCCTCCTTCCTAGACACTGATCAATCATGGCTTCCCAAGACCTAAAGAAGCAAATGTGTTGGCAGGTATTCTGATCAAACCAAACTAAACAAACAAACAAAAACCCACATGCAAACTAATGTCTTTAGTAAGACAGTTCAATTAGTACATTGAAAAGTTTCTCTGTAAACTCTAAGAATTTTGAGCCAAAGTCTTTCTCTAATTTGCTCTCAAATTGTGATATTCCATAGGGTCTTTTTCTTCTCATTTAATGTGCTTCTTTTTCATAATCAAAGTATAGTTGATTTACAATGTTGTGCCTATCTACTCCGTATAACAAAGTGACTCAGATATACACAAACATTCTTTTTTCACGTTCTTTTCCTATAAGGCTTATTATAGGATGCCATCCATTAGCACCTTGCTGTTTATCCATTCTAAATATAACAGTTTGCATTTACCAACCCCAAACTCCCAGTCCATACCCCCACTCCCTTCCCATGGCAGCTACAAGTCTGTTCTCCATGTCTATGAGTCTGTTTCTCTTTTGTAGATAGGCTTGTTTGTGCCATATTTTAGGTCCCACGGGTAAGTGATATTACGTGGTATTTGTCTTTCTCTTTCTGACTTTCGTCACTTCGTATGATAATCTCTAGTTGCCTGTTGGGTGTGCTTCCTCAATCTATCTCACCTAGAGTCACAGCTTTGACTACCCACTGTATCCTCAAACTGCCAGATCTACCCCAGCACAGGCCCCTCTCTGGAGTTCCAAGCCCGTATATTTCTCCTGCCTATCCGATATCACCTCTTTCAGGCTCTATAAAGCTTCCCACCCTGGTGTGTGTAATTTTCTTCTTTGCAGATCTATCTCAGTTGTATCCCACTTCAGTGAGTGGTACCACTAGTTAATGCCTTGTCCAAGCCAGAGAACCTGGCTGCATCTTTGAATCTACACTTGCCTTCATCTGCTGCCACTTACTGATTTTTTTTTTTTCTGTTGGCCGTACCATGCAGTTTGCAGGATCCTAGTACCCTGAACAGGGATTGAACCCATGCCCCCCAGCAGTGAAAGCACAGAATCCCAACCACGGGACTGCCAGGGAATTCCCATCTATTTATTGATTTTATCTGTTTAAAGTTTCTCAACTCCACTTAAAAAAAATTTTTTTTTTTGCTTTATGATGTAGCAGTCTATACATTAAGAATATACTGTAAAGAGTATAATATATAGTTTAAGGAATAGCCCAACACTCAGGTTGAGAAGTGCAGCATCATCACTATCTTAAGAAACTCCCCTCTGTTATTGCTTTCCCCTTCCTTTTCCCCGTTAGAGATTACCATGCCTTGAATTCTGTGTTAAGCATTCCCTTGCTTTTCTTTCTAACTATTAAGTATTACTAAACGACACATCATTTAAGTTTTGAAACACTGATCCCCTGGAGAAGGGCATGGCAACCCACTCCAGTGTTCTTGCCTGGAGACTCCCATGTACCGAGGAGCCTGGCAGGCCTGCAGTCCATGGGACCGCAGAGACTCAGACACGACAGAAACGACTTAGCAGCAGCATGTTTAGAAGATAAATTTTTTGTCTACCTTCTTGCTGATTTTTCTTGGGAGCACTTTCTTAATAAGTCCTCATCTCAAGGTCTGCTGCTAGTTCTGAACCTAGGACGGATGTCAGCACCCTCCCTTTCTTATCACCCAAATACTAATTGCTTAAAGTAACTGCAGGAATTCACCTGTGTTCCCTCTTACATCATAAACAACCCTAACTCCCAATTTCTTCCAATAAGCTTGTGATGAATTCATATCGTTAATGAATTACATTCACCCTTTAATGTTTAGTGACCTATAAACGGATTTAGTAATGATGAAATGTCTGTTGTTTCTTCCTTCTCCCTCACACCACCTGCAGCATAAATTTATTTTAATCATTTTAAGAACTTGTTAGTTTTATAGTTATTGCCTGTTCAGATACTAAACCTTTTTTGGTCAGGATTTTGACTCTGGTTCTTAAGTCTAGGTGGCCACCATGAAAGATCAGTCTGATAGTGACCAAGCTCTTAGGGAGGGAAACAATGGTTATTGCTCTTAGAGGTGGACAGGTTTCCACTAGAGTCAGTATTAGTGATGGGCATCTGGCCTTGAGAAAAGCCCTGACTCTTCCCAATCACCTTGGAGGAAGAGGATGCAAAGCTATTGAGTTCAACCCTTACTGAGATTGCTTTCTCTCCTTGGGATGATAAATGGTTAAATGAGACACTCCAACTCAAAACTGGGAAAAGCTACCAGTGAATTTATCTCCAGAAAAATTGTTTGCTCTGATTTCTAGTCCTTGAAGAACACTACCCAGTCTAGGGTCAACTAAGAGTTAGATGATTAAGGGTATTATTTTCCAAAATTGATTTTAATCCACTCTGTAGCAGAAAAACCTATTTACTTAGATGACTTCTGATTTGGAGGACACAGCTACTTGGCTGCAGTCCTAGGAGTGAGAGGTGAGTGAGAAGCGATGTGCAATCATTTTCAACAAGGCCAATGTCAACATGATAGGGTATCTCAACTGCTCCAGGTATACGTGGGGTGCAGGGCTAGGAGACACTTCCTGGTTACAAGTATCTGTTTCCAGATAAATAATGACAACAGAAACTCTGTCCACAATTTGGGCTGCAGATACATACAGACACTTCAGTAGGATGTGGGAGAGGAATGCGGATATGGGAGCGTGGAGGGGGTGGGGCACTGGGCAAACAAGATCAGAGAGGAAGTGCTGTTGGCTTTGGTGAGCAGTTATTCACCTGCTATGTATCTGCTATCCCTATGCAGTTACCCTCATGGTACCTGTGGGATCAGGGACCGTCACTGTGTACAAATTGAATGGAGGAAGTTAACAGCATTGTGGGGTTCCAGAAAGACAGGCTGTGCCTGTACCCCCACCTTCCACTTTATGTACACATAAGTCAGAGGAAAGAGCAGTGCCCTTACAGATGTTCAAGAGCATCACGGGCTACATCTGGGTTTGAGGAGACCTGTGGGAGCATCATGGCTCCATTGCAGAGATGTCTCTGAAGGCCAGGAGAAGCTTTGGCCTGCAGATCCCTGGCCTGGCTTATTCACACCGGTGGAGGGGTCAGAGTACTGGGAGGAAGAGCGATCTGTGCATGTGGTCCAGAGGAGGCTTCTGGTTCTGGATGAGGGAAGGCTGAGGAGTAGGGAAGCCTGGGGGTGGGACGCCTAGACAGTGACTCTGGAAATTTCACTGTGAAGGGACTTGGACCTTCCAAGAATGTGTGGACTGAGGAGAGGGCAGGAGAGAAAAGGAGAGACCGGGGACTTGGGGAATTGCTGGGGAGACTGTCTGCTCAGGGGAGTGGGGAGGAGGCCACTGTGAGCCCTAAATAGGAGGAAGCAAAGGCAGGATCTTTCTTTGATCAGAGTTTGAGTGCTTTTTGAAATGGAAGATGGAAGTGGGGTGACCCAGAAGAAGAAAATCAATTCAAAGGCATAGGCTGGAAAAAAAGCCAAAGGGACAACTGAAGGGAGCATGAGAACAGAATAAACTTTGGCAAACGGGCTATGCTTTAAACTCACGCCAAACTGGCTTCATTAACATGAGCATGTGTTAGTTGCTCCGTTGTGTCTGACGCTTTGTGCCCCCATGAACTGTAGCTTGACAATCTCTTCTGTCCATGGGTTTTCCCAGGCAAGAATACTGGAGTGGATCTCCAGTATTCTCCAGGGGATCTTCCTGACCCAGTGATTGAGCCCAGGTCTCCAGCATTGCAGACAGATTCTTCACATCTGAGCCACATTTTAAAAATAAATCACATGCAATATGAGCATATATGCATGTGATTTATAAAAATTCATGTTGCACAACTCAAGATTCTGTCACTCTGTCATTAAATATATGTGCACTGGAATGGCCTCAGCTATCATGCAGGGGATCTGTTTAGGTAGAAGAGAGAGGGGAAAAGCTGTGGTTCTAAGAGGTTCCAGAGGCCTCAACTTAATGAGCAAAAAATTCAGTAAGTAGTACTGATCAGGGGGCTTCCCTGGTGGCTCAGATCATAGAATCTACCTGCAATGTGAGAGACCCAGGTTCGACCCCTGGGTCAGGAAGATCTTCTGAAGAAGGGAATGGCTACCCACTCCAGTTTTCTTGCCTGGGAAATCCCATGGACAGAGAAGCCTGGCGGGCTACAGTCCATGGGGCTGCAAAGAGTCGAACACGACTGAGCAACTAACATTTTCACTTTCCACTTTCAGTACTTACTGGATGTCCATCCCTGTGCAATGTGGTGGAAACTTAAAGGCCTATGCTCCCAAAAGATGTCTGGTGGTGATTCATAGCTACTGTGTGCTAGGATGATCAAAAGAGGGGGAGCAGGAATCCATGTCACAGCCTGGTGATACCTGGATTGATTAGGGACAATGACCAGACATTTTCCTGGACATGTTCATTGCATATCTGGAAGTGTTATTTTTAATGAAATATAAAGATGTTATGTTCCATAACATCATACAGGAAACTGGAATGAACTTTTTGGACAACTCAGTGTTTCAGACATATAGGATAAAATAATGGATATCCATGTGCCCATCACCCAAATTAAGAAACAAACAAACAAAAAAACCCATAGATGAAACCCCTTATGTTTAAAATTCCTGAGATAGTTTAGTAAGTTGTTAAAATCCTAGCTAGGCCAATTCTTAAAGGACCTGTCTTGGTTTGGGCTGCTATCCCACAATACCATAGATTGGGTGGCTTATAGACGACAGAAATGTATTTCTCATAGTGCTGGAGGGGGAGGAGTCTGAGATCAAGATGCCCATAGATTCAGCGTCTACCAAGGGCCTTCTTCCAGGTTCTTAGGTGCCTGTCCCCTCTTCATGCTGTGTTCTCACAGGGTGGAGGGAGTGAGGGAGCTCTTTGGGGTTTCTTTTAGAAGACACTAACCCCACTCTTCTTAAAAAATTATTTATTTCTATATTTGATTGCCAGGTTTTAGTTGCAGCATGCAGGATCTTCTACCTCCGTTGTGGAGTGTGGAATCTTTTCAGTTGCAGCATGGGAGATGTAGTTCCCTAACCAGACTGAACCCAGTCACCCTGCATTGGGAGCACGGGAGTCTTAGCCATTCTTGAGGGCTCCACCTTCATGACCTAATCACCTCTAAAGGTCCTGCCTTCCAACGCCATCTTATTTGAGACTGTTTTCGCTTATGAATTTTGCGGGGGCACAGACATTCTGTCTGTATCAGGACCTTCACACTCACCAGCCCTTGGGATCAATTAGGACAATGATGCTTGAGGCTATGAAATAAGGATTAGTCCCAAGAATAGCTTCCTGGAGAAACCTCCCTTTTAAACTGAGGTCTTATTCTTTCAGTTCAGAACTTGGCGATCAGGAGACCTTCTGTGAAATGCCCAGACTTGGGACTTGATTTCTCTCTGAATCTGAGGGCTTGGAGTAATCCAGGGCAGAAATAAGAGCATAACGAAGCCCTTCAAACCCCATAGGCAGGTTTAAGTGGCTCATCTATGTTAGAACACAGGAGATTCTGAAAAGAACAATTGTCTCTCTTTGAAGAAACTGTCAGTGGAAAAGCTTTTAAAAATAATTTCTTTGCAAAATGCATAATGCTCCTGTGCAGAACTCTCTGACACTGCAGTTTAGCAGCCTCTTCCATTTGTATGAGCTCTGGAATATTAAACATTCCTTGTGCAGACTCAGAAAATAGCTTGCTTATCACACCGTGCCTGTCAGTTGCATTGTAACATACGCGCCTTGGCACAGTGGAGCTGCAGGCAAGGCCAGCTCAATGTGATGTGTGTGTTGCTGAGATCAGGGTCTTTACAAGTCCCGGGGCTTGAGAGTTTGTAAAGGAGGAGATGAATTACCAGGATCTTTTCCCCCAGCAATCTGTCTGCCTTCCCTTCTGGAAATTCTGAAGGCTTAAACTCTCTGTAAGGTCCTCAGGGCCTCAGAGATTGCAGTGGAGGGGAATCCAGTGATCCTGGCTAACACGGTCCCAGTTCTGGCTGTTGTAATCACAACAGGAACATAGCTAGAAGGTTCCAGAAAGATTCAGCTACTCCGAGGCCCAGTAGTTGGTGTGATTGTTTGTCTAAATTCCATAAAGCTATGGTGACAATAACAGCAATGTACCGTTTCTGAGCTCATGCAGGGGACTAAACCTTTTATATACATTACTGTATTGATTCTTATACCAAATCCCATCAGGTAGGCTTTATTGTCACCATTTTAGAAACAAAGATCAAGCTAAATAACTTGCTTAAGTTCACACAGTCCAGAAGTAACAGTGCCAGGTTTGAACCTAGGTCAATCAGCCCTCAGTCGGTCCTCCGGGTCTAGGACCTTTTCACCTTCCAATGATTCCCAAATCAATATTGGTTAGAATCACCTACAGTGTGATTGAAATAATCAGATACTTGGTCCTTACCACCTTGGGATGGATTTATTCAGGCCAGCGTGGGGCTGCCTTTCTAACACACATTTTGAACACACTCCACGAGCAACTTTGAGGCAGGTGGTTAGGGTGCCACATTGAAAAATGCTGGAAGGTAGCCCTCCCAGTGGCCAAGCCGCTTTCTGGATATCTGCGGCCATGCCAGAAGTGGAATGTTAATTGCAATATGTTAGTTTCCTTGTAGTGGAGACCCATGAGGATGGACTTCAGCTTGCTCAGTGGTTTGGATCTCAGTGTGAGAGCCATACAATTGCATGTAATCAGCAGGGGCCTCGGGGTCTGCTGGAGAAAAGCTTGAAGGACCAAACATTTCCAGAACTCTTCCATTTTCCACTTAGCGACAGAAATTCTTGGCGGCAGCCTGTGCGGGCAGAGTCTCTTTGACCTTCCCATCTGTTCTTCATTGCTTGGGACTGAACTGACTTGAGGCAGGACGCCTGACCCCATTTCTTGGCCACACACTCCCAACGGCACACCCTCCAGTCTTTACTGGGGAGCCACTGAGTCCAATTCTGCTTTAGAACGAGCCTGGACAGGAAGACAGTTCCAGCCAGTCCTACTGGGTCGGGCACAAAGGTAACCCGTCAATCGATACTTACTGAATGGTTGCTCCCCCAGAAACCACCGTCCCCACCAGCCTTCAACAAAGGCAGGCAGGAAGCCAAGCTAGAGGTCGTTTTCCTCTTTCCTTCCCCTGTCCTCCTCTGCTTCGCTGCCCTGGGTTTGCTTCCTCAGCACTGGGGTCCTCAGGCTCACAGAGGACCCTCCTGTGGGGAGGCTTCTCGACCCACTCATTAAGATGTTCTGGGGTTCACTGAGCTAGTTAAAAAAAAAAACAAAAAACAAAAAAACAAAACTCTCTTCAAATTGCCACACTTAAATCCAGCTAATTTCATCCTGGCACGTAGAGGACATAGCTGCCAAGCCATTTATTGAGATGATCCCAGAGACACAGAAAACTTCCCATCAAAGCCGGATGACGTGTCTAATTACCACAGGGCCTGAGGTCAAAGAATTTCTTAGTTAATTCGAGATTAAAGGTCAGTGATTTATGGTGCCCTCGAAGTTGCTTCAGTCGAGTCCGACTCTTTGTGACCCTCTGGACTGTAGCCCACCAGGCTCCTCCAACCATGAGGTTTCTGAGTCAAGAATATGGGAGTGGGGTGCCATGCCCTCCTCCAGGGGATCTTCCTGATCTAGGGATCGAACCCACGTCTCCTGCGTCTCCTGCATTGGTGGGTTCTTTACTGCTAGCGCCACTCGGAAAGCCCCCTTGGTGTGAGAAAAAGAGACCACACTCTAACAAAAGCATTTTAGGAGGTGACGGTGACCAGCTTGCTGGCAGAAAATGATGAGAGGAAAAGTCCACAATTGAACATCCAGATCTGAGACCTCGGGGAGGATTAGCTTGTAATTTATCCTGTCGTGGTCCTTGCTACACACGTCCTGCGACTCTGGCCACACTTGGATGGCTCAGCATTTCCAGATGAACTGAGTGTATGGATGCTGGCTGTTCCGTCTGTAGTCATCTTCTGAGGCAGATTCCTGGCTGTGATTATCCTCCTCAGAATGGCTTCTCTGGGGCACTCAGGTCATGGGGCTTCCCACTTGGCTCTTTGGAGGTCATCCAAGCAATTTATTTTTATTTTGAAGTTGTATGACTGTTTAGGACCACAGAAAGGACAATTTTAATAATATGTGACAATACCAACCAAAAAATAGGCACCGATCCTCAGCATATTTTTTAATCTTTTTTTCTTCTTCTTCTTTCTTACTTTATTTTTTAAATTGAAGTATAGGTGATTTACAATACTGTGTTAATTACTGCTGTACAACAAAGTGATTCAGTTATACATATATATATTTATGTTTATATATACTTGTTCTTTAACATTCTTTTCCATTAAGATTTAGCATGCTGCTGCTGCTGCTGCTAAGTCGCTTCAGTCGTGTCCGACTCTGTGCGACCCCATAGACAGCAGCCCACCAGGCTCCCCCGTCCCTGGGATTCTCCAGGCAAGAACACTGGAGTGGGTTGCCATTTCCTTCTCCAATGCATGAAAGTGAAAAGTGAAAGTGAAGTCACTCAGTCGTGTCCGACTCTTAGCGACCCCATGGACTGCAGCCTACCAGGCTCCTCCGCCCATGGGATTTTCCAGGCAAGAGTACTGGAGTGGGGTGCCACTGCCTTCTCTGAAGATTTAGTGTTGGCTATTTACTAAAACAGTTCTCTGTACTATGCAGAGAACCTTGTTTACCCGTTCTACATGTGAGAGCTTGCATCTGCTAACCCCAACCTCTCCATGCCATCACGGCCCTAAATACTCCCTCCCCAGGCAACCACCAGTCTGCTCTCTATGTCCAAGAGTCTGTTTCTGTTTGGTATATAGGTTCATCTACGTCATATTTTAGTCCCCACATGTAAGTGCTATCATAAGGTGTTTATCTTTGTCTTTGTGACTTACTTTACTTAGTACGATAATCTCAAGCTGCTGCAAATGGCATTCTTTTGTTCCTTTTTTATTAATGTGATGGAGCAGTATTCCGTTGCGCACATGTACCACATCTATTTTATCCACTCCTCTTGCCTCCATATCTTGGTAAATAGTACTGCTAGGAGCATAATGGTGTCTGTATCATTTTGAATTAGTTTTGCCCATCTGAGAAATTTTTAATTCACTTGAACTGGGGCCGATTTTTGCCCCCGCCCCCCAGGTTACATTTCGTGATGTCTGAGCGGCATTTTTGGTTGTTGTACGTGGGGTGGCAGTGGTGTTGCTACTGGGAGACTGTGGGTTGAGACCATGGATATTGCTAAATATACAACATGAACTGGACACCCCGTACAGCAAGAAACTATCCAATCCAAACCCCAATAGTTAAAGTCAAGAAACCTGGGGCCAGCAGAAGCCTGTCAGGAGACAGGCACGCACTTCACGTGGCAGTGGGGACAGGTTACGGCTGCAGTGGGAGCGGGTGTGGGGCTCTGCCTGTGAGTTACGGGCTTCAGGAGTGGTTCTGAACCCCAGCTTCGACCCATAAATTCAGTGATGCGAGGCGGCATGGCCCAAGGAGAGGAAGCTAGAGTCTAATCCACCCTTTTCTCATGCTCCCCAGGCTCCCCTCCTCCCCGCTCCTCCCCACCAAGTGTGCCTGCCATGGGGCCCCATGTCCTGATCTACATGGAAGGGCTGTGGACAGGTGGGGCATGGGGCTGGGGATGGCCCCCTTGTGGTCGTCGAGCCTTTCTTGGAGAGGGTCCTTAGCCCGAGGGGGTCAGGGCGCAGCTCTGCCTTGCATCCCCAGCTGCTAGCCCAAATGGACACACGTGGGGCAATATTACATATCTCCTGGGCGTATGAATGAAAGCGTGTCTTACTGAGGTGGAGTAATTCTTACATGTTTCTTACCCCAGACTCTGGGGGTGGCTCTCGGTTGAAAAGGAGGGAAGCCGCTGATGGAGTCGACAGGAGCTGGCTCTCATTTCCTCTCCCGTCCGGGGCTGTGAGCCCTCTCCTTGTTCAGGGTGATGTGGTGGGGAGCGGACGGGCTTTGCAGCTGGGTGGACTCATGCCTGCATCCCGGCTCAGCTGTTTCCAAGTGGTACTTGGCCAAGTGACTTAACCTTGATGAGTGTCAGGGAAATTAAAAAAATAGTCTGGCTTAGGCTCCAGAGACAAAGCAGAGCGGGTCCTCTGACCTTGCTTCAAACCTGCCTGGACACTGCTCTGGCTGGGAGTGACTGGGAGTGACTGCCTGCTGTGAGTGCAAGACTTGCAGGGCCACAGATAAGATGCAGGTGGAATCTTGAGAGTGTTAAGCCCCTGGAGGGGGCCTGGCCAACCAAGCCCCAAGCATTCCAAGTTTTACACAATAAAGCAGACAGCATTAACATGAAATCAGAGCTGCAATTTGTTCAAGGATTGATGATGATAACAGCTTGCCACCTTTCTGGGATCATAAATGGAACCCCCAAACTGCAATCTTTGAAGTCTCACCTATGGAGCAGACACGCTGCCTGGGACCCTTTCCTGGTTGGGACTCCAGCTGTTTAAGTCTGGATGTTGGTCAAAACCCAATTAGGTGATGTATTCTCTACTCTATTTCTCTTTTCTTTTAATGTTAGTATGTTGAAAGTAAGCTAGATAATTCTCTAATAAATATCTGTATTATTTATTTGTACATAATGAGCAGCTTATTTTGTTAACAAATCCTTTGAACCTGAGACAAAAGTGAAAACTTCTGTCAAAACAGTGAGCTTACGATATTGTAATCAGCCTCCAATTAAAAAACAAACAAACAAACAAACAAAACCAGTGAGCTTGTTTCCTCATCTTAGCTTAGAGATAATAGCAGTTCTCTCCTTAGTGCATAAAGTTTTAGAGGATTACATGAAATGATGCATGAAAATTAGAGATGGCCAAGAGATTTTCCCAAGAAGCCTGTAGTTAGGAGGTCAGATAGAAGGGTAAACTGGCAGAGTAGAACAGTGCAAGTGGCATAGGGGGAATATACATGAGCTAACAGAGGAAAGCACCCACATAATGCCTGCGTTGGGCTGCACCCCACATGCCTGCAAGGTCTGTACTTGCTCCGCTGCAAGACAAAAGAAAGAGCCCAGCATCGCAACAAAGGCATCAATGGATGGGGGAGCTCACACGTCTGAAATAAAGTCCTGGAGTGGCAGTGTGCAGTGAACAGCTGGCAGGACCTGATGGCAGTCTTCACTTTGTAGGGGAGAAGGGGACATACCAGTTATAGGGGAACTGACATCAGGTTGGCTTATCGGTTACAAGGGAAAAGAGTAGCAAAAGAGTACGCTCCTCATGGCTCCTTTGATAAGGACAATCACTGGCTAGGGCGGAGGTGTGCATGTCGGAAGGTCAGTCATGTGAGTAGGGTGTAGGTGAGGCAGGCACTGGTCAAGCAGGGGATGTACAGAGAACAAGGGAACAGTCATCGTGAGTGGCCTGACCACACGGCCTGGCACTTGGGAAGGATTCAGGAACCTGAATTCCATTCTCCATATGAAAAATGTCGTGGGACTTCAGAAGAGAGACCACACGAGAGTAAAGTGGGGGGTGCACTCCGAGTTCTAGAAGGAGGAGGTTATTAAATAAGTTTATATTTGATGGCCTCTCTTTAGTCCACATAATAAAGAAATGCCATTTCCAGAGGGAGGAGAGGAAACGGGGACGTGGGAAGCTGATGTGGGAAACAGGAAAAGGTATCTAGCAGGAAGAGAAGGCACAAGCTAAGACCCAGCTGAGACTTAAATTACCTACTGAAAGTGAATAGGCAAAGCTGTCTTTGTATTTTCTGGTTTTCTCCGACACTGTGGCTCCGTGGTTGGAAGATGCAGCTTTCATGCAAGTTTGGGCCCAGAGGCTGCTAGGAGAGCAAGGATGCTGATGAGAGCATGGGGGCATCAGTGGGGGCCCGAGGTGGTGAAAAGGGCTGGGAATCAGGAGCAGGGAGCAGACTAGAAAGAGGAACCGAGGGCCTTGGGTTCTGAGGAAGCAGGGAGAGACAAAGCACAGCAGAAGGGCAGGAAATGACTCAGTCAAGAGCATGAGAGTTTGCTTTTTGCAGGAGCAGGAGTTCTGGGTGATGAGAAACTTCACAGAGAGGCTGTGTAAAGGGGTTCCTAGGAGAGGTGGAGGTTCTTAGAGAAGAAAAGACTGAATTCTGTGCACATTGATGTTGGCCAGTGGTGGGAAGTGAGGTGGACTGGAAGTGGAGTCATGTAGAAAACTCTTGGTATCTGTTACAGTTCAGGTCGTTTTCCCTTTGAAAGCTGGGTTTCCCAGCTGGTGCAGTGGTGAAGAATCTGCCTGCCAATGCAGGAAATGCAAGAGACGTGGGTTTCATCCCTGGATCAGGAAGATCCCCTGGAGAAAGAAATGGCAATCCACTCCAGTGTTCTTGCCTGGAAAATCCCATGGACAAAGGAGCCTGGCAGACTACATCCACGGGGTTGCAAAGAGGTTGGACATGACTGAGCACACGTAGCATCCCTTGAAAGATACGTTGAAGTCTTAACCCCCAGGGCCTCGGAATGTGATCCTATTTGGAAACAGGGTCATTGCAGGTCTTAAGGTGAGATCACACTGGAGGAGGGTGGGCCCTTCATCCTTCTGACTCACGTCCTCATAAGAGAGGAAGACCTCATGTGAAAACAGAGACACAGGGAGAAAGAAGATGGTGCCGCATGATGACAGAGGTGGAGACTGCAGTGATGCATTTACAAGCCAGGGAACGCCAGGATTGCTGGCTACCACCAGGCAAGGAAGGAGTCTCCTCTACAGCCTTCAGAGGGAGCATGGCCCTGCTGATGGATTTCATATGTTGGCCTCCAGCACTGTGGGAGAGTAAACTTCTGTTTTTTTAAGCTGCCTCGTTGTGGTGCTTTGTACAACAGTCCTAGGACTCTAATATACACTCCTCTCCCCAGTCCAACATCACTCTTAAAGCCACATTCAACTTCCAATGCCTCAAATAAACCTTTCCACTCTTCTGGTCATGCTGACCTCCCCTGCCTCCCTTCTCTGCTCTCTAGCTACACTGGAAGTCAGGTGCAGTTATGCATGAAATCAGCATGTAATTCCACTAAGTTTTATGATTGCCCTCAAATTGTTTCAAGATTTGTCTTCACTAAGGTGCAAGCCTCTTGTGTGTGTTAGTTGCTCAGTCATGCCCAACTCTTGGCGACCCCATGGACTGTAGCCTGCTAGGCTCCCTCTGTCCATGGGGATTCTCCAGGCCAGAATGCTGGAGTGGGTTGCCATTCCCTTTTCTAGGGGATCTTCCCAACCCAGGGATCAAACTCAGGTCTCCCATATTGCAGGCAGATTCTTTATCATCTGAGCCACCAGGGAAGCACCTTAGGTAAGCATCTTACCTTTCGGAATTTCCAACACTGCCTCAGGCAGCACTGGGCTTCTGATGGGTGCTCATCCATTACTTGTAAATCTCTTGCTGGCAGTTTCAGAGTGTTGCCTAAACTTGATCCTTATTTAGGTCACTTGCTGTGTGTTTTTCTGGGGCACCACTATCCTGCTGGCATTTGAATACTGATGCTCTCTCTTGGATCATTATGGAAAAGTATGAAACTGCATATCATCCAAAAAGTCATAATGTATTTTTTTTTTATCATGAGAACAATTCAAACACAGTAATGCTCAACTGAAGAAAACCTCCACACACAACTGATTAAATGATTGAGAAGGGGAGAGAGAATTTTTTATTGACACAAAGTTTTTTTTTTTTAGTTTTAAATCACCTAATAGGTCTTCCTTGGTGGCTCAGGGGTAAAGAATCTGCCCACAATGCAGGAGATTCGGGTTTGATCCCTGGGTTGGGAAGATCCCCTGGAGAAGGAAATGGCAATCCACTTCAGTAATTCTGGCCTGGGAAATCCCATGGACAGGGAAGCCTGGCAGGCTACAGTCCGTAGGGTCGCAAAGAGTCAGACACGACTTGGCGACTAACCACCATCACCACCACCACCAACAAAATCACCCAATAAGGCTTAGAACATTTTTTCTTTTTATATGACTTATAAAACTTTTTTTCCTATCTACATCTATCACAGTAAAATGATATTTATGCAACTTTCTGAGGACACGGGGACTGTTTAAACTAGTTACACCGAGGCCAAACAAAACTTAGAAAAAAAAGCAGCACATTTCTCTGAATATGTTAAGTGCAGGTCTTTGCAGAAAACAACTTTCGAAGTTGATTTAAGAAGATGGTAATAGTGACTGTCTCTGGGGAGGAGAACTCCAGAAATAGTAGGCAGGAGGAGGGAAGAAAGGAAGACTTTCCACGTGATTCCATTTAATGGTTCAGAATAGGTGACAATTAGAAAGCAAAGACAGGGTCCTTGAAAGGATAACCTGTGCATGGATGTGGTAGTAGCCTGCACTCAGAGGAAGTCACGGAGAAGCGTGCACGCATACACACACACACACACACACACACACACACACACACGCTTTTAATGATCAATTCTGCTATCTTCAGAAGCATATTCTCATTAAGCTTTTCCGGGGCGAGAAGATGATGTCATTCTTAATGTCAATCCAACCCAGGTGGGGTCTCTCTGCCTGCTTAATTGCTCCTGTCTGCATCTAATCTGCTCCCTGGGGAACCTCACTTACCGTGGTCCCTTTGAATACCACAGACCTCCCTTTAGCCCTTGGCATAGGAGAGTCATTTCCTCTGTCATTTCCCCTGCTTGGTGATTTCAAACTGCCCTTCTCTCTTTCCATAATGATTTGATGCAGCGGATGATGGCAACATTGGAAAAAATGGGCTCCAGTCTGCCCAGGTCACAGAGCAGCACAAAGCTGTACCCAGGTCACAGAAGTGACATTGCTGTTAGACTGCAGAGCTCCTAACCTCTAACCTCTAACCTCCGAACCTCTAAGCAGTGCCCTTCTGCAATCCCACAGCCTGACACTCAGATCACACACCTCTCATTACATGAGAGTAATGGGCAGAACAGGGAACCCTGGCGGAAATGCTGTGGAGAAAGGGTTTGCGATTCAGATATCACAACTGAGTTATTGGCAAGACTCCTTTGAGAGATTGCTAGCTTGAATGCATTGGCTAGCTCTGCTAAAGGAACAGCTTCTGGATGACTCACTCACCAGCGGTTTGGTCCTTAACACTCTGTGGACTGTGTCTGATTCATCCCAATGCTTGACACATGGTAGGCTGATCACAAATTTGTGTTGAGTGAAGGAGCTGACTTATGGTTTATATAGAAGGGAGACAGCTAAGTCCTTCATTCTAGCTCTACAACTAAACTGAATCCATTTGGAAGAAGAATCCAGATAAAAAGGGATGTGTCCAGGGAAGAGGGAAGGCTGAAACAGGCTGTGCGAGCCCACCTCCAGGTGTGTGTGTGTGTGTGTCTGTGGGCGTGTGTGTGCCATGAAAGGAATAGGAAGGGAACCAGGCGTGGCTGCTTGCCTTGGCCCTCAGGGACAGTGGGCTCACAGTCCCCTGGGCTGGTGGCACGGTGCTGCTGGGGAAGAATGCAGCTTTGGTGGAGAGGGGTGGACAGACAGCAGGGCTGTGTGTTCTGAGGCAGCTTGCGGGGGAAAAGACCACCACCTGGGACGCGAAACAGTCCAGGAGCTGAGGAACTGGTGCTGGAAGGCACGGGGACGGGCAAGCAGGGAATGGGCACGAGCTGCAGACGCACAGGCCACAGAAGTGCCAAGCTGCACGTGGGGTGTGTGGGGTTGGCCACCTCCCTCCCTCCTGACTGCTGCCCACCACATACACCTCAGAGCAGCTGAAGCAGAGATCTCCTTCTACTGAGAGTCTGCAGAGTCTGTTACAGAGAGAATCTCTGGACCAAACGGGTAGCCAGAATTCCTAGGCCATCAGGACTCTTAGGTACATCGTCATTTTCTTGACTCAGTGAGAATTTAAGAGAGAACCGTTGTTCCCTCCCCCAGAGAAATATAAATGAAGGCCACCCAGAGTCTGGGTGGGAGGAGTTTCATGTCCTCTCCAGGGACCCTCGAAAGAGCCTGAAGAAAGCTTTGAGTTCACCAGATCTAACCTTCATTTTTACAAAGGCTTTGAGATGCAAAGGAAGGACCTTGACTTACTCAGGATCACAGAATCAACAAGAACGCAGTGGTCAAAAGCAGGTCTTCCTTTTTGAAATTCCATTCCAGCAGTGGCTTCTTCTCTACGGCTTCTGCAGGACCTCTTGGGGTTCATGTGAATGCAAAATGTGTCCACCTGGCTAGACTTCCCTCTATGAAGTGTTCAGATGCCCAAACATCATTTCTTCCTCTGCAACTTGGATCTTGGGTTAGAACTTTTTTTCTCCCTAGCTGAGCTGATCTGAGCTCTGTGGTTGGGTGGGTCCTGTGACTGGAGGAATCCACTGGGTGGCATGGGTGATATGTGCTTAACTCTATCAGAGTCAAGCCTATTAACCCAGCTGACCCACTCACGGCTGCACGGTCTGCTTGGCTGATGCCACCTTTCTAAGCAGCCCCGCTCTATGTCAGAATAGGCAAGCAGAAGACAGCAGTTAGGTAAAAGTGATCAACTCGGCAAAAGTGATCAACTCCTGGGGTGGCTGATGTTGACACAGGAGTAGAGGGGCAAGCAATATGAGACTCCTTTAAGCCCTGCTGAGCCTCTAGTGTTTCTTGGGTATGACCACCTGCTTCATATTTATGCACAACTGCTTCACTGAGTGGTGTAGTGAGTGCTACAGACGCACTGAACCGAACTGTCTTATTCAGTTCTCGCCTGGGGTACGGGCATTATCCCCCATCTTGCAGGTGAAGACAGAGGCTTAGAAGAAGAATCAAAATGCTGTTAGTAAGAGAAGCCAGGATTGACTGATTGATTGATTGAAGTATACTTGATTTACAATGTTGTGTTAATTTCTGCCCTAAGGAAAAGTGATTCAGTTCTATATATACATATATTCCTTTCTATTCTTTTCTATTACAGTTTATCACAGAATACTAAATATAGCTCCCCATGCTATTCAATAGGACCTTGGTTATCCATTCTTTACATACTACTTTGCATCTGTGAATTCTAGGCTCCCAATCCATCCCCCTCCCACCACAAAACACTTCACAGCCACAAATCTGTTTACTGTGTCTGTGAGTCTGTCTCATAGATAAGCTGCTCATTTGTGTCATATTTTAGATTAATGATATTATATGGCACTTGTCTTTCTCTTTCAGAGTTACTTCACTTAGTATAATAATTTCTAGGTCTAGCCAAGTTGCTGCAAATATCATTTCATTCTTTTTTTATGGCCGAGTAGTATTCCATTGTATGTAGGTACCACATCTTCTTTACCCATTCCTCTGTCGATGGACATCCAGGTTGCTTCCATATCTTGGCTATTGTAAATAATGCTGAGGAGCTGGGATTTTAACTGACAGACATCTCTCTGCTTTGCATTTCCTGCTTCCTAAGGCTCTGCACAGGTGCTTTTTTGCCCCTGGCCCTTCCTGGATTTCCATAAGACATTCTACTTTTCAAAATCACTAGCTGTGTGACTTTGGCTTTCTGGGGATGAAATAGCATAAGCTTTTTTATTCTAATAAAAGCCTGAGTGAGGGAGAGGCCATCTGATTTTGGAGTGTGGGCAGCGCTGACGCTTAGTCCTAAGTTCCTCATCTTCTCTCCTGTCCTCCCTGCAGAGTTGGAGGGGGAATTTCATCATCTTCTCCCCTGTCCTCCCTGCAGAGTTGGAGGGGGAATTTGTGGGTTCACTAGGAAAATTGTTCCATGAATGCTCGGCATTGTTCTCATCTGTGGTGGAGAGAGTGGCCAAGGGGAAAACCTACCCAGTTGGCCCGGAAAGGCAAGTGGCTGGGTCATCCTGACATGGATGGCTGGGCCAATAGAGGTCAACCTTGCTCCCTGTGGACGAGGCCCCGGGACGTGCTCAGAAGCTCAACAGGAGAAACCCCTGTGGAGATTGTGGTGCCCTGTGAAGAATGCAGACCGAGAGTCCAGAGACCCGGATTCCTCCACACCATTGGAAATATTCCCTCCTGGACCCCGGTTAGACCATGTAGTCTGTCCATCTCTCACATGTCCTGGGAGAGATGATTTCTGTCAGCAAGATAGCTCTGGTCTATCTGTCTTATCTGTGATACCATGGACAGAGGATCTTGGCAGACTACAGTCTGTGGGGTTGCAAGAATCAGACATGACTTAGCAACTAAACCACCACCATCTTTATCTGTGATATCACAGAAAAGATATTACAGGTAAGAAAAATTTGATTCCACGTGCAGGACCGATGATCTTTCTTATTGCAGATTCAGAAAAATATGGGATTAGCATCTGCTTCCCCCAGTAGTGTTCTCCTCAATAGGTTAAACATTCTCACATGTTATTCTTTCTAGACCCAGACCCTCTGCTCTCAAATACAGAATTGATCAAACCCTTTTGATAGGGTTTGGCTTAGTGGAGAGAGTAGAGAGGGACTTGCTTTGACCGGGGTGCTATTCTTCACTCACACCATCTTCTCTAAAAATGTTCCCCAGGTCCCTTGTTCTCCCTGCGACCTGATGAATCATAGTCAAATTATTCTACTTACACCAGTTATAACAAGATGATCAGTGGTGCAGAGCACATAGTTATCATGTTGTTTATTAAAAGGCTGGCTAACTTGGGAATGACTATAGTTCTGCTGTAACTGTTGGTGAATTTGACAAAACCTCTACTTTTTTCAAAGGCTTTAAAAAACAAATCCTTTCTTTCAAGGACTGATGAGGAGCTAATAGTCCCCATTTTGGCTTTGGGAGAGATGGAAAGAAAGCCCAAGAAACTGGGAAAGGAAGCAGTAGAAAGTGAAGCCACGTTTGGACAATCCGACCCCATGAAAACCCAAGGAATATTTATTAGGCTCCACCTGGTAAGTCATGCTATTACCGTCTGCCTGACATCAGTCCTAGCTCTACTATTTGATAGATACCAGAGGCCCCTGCACAGATAAAGGTAAACCTATTTTTCAAGAGGGCAGAGCTCTTCATTGTAGGGTTAGTGCCCTGAATACTCAGGAGCTGCCCTGGTCAACCAGACCACAGCTCCAGGGTGAAAAGCCATCAGCCTGGGAAAATGTCTGTCATGACATAACGGCACTCAGAACTTCCATGTAATAGTCTAGCTTTTATTTCCGAGTGGTGGGGGGAGCAGATGTTTCTCGGTCATTTCAGCCCTTGGTCTTGAGCCCTATGTTTCTACCTTCTACTCTGGTTTCTCTCAATTGTGCCGTTCTCACCCCTCTGCTTATGGACTATCTTTGCAGACCCGAGCCCTGCAAAGCCAGACTCCCTCATCACTCTCTGCTTAGTTCAGCACAGGGGGAAATGAGTTAGAAGGACCTACCTGCCCACCCAAAAGGGAAGGTTCACTCTGCCTGGTCTTCATGCATAGCTCTGGAGACTCATGGCAGGAGCTGAAGGGACAGCTCTTCACGTGGGTCTCTCTCTGAATCTCCCCTGGACACAACCATGGAGTCAGGAGAGCCAGACCCTGGCCATCTGTCTCTGTATTCTTCAGAGCCCTCACCCTGCTTGCGAACTAGACATTCCTGAACCTGTTACCTCCTTCCATGACAGTAAACAAAATGAATGCATGCTCAGGTGTGTTAAGGTTCTCGGGGATACTTACATTTTAGCATTCTTTAGTATAGGGTTGGGAGAAGGCAATGGCACTCCAGTACTCTTGCCTGGAAAATCCCATGGATGGAGTAGCTTGGTAGGCTCCAGTCCATGGGGTCGCTAAGAGTCGGACACGACTGAGTGACTTCACTTTCACTTTTCACTTTCATGTATTGGAGAAGGAAATGGCAACCCACTCCAGTATTCTCCAGTAACCCATTCCAGGATTCTCCAGCCTGGAGAATCCCAGGGACAGAGGAGCTATCCCTGTTGGGCTGCTGTCTATGGGGTCGCACAGAGTCGGACACCACTGATGCGACTTAGCAGCAGCAGCAGCAGTGTAGGGTTGGGCTTCCCTGGTGGCTCAGCAGTAATAATCTGCCTACAAGGCAGGAGATGTGGGTTCAATCCCTGTGTCAAGAAGATCCCCTGAAGAAGGAAATGGCAACACACTCCAGTATTCTTGCCTGGAAAATCTCATGGACAGAGGAGACTGGCAGGGTATAGTCCGTGGGATTGCAAGAGTCAGACATGACTTAGAGACTAAACAACAGCAACAAGTGTATGGTTGTCAGACTTTTTCCTTGAAGGGCCAGATAACAAATACTTTAGGTTTTGCAAGCTGTATTGTCCCACAAAGGCAGCCATAGGAAAAATATATATGAATGAGAGTGGATGTATTCTCATAAAACTTTACTTATGGGGATGGAAATGTGAATTTCATGTCATTTTCATGTGTTATAAAATATTCATCATTTGCTTTAAACTATTTAAAAATGTAAAACCATACTTAGCTCTTAGGACGTAGATAGTGGGCTGGATTTGGCCTATAGTTTGCCAATCCCTGATTTAACTAAAAGCAATGGACACCTGGCTGAAATCTCCAAGAACCGCCATGCTCTGTTAGGTCCTGCCTTTCTGGAACTTCAGTCCTTCTGGAGCCAATTTAGATCAGGTCTGGGAGAAGGCAATGGCAACCCACTCCAGTACTTTTGCCTGGAAAATCCCATGGATGGAGGAGCCTGGTGGGCTGCAGTCCATGGGGTCACTGAGGGTTGGACACGACTGAGCAACTTGACTTTCACTTTTCACTTTCATGCATTGGAGAAGGAAATGGCAACCCACTCCAGTATTCTTGCCTGGAGAATCCCAGGGATGAGGGAGCCTGGTGGGTTGCCGTCTATGGGGTCGCACAGAGTCGGACACGACTGAAGCAACTTAGCAGCAGCAGCAGCAGCAGCAGCAGGGAGGCCCCACCACTGATGGGAGCTAGAGTTACCATTGTGGCTAAAGGTTTAGTTGCCCCTTAAGTTCTCCCGATTCCTCAGAGAATTTGTAGACTTGGTGGAATTGCCTTTTTTTCTCTCCAGAGCTGGCTGGGTGCACGCATAGACGTTTCCTATTGTTCCCATAATGAGTGACGACAGATTCAGCAGCTTAAAGGAATATAAATTTATTATCTCATAATTTTGAGCATCAGAAGTCCAGATTTAGGCCATGTTGAGAGGGGTTTCTACCACTTGCAACATATAACATAACTGCCCTGTGTTCTTTTCGTTAGACCTTTACCACTAGGCTGTAAGTTCTACAGGAACTTAAGGGAATTGGTCCCTTACATTTATCTTCTGCAGTAACGGGCACTTAATAAGTGTCTGAATTAGGAGGCATTGACAGCCTGTTGCAGGGGAGAAAGAGAGACCATTTGAGCACAAGAAGGAGATGAGAAAGCTACATGGGTATGAAAGAGCCAGCACATGAACACGTGTGCTCACACATGAAGCTGGAGCAGCAGAAAACACAGGAGAAAGAGGAAACAAATGTGGCTCTTACTCCACCGTCTCTTCCATTCCCACCCACGTGTGTCTGTCTGTCCAACTGTCTCATTAACGGTAGTGGACACTTGGCTGTAATTTTTAGGCACCCTCAGATTTTTTAGCTCTTACGTTTCTGCTTTAAATTGGCTCAGGAAATAGAGAAGATCCAGAAAAGAGCTAAGAATCTAAGGATGCCTCGAAATTATAGCCAAGTGTCCACTACTGTTGATGAGACTGTCAGACAAACAGACAGATGTGGGGGCCCCACAAGTGATGGGAACTGCTGTTAATGTGCTCTCTCTCTCTCCCTCCCTCTGTTTAGCTGTCTGTCTCTTCTATATCTCATATGCAGGAAGTCCCTGGCTTTCTAAGAATCATCCTCACCTAGATCAGCACTTATTCCTCACCTTCCCCACTCCACCGCCATGCCCCCAGCAGGGAGACAGAAAGGTTTATGAAATTGTTTCTGCGGCTGAGGCTGAAGTGGTGAGTGGGGAGGTAGGCAAGGAAACATTTTTTTTGGTTTGACACTATTGAGCAGATAAAGCTTCTCCACTCACGTTTTAACATTGGCTCTGGGCTCCAGGGTCAAGTCTTAACTCTGCCCTTAACCTCTGGGAGAGCTTGGCCTCAACATTATTTGCAGAATTGAGTAAAATAATATTACTGATATCATGTGGTTGCTTATGTATGCGTGCGTGCTAAGTCACTTCAGTCGTGGTTGATTATGAGGATTATGCCATATAAAACATCGTTAAGTAATATAAAACCTTATGAAACAATATAAAGCATGTAAAGTTCTTAGATGTGGGATCCAATGAGCACTCAGTAAGTAAAACTCATTCTTACTTTTTACTACTTTATTTTTTTTGTTATTCTTTTCCAAAATCAATGAAATTGTCCAGTGGACCCACCTCCCAAAACGTTTTGCTGTGGATCACTCTAAGGATGGATTTGCTAACAGTGAAGAATAAATCTACAGCGTCTGTTAACTGTAACAGACAGTTCTGATCTATGGAGGCAACTTTTGTACAGAGGCTGTGACTGTAAAGGGACAAGGTTCTCGTATGGATGTAGGTAGCTACCTCCATAGGTTGGGCTCATACAGAAAACTCTGACAAGGCACAGTGGATTCTGAAAGATGGAATTCAAACTTCCAAAAGAAGAATAATTAATACATGGATTTTGTGGGAAATTATCACTCTCTTAGTTTCCAGGTGCCAAGAAAGAAGATAAAAAAATAATTTTCAATGTGAATAGGAATTTTTGTAGTTCACTTCAAGAAAAGACTTGATCTTCCCTTGAATATAGTAGTCATTTTAAGATGAATTGTTAGCCTTTACATCTCAATCTGATGTCACATATTCCAAATGTATTGCTTTGATTTAATATTCTATCTTAAGCATGGTTCCAATGAGAAACCACAGAAGAATTATGGCTGGGGAGGAGATTTTAAGATTTCCAAAGGGCGAACATGAGGAGTTACATATAAAAAATGGGTTTCTGAGTTTTTTTTTGAAGAGTTGTAGAATTTTTAGTTTTACTCTTTTTTTCTAGAGCAGGATAGATGCAGTTTTGGAAAGCTAGATCACTGGACACAGCTCTTTGATCACTTAGTTGAAAGTGATCCCCACATCCTTGAATTCCTTCAAATACTATGCCAGTCTGATACATCCTGTGACTTTCCCCTATGTTATTTATATCTGTGTTTTATTTTTCTTTTTTGATACTTAAACTACTTAAGAGGAGGAAACATACAAATATGTATACATATATGTGCATGCATGTGTGCTAAGTTGCTTTGCTGCTACTGTTGCTAAGTCGCTTCAGTCGTGTCCGACTCTGTGCGACCCCATAGACGGCAGCCCACCAGGCTCCCCTGTCCCTGGGATTCTCCAGGCAAGAACACTGGAGTGGGTTGCCATTTCCTTCTCCAATGCATGAAAGTGAAAAGTGAAAGTGAAATCACTCAGTTGTGTCCGACTCTTAGCGACCCCATGGACTGCAGCATACCAGGCTCCTCCGTCCATGGGATTTTCCTGGCAAGAGTACTGGAGTGGGGTGCCATTGCCTTCTCCTAAGTTGCTTTAGTCATATCCAACTATTTGTGACCCTATGGACCATAGTCCGCCAGGCTCCACTGGTCATGGGATTCTCCCCAGGCAAGAATACTGGAGTGGGTAGCCATTCTCTTCTCCAGGGGATCTTCCCAACCCTGAGACAAAGCCCAGGTCTTCTGCAATGCAGGAGATGCAGGAAATGCAAGTTCTATCCCCGAGTCAGGAAGATCTCCTGGAGAAGGGAATGGCCACCCACTCCAGTATTCTTGCTTGGGAAATCCCATGGACAGAGGAGCCTGGCAGGCGAGTTGCAAAGAATTGGGCATGACTGCTTGACTGAGCACACACACACACACACACACACACTTGCACACACACATACATGCACACATATATACACACACATGCACACACACACACACATAAGTATCCATCTTTCCCAATAGCAATCCCAAGGTTTTGTATGCAACTATAGCACTTGATAAATGGGTGGTTTGTGGAAGTGAAGCATAGTGGAGAGTGATTCCAGAACTCTATACAAGATCATGGTCATCGTCCATGATCTAGATCTCATGTTATCTACTTCCTTGGTGAATGGCCTTGAGTCTCAGCTTTCTGATCATCCTGAAACTGGGTGATGTCACTGGCTTTGTAGGAAAACTTAAAATTCCATACATGATAGAGCCTGGTATATGACATGAAATAAGCCCCAAGTTACACAAGAATTTAAAATAATGGCCATTTACAGTAATATGGATTTTTAAATACTATTTTCATTTTCTCCCCATTACCCACCAAGTGGAAAAATCATCTTTAATTTTTTTTGAGAGTTTAAAGTTTCAATGTATCCTATGTTCAAAGAAGAATTTATGTATTCTTTGCAATGGAATGTTAGACTTGGAGAGGCTCTTCAAGTTTGCCTTAAGCCCTGCTCCTGATGCAGAAACTGAATGTGATTTCACGGAGGTGGGCGTGGGACCTTACAGAGAGAGTGGAATTAGCTAAAGGAAGAACTAGGAAATGGAGATGGTGTTGATTCTAGCAGGACCATGGAGGTGATGGTTGGGGAGGGGGGCAGAGGGGTGAGTTAAAGGGAAGAAGGAAATTACTAGGTGGATTTTAGAAATGATGAGAAGACAAGGCAGACTTGTGAGTAAGGGGACCTGCATTTCATAAGCCAGGCACGATGCCAGGTGGTTTACTGAATGTTCACAATAACTCCATTATGTCCCTGGTGCTCTTCATCCATTTTACAGATAAGGAGGCTGTTCATGAAAGTTAACTTGTCATTGCTATGTGGCTATGTGTTTCCCCATTTATTATTCTGTGAAGGTTCACAAAGGGGGAACAAGTGAGTGACTTTCTAGACAGGAAGGGAGGTTGGGGCTATTTTATAAAGGCTTTGATGTCAGGCAAAGGAGGACAGGCTCATCTTAGAGACAATAGAGACACATTCAAGGTTTCCGGTTTGGGACTTGGGGAAATGAGGTTTATGATTCAATAAAAGAGGCGAGTTAGGAAGCTTTAACCCATCGGTTGTAAATCCCTCACCTCATCTTTTAAATGTGAGCTTTTCACTTTAGTTCCTGTCCATCCTAATTTGTGTATTAGTTTGTACCCTTTCTCCAAGGGGAATGGGGAAAGGCAGAGTATCTAAGACTCCGTGGATCCACCCTGGCACTCATTAAAGATGTTGTTACAAAGTACAGGAAGTTTCCCCAACTTGCTGCTGGCAGAATCCCGAGCAGCGGAGGGCAGGCGAATGCTTTCTTAGCAACGCGGAACAACTGTGCTCACGACAGCATTCAGAAGCGCTCACTCTGAATTTTTCATATCTTCCCCATTCCAGTTTTATCCCCTCAAGTGAAACTCTAGGGTTGGAAAGTTTTTAGCTCACCACCAATTTCCTTGCTGTTGAGGAATAGAGGTGTCATTGACATTATTACATTATTGCCCATAATAAGTTTAATATGAAATGGAATTATGTGACAGGACTCGACGTCTATTGCCTTGAAAATTAACACCTCACCTTCACCCTGGTGTTTTTCCTTTATAAGTGCTTTATCTCATCATTTATCTTTCAGCAGCACTGTTGTCCATCCCCCCATACAATTAGAGCAGCTGACTGCCTCATTAGCCACGAATCCACCTTGGCATGCTCTCCCTTCCCCTTTTATACTGTGGGTCCATCGAGTTCCAGATCCCCTGGTATTACCCCCCGAACAGCCAGGGTGACCCTCGGTCAAAGTCATTGGCAGTGGGCTTCTCTTTCTAATTCTACCATGCTGACCCTGGGCTGCCCAGAAATGCCCCAACACAAAGCCCCCAGAAGCATGGGCACTGACAAATTGTTGGGACTTTCTTGGCTGCTTTCTGCTCTATAAAACCTATGCCTCCTTTCCTTTGCTGCAGAATGTTATTCTCAGCTGGGTGATCAGAAGAGGCAAGAAACAACTCTGAAAATTTTTAATCTCCGCTCATGAGTAGGTGAGCTAATGTATTAAACTTTCAAGTAACACAACGCAAACCCCTTCTTGTCATCTCTTCTTCCCATAGAGAATTTAGGGCCATGAGGAACGTCACAGACCATTGTGGTCCAAGCATCAGCAGTCCTGATTCAGTAAATCATGAGTGGGGGTAAGTACAGGTATCATGAAAAAGCTTCAGTTGGTTATCGAGGGTCACAAACACTACTCTGGTGAGAGAATGATGGAGAGGTCCTAAAACTGCACTGTTGCACACGGTAGCCGCTTGTCACATGGGGCAATTTAAATGGAAATGAATTAGAATGGAATGAAATTGAAAGCACAGTTCCTCAGTCCTACTACACGTGTTTCAAGTGCTCATAGCCACACTACTGTGGTTCGTGGCTACCGTATTCAACGGAGTAGACAGAGAAAGTTTCCATTGTCATGGGAAGTTCTATAAACAGTATTGCTTTACAGCACGAATTCAGTATTGTTTGCTGTTTATTCTAAGTGGAAAACCAGTGCCTTGGGAAGCAGGGGAGTGGGGATGAAAAGTCAGAAGGCAGTCTTAGAACCTACCATCTCTGATGGGCAAAGCCCCAGTCAGTAGGCATTTCCCTGGTGCCCAGAGTATCAGTGCACTCTGGTTAGAGTGTAACTTCCCACCTGGCTGTGTTTTCATCAGGCTTTTAACAATCTGAATCAATGTCATCTTACAGTGATGTACTATTTCTAATAGAACTTATATTCTACTATTCAGCTTTCTCATTTACAAAGGAGCTTCATGTCCATTCACGTAAATGATGCTCAGGATAATTGTAAGAAAAATGATGCCAGTCCCCTTTAAGAGTGTGAGAAAATGAATACTCACTAAGGGCAGAATAGTCCCATAAATAAGCAATCAACCATAAGAAGAATGTATCAGTGCTATGCCTGTTGATTTGGAGGGATTTCCCTGAGATTACTTTGGTTGAGAGAAGCAGGAATGGGAAGGGGTGCATAGCGTTATCCTGGCTACCTGGAGGCTTGCTGCCTGAGCCCTGCTTCACGCTTACCTTGCTCTCTTCTGCACTACCAAGTGACAGAGACTCGAAGATGGTGGTTTCCAGGCTCCTGGCCGTTAGCTTCCAATTGAGTTTAGCCAGGGGGAGTCATGGTGGAGGTTCGTGGGGTGTAGACAAGGGCAGAGCCTGGGCAGCTACTGTGGGCAGCATCTTGGGGGTATCAGTGTCTCCCCTCACGATTCCAGCCTCACTGGACAGCTTCGCTCTGGTGTCAGCTTCCCATAGCTGTTGGAACTGATGACGCTGCCTCTCTCCTTTGCACCTACAGCCCAGGGCTGGTAGCGATTCCCTGCTCTTGCCAACCTGCGGGCTGCCTCACCATTCTGTGCCTGGCTTCTTAGCTCTCCCATCACAGTGTGACCAGTATCCTGCATTCAAATCTCTCTCTCTCTCTCTGAACTATATTAGAGCAGTTTCTGTTTTCTTCATTGAGTCCTGACTGAGACGATCTGGTAAACAACGATAATCCATACAAAATGAATGTGTGTGTGGTATGCGTGCGTGTGCCTGATTGTGCGAGTGTGCAGAATACCGTGAAAGTACTAGGTGGTTAATGTGTGCTACGGAGATGAGGGCGCGTGCCTGTGAGGGTGGAGGGGATGGAGAAGGGGAAGGATAAAACTAAGCTAAAAAGGAGGGAAAAAGACTGCAGTAAGAATGCATGATCTAGTAACATGTGTGCGTTCACATAAAGTGTGCACGTTTGAATAAGCGAGATGATAAAACTGGTAGGAGTGATTTACTGACCTGTCCGTAGGCCAGTGAGTGGTAGAGCTGGAACCCCAACCCAGGTCTTCTCACTCAAAATCTGGGTTCAGCATAGTGGTTGAGAACCCAGGCTGTGGAACCAGACGGTCAGTGTCCTTGATTGTGGCTCCATCACTTATCACCTGTGCATCCTTAGCATGGAGTCCTCATTGGCAAAACAGGGATCATGACAGTGACCACTTCTTAGAGTTTTTGAAATAATTACATGAGTTAATATTTCCAAAGCAGTTAGTTCTGTGCTTGGCACATAGCAGGTGCAACATCAGTGTCAAAAGGGGGTTTTTCCTCCATGTCCCTTAGTTGTATTAAATGTATCAAGAGAGTGAGAGTATTGCTTCCATTGCTTTGAGTTTTGCCTTTGCATTTTGAGAAGCAAGCAGTTGTAAAATCTAATCAAAGGACTCAACCCCAACGTAACAAAGTAATGTATCTTTTCCAGGGGACTTAAAAAAACAAAACAGAAAGACATTAGAATAGAAATTTCACTTTGGGGAATCTGTCTCAGTGAAATAAAGCTAAGTCTGGAAACGGCTTTATGTACAAATGTGTTTATGGCTGTATTTTCATAATAACAAAAGACTTGGAGCCACTGAAGTGTCTTATCATGAGGGATTAGTTAAGATAACTGTTACATATCTATTCAATGGAATGCCATAAACTTATATAATTGCTTAAGAAAGTAGGTAATAATAAGTTAAGTACTTTATACAATAATGTTATAAGTGCTAAATTACAAACATTGATTCAGTTCAGTTCAGTCGCTCAATCATGTCCGACTCTTCATGACCCCATGAACTGCAGCACACCAGGCCTCCCTGTCCATCACCAACTCCTGGAGTCCACCCAAACCCATGTCCATTGAGTTGGTGATGCCATCCAACCATCTCATCCTCTCTCGTCCCCTTCTCCTCCTGCCCTCAATCTTTCCCAGCATCAGGGTCTTTTCCAATGAGTCAGCTCTTCGCATCAGGTGGCCAAAGTATTGGAGTTTCAGCTTCAACGTCAGTCCTTCCAATGAACACCCAGGACTGACCTCCTTTAGGATGAACTTGTTGGATCTCCTTGCAGTCCAAGGGACTCTCAAGAGTCTTCTCCAACACCACAGTTCAAAAGCGTCAATTCTTCAGCACTCAGCTTTCTTTATAGTCCAACTCTCACATCCATACATGACCACTGGAAAAACCATAGCCTTGACTAGATGGTATATTAAAATAAATGTTTGCATGGAAAAGGCTAGAATGACATATGCTTTGGGAATGAAGGGAAAAGACCATATACAATTTTCCGACAAGCCATCGAGACTGATTTGAGGTACAGTCTTTTCGTTTGCTGGCTGTTTGATACCCTTCTCCAGGCTTCTCCTGATGTATACAGAAGTCTTCCCTTTGGGGTAAAAACAGGGGTTGGAGGCAGCGCGCAGGGCTGTGTGTCTCTGTCCTGAGCTGGTGCTTCACTGGGCTGTGTGTATGCAGGGGGACATCTATCTGTCTGAGTGTAGTTTCTGGATTTGCGGGGTGACCAGGGGATGATTGGAGGAAGTGAGAAGACTCTTCCCTGACTTGCATCTATTTTTCCTTCTCCCCACAATGAAGGCTTGTCTCTGAGTCAAACTAAGAGGCCCAGTCAAATCAAGTCAGAAATCGCTACTGGCCTCAGCAATCCAGATAACTCTGATTCAGCCTTGGGTCAGAGCAGCCTGCGGAGGTTTGGCGGTGTCCTCTCTGCAAACACTCAGCATAGTTTGCTTTGTGCTTATGTAATACCTTTACTGCAGTTTTTGAGGACAACACAGAGGCAGTGTATTCTTTTTATATTTTCAAAAATTTCTGTATTTTTGATTGGAGGATAATTGCTTTACAATATTGTGTTGGTTTCTCCTGTACATCCACATGAATCAACCATAGGTATACATACGTCCCCTTCTTTTTATTTTTTAAGAAACTTTTTTGAGATACAATTCACACTTGTTTAACACAGACATCTCACTGGTATTTATTATATTATAGAGTTGCATAACCATCACCACTAGTTAATTTCAGAACACTTCTATTACCCCAAAGAAAGCGTATTAGCAGTCATTCCCCATTACCGCTTTCTCCAGCCCCTGACAATCACTCAGCTGCTCTGTCACTAGGGACTTTCCTATTCTGAAATTTCAAACAAGTGAAAACAATTTGTGGGTTTTTGTATGCTGTCGCATTCATTCCTGTTCTCACGAAGCTTAAGGTTGTTCAACAGGTATTCACACAAATAAATAAATAACGGTAAACTATGAAACTTACATGAAGGAAAAATTGAGATCAAATCTAACTTGTGGAAAGGAGGGAAGTCTCTTTCTGGTGAGAATACATTAACGCTGGTCCTGAATGATGCATAGAGGCTAGATATGGGAAGGATAGAAGGATATAGGATTGTCATGTTAAGACATACGGGCTTCCCAGATGGTGCTAGTGGTAAAGAACCTACCTGCCAATGCAAGAGACATAAGAGATGCAGGTTCGATCCCTGGGTTGGGAAGATCCCCTAGAGGAGGGGATGGCAACCCATCTCCAGTATTCCAGCCTGGAGAATCCCACAGACTGAGGAGCCTGGAGGGCTACAGTCCATGGGGTTGCAAAGAGTGACTTAGCGTGCATGCATGTTAAGACGCGCCAGTGGCAGGAATGGACATGTTCATGGTAATTTTCAGGAAAGGGAAAAAGGCCGCTGTGGCTGGGGCGTTGTGAACAGAGGTGTGGATGACATGTGTTTTGGCTGGTGAGTGAGGCAGGGGCCAGGTCATGTAACATCTCGTGGGGCTTGTTAAGTGTTTTAAAATTTTATCTCAAGAGCAATAGAAAGTGATTAGATTGTTTTAAGCAGGGGCGGCAGGGGGTCATGGGGGAATGGGAGAATGTTCAGCTGCAATTTGTTAGTAACAGAACCCTTCTGGAGCCTGCAGAGAAGGAAGACCAGATAGAGTTTCCAGGGATCCAGGCCTACAGGAGAGCGGATGGCCTCATGCAGGACTAGTGCAGCGGCGGGGCAGGTGGGCGGGCGGGAGGTCTGTACTGGGAGCAGAGGCCACAGGATTGAGTCACTGGTTGGATTTAAACACGGAGGGAAAGAAAAGGGCCAAGATGACACCCACGTTTCTGGCAGGAGCCAGTGCCTGGATGAAAGGGCCATTCACTGAAATGGAAAAAGCTGGAGGAGGAACTGATTGAAGGGTCAGGGCTGGGAGGATCAAGACTTTAGCTTTGGATGTAATAACGTTTGAGATGCTCAGGAGACAGAGCAGTTGATAGCAGATAGCAGGTAGGCAGCGGATGGTCCCGTCTGAAGCTCAGCAGAGAGGCTTTGGCTGGAGATGTGTCTTTGAGAGTCTCTGGCACAAAAAGGGTGGTGGGATGTTTGAGATCGCCAAGGGAGAAAATGATGAGTGAGGAGGGCCCAGGTCCCAGCCCTGATCAATTGCACTCATGTTCAGATGGAAGACAGGAGCCAGCAACGCAGATCCAGGAAGGCAGAAGGAAAGCAGGGAAAGTGTGGTGTGAAGTCACAGAAGCCACAGGAAGACAGTTTCTCCAAAAGCAGGACGTGGCTGCTGAGAGAGCTAGTAAGATTGTACTTGTAATGTGAACTTCAGTGAACCCAACAGTAGCGGGAATCAGAGCGCGCAGGAGGCCGCTGCCGGGTTGGAGTAAATTGTAGAATAAAGGCAACGTGAGGACTGGAGACAGGACATGCAGACAGTGCTTTGGAGTGCCTGGGCTGTCAGGGAAAGGACAGAAGTACGGGCACCTCTGGCTCAAGGGAAGCTTTCTGGTTTTAATGTCGGTTCTTTCTTTATAAGATTGGAGAGAACAGAGCCTTTTGGGAGGCTCGTGGAAAGCAGGTTGAGGATACTTGCCAGAGTGACAGGCAGTTCTGATGTGGTCAGGGGCCAGCAAGGTGAGGAGAGGGATCCAGAATTCATGGTGCTGAGCCGGGAGCACCATGAGCTCCCGAGCACCTGAGCATCATTCCAGGCTGGAGTGATTGTAATAGGACACAGCTGGGAGACCATGGGTGGAGATGCAGACAGGTGAGGCGGCTCAGTGGGGACTGGGGGCAGGCATTGCCTCCTGATGGGCTTCTGGTGGGTTTCCTTAGGAAGGGAGAGGTGAGAGTCTTTGGAAGTGAAGAGCTGGGTGAATCTGTCAGGATGACAAGAGGTGTGAAGAAGGGATAAAATAATTATTGCAGGGGATGGGAGAGCAAACTCACAGTAGAGACAAAGCAAAAAAAAAAAAAACACACACACACACACACACACACACACACACCAAAACCAAACAAATAACAAAACTCAAGTCCTTTGCTTGTCAGTCACTCATGCAAAGCCTTTGTTTTAGATGCCGAGATGAATAGGACATGAGTCCTGTCTGCAAGTTGCTCACTGGGGACACAAACACCAATACTGCACATAATTTAAATGTGATTAATGCCCAAACAGAAGAATGCAGAGCGGACTGTGGGAGAAGACAGAGGCATGTATAAGAAAACAGGAAGGCCAGGTACAGGGAGGCATTAGTGATGGTTACAGGAGGTTTCCTGGAGAAGCGGCTGAGTGAGCTGAGAACAGAACAGAAGGAGTTGGTCACACAAAAGCCTGGGAAGGGGAGTGACCGGGACAGCCTGAGAAACCCAAGAGGGCTCAGCAAGGGTGGGGCCTAATGTGCAGCGGGGCTGGGCAGTGGTGGGCGTGGGGGCTGGGGCTTGGACAGAGAGCCGGTCGTGGAGCACAGCGCGTGTTAGGAGCCTGGCTGCATGCCGTGCGTGCAGGTGAGCCTCCCGGGCTCTGTGCAGGGTGGCAGCTGGGTTTGCCTTCTCCGTGGATCACACTGGCTATAGTGACAAGAGATCTGAGGATGGAGGGAGTGAGAGCAGAAGGGGAGACCAGCTGGCAAGATGTGACCACAGTCCCCTAAGAGGAGACCTCTACCCCCCTCCACCGTTCCATTTCTCCCTTGAGATTAAATGAATCAGGCGGGAACTTCCTGTTGGTCAGACCTGACTCATTTCCTAGTGCCGGGGTTGGGGAGAAGGCATGCCTGCCCCTCTGAGCTTCCCAGGCTTATCCGCCTGCAATGCAGGAGACGCAGTTTTGATTCCTGGGTCGGGAAGATCCTCTGGAGAAGGAAATGGCAACCCACGCCAGTATTCTGGCCTGGAGAATCCCATGGACAGAGAAGCCTGGCGGGCTACCATCCATGGGGTCGCAAGAGCTGGACAGAACTTAGCGACTTTACCACTACCACCCCCTGAGCTTTCCAGTGGAAGATAGAGCCTTACTCCCCAATTACCCCTCTAATGTAGAGAAGTCCAACCAAATAGGAAATTTTTATTGCTATTGCTGAGCAGACAGAATAATGGCAGATGACCCTCCACTATTCATTCTAGAACTTTCCTTCCTTACACCCAAATGCTTTGGAGATTTCTTGATATTAGTAGGTATAGATTTACCTACTTGTTTTTTTTTTAAAGCTGCTGCCTGATTAAATTCTTAATCATTGTATCTCAAAATATGATTTGTCTGGATCTTCTGGACCTACCCAGGCACGCCTAACTGTAACTTTGACTCATTTATTTCTTAGATTTAGGCCAAGGCCAGGCAAATTTTAGTCTAAAAAGTCTAGCTACATAGTGAACTGTTCATCAGGCTACATTTTTCTGAGTTTGTCTTCCAGATGTACATAGAAAAATTTGAGCCTGGGTAGTTCCAATCCTGGGGTGTCACAGGATCAGATCATAAGTGAATTTCATTTTAGACAATATAATTATTTTCATATTCTAAACAATTTTTTAAAATGTTAAACACCAACAGATAAGGGGGAAAGGAACCACCATCTCTTTTGTGCTTGTTACATGCCAGCAACTGCTTAAGGAGTGTTCCCATTTGTTATCGGGCTTCATTGAGAGGATCTGTTTTCAGAGTAGGAGAGTCTTCTCTGGCTTGACCCCTGTGGCCTCACTGGGTGGGCGGCATTGGTTACAAAGAATGTGTAACTTTGGTCTCCTTCCTGCAGGCTTTAGGAGTAATGATGAATTGTATAATCAGGCATGTGTGTCTGGGAGGACCAGGTAACAGTTTGGAGATGTTCAGTCACCACAGGTAAAGAATAGGAGTTGGGAATCCAGGTGCTTAAGGTAAAATACGCTGAGCTTTACATAGTTACCAGAAGCGACAGGAAGCTAGGAGTACAGATGGGAAATGCAGGTGATAGATCAGACCAATGAGCCGGGCCCAGGGCACACACGGCTTGCAGGGGGGCTAAATCAGCTAGGGCCCCATCTTCAGAGAAGGAAGAGCCCTGAGCCGGTGCCTGGCTTGAAGTTACCAACACAGCAAGGTTCAGACACGTTGGAGCAAGTTTCCATGTGAATCACTTTCTTTCCACCCATGGGCTAAGCAAGGGCAGGCTTGTCATTTCTGTCTGATTTGTGGTTTTCTGGGGTTTCTGGCATAATTGGGTTGCTTAGTCCTCTGGTCTCCCTTTCTTTAGCATGTCCACCTCAAATACTCCTTAGCTGACTTGTCAGAGCCACACCTTCCACACCTGCCAAAGCTTCCCCAGCTCCGGTTCACCATGTGGTTCCCTTACAGTAGTTACCAAGAGGGAGTGCAAGGAGTTGATACCAGCTTCCTGGGAGAAACTCACCTGCTTTCCTGGGAGCTGCGCTTTTAATTCAGCCTTGTCTTCAAAACCGAGGCTGACTCCGGCAAAATTCTGACAGATGCATTCTCCAGTGGGTCCCCCACATTCTTCAAGCAACCCTGTTACCTCAAATCCATCCTGGTCCTCACCTGCAACCCTCAAAGGCAGAAAACAGCAGCTGAACAAATTTCTCTGAAGCACTGATTGCCTGTCTATGGGAAACATGTTTGCTTGCTTGTTTGTTTTCCCAGAGAGCTCTTGAGTCAGAAATAGCACATCTTATTTCTTAAGACCTGGGGTTCTTGGAGTCAGACACATTTGCATTGAATTTGATTGATCTTAGACAAGTTCTTTAAGCATAAATTTGCACATCTGTGTAGTGAGAAAGGCACTGCACAGGAAAAGCTCATGTTTAATGCCCGCCGTTTATTCCAGGACTAGCTTCTACTTTGAATCTCTACTCTCTTATCCACTCTGTTGAGCCATGTTGCAAACCTTAGAAGGATTCTGACTTTTCATCTTTCCTCCTAAGCTCTAGAGTACCCTGCTGTCTTAAGCAGGAATGGATTTGTTGGCTTTCCTCTGGTCCCTACTTTGACTTTTCAAAGCTAAAGTTACCCACTGCCCCCCCGCCGCCCCTGCAAAGTAAGCAGCTAAAACCCAAATAAGAGAGAAAGGAAAAATTTCCTAGACCTTGGAAGACTGCCAGCTGACAATGCAGTGGAACCATTTGCTATGTCTCAGGGTGGCAACACTTTTCCCACGAGGGCTATTACTACTAGATAGCAATACTGTCTAGCATAGATCAGAGTATAGGCAAATACAGAGACAGGCCACTCCTAAGTTCACTTTTTGATTCTACACCTAGGTCTGCCTAAGTCTAGAGAGAAGTGAGAGAAAGAGCACCATTTACAGATTGCTGGAGAAGGCAATGGCACCCCACTCCAGTACTCTTGCCTGGAAAATCCCATGGATGGAGGAGCCTGGTAGGCTGCAATCCATGGGGTCGCTAAGAGTCGGACATGACTGAGAAACTTCACTTTCACTTTTCACTTTCATGCATTGGAGAAGGAAATGGCAACCCGCTCCAGTGTTCTTGCCTGGAGAATCCCAGGGACGGGGGAGCCTGGTGGGCTGCCGTCTACCGGGTCGCACAGAGTTGGACACGATTGAAGCGACTTAGCAGCAGCAGTAGCAGCTGAAGAATATCTCACCTGCTTTAGGACAGTACCTCATTCTTGCAAGAATTGTTTCCAAGATGCTGTTCTAACTGTGTCCTCAATGGGCTCATCCACAATGCTGTAACATTGGTTGCTTCTGGAGGTGAGATATAGGATAAGACCAGTAAATCCTTACATCTACTATAAATTAGTTCCTTGGTCAGAAACAGTGTTGTATATAAGATATGCTGATGGTGAATAGACATTCAGTAAGTTCAAGGATGATGATGTTGGCAGAAGGACGGTGAACAGCTAAGCATGTATTAGTCCAGAGTAAGTGTCTATTCTGGTGGCAATTTCCCTTCTTGATGGTGGAGGCTCAATGTGCTAAACTGCCACTAGGTGGCAGTCTTGATTACTGGGGACCTGGTCCCATGTTGGGGTCCCAGGGTTGGGTGCTGCAGCTGGCAAACTGGGCCCTGAGGATTTGAACCCCTACAGATAATTTATACTTGTGTTCCTCTAACTGCTTAAGAAAAAAGCCCTTTTGGTGAATATAAAAATCTCATTATCACCACATACTGACTTTTTGATATATTCACCCTAGTACGGCATACTTTCAGTTAAGAATAATTACATTTTTTTAGTATTCTCTATCTTCACTAGCCAGAATATGTTTGTGACACCTGGAGTTTCCAAAAAAAGTTCACTTTTAAATAGAAAATAGTGTATTAGTTAAAATATTTATTTATTTATCAGTGGAAGCCTTTCCCCAATTCTGTCTTTTCCTTCCCCTGCCAAATGCCCCCTTCTGATTTTTTAATGCCAGGAAAGGAGAACATCTGTCCTACAGAATTTAGTTTTGTTGGTTTCAGCTACTGTTCAAGATCTTATCTATTTTTTTTTTTTTTTTTTCAAACTGGTGACCGTGTGTCTTTGGTGTCCAAAAGATTTTCAATCCTTTGGGTTGTAATTGGTAATCTAGGAGCTTTGTAAAGATTTTTCAATGATCTGTAGGCACAATGCAACATACTTCCTGATAAATCCAGTATCTATAATCGCCATGAGTATGATCTTAATTGTGTGACTTTAGATAAGTCATTTTTGGTCTGTGGGCCTCTGTTGTCTTAACTGTGGTTTATGGACGTGGGTCTATGCCAGTGGTTTCCAATTCTGATAGATGGAATAACTCCTTTGAAGTGTTGTTAGTATTTTGAAATTCTCCTTGATACGGCTGAGCTTCAGTGTTATCTTTGTTGTCCCGAAATAAAATTGATATGTAAAATAAGCCACCAATGCAAATAATCTTGAAACATTTATATAATATCCTAACTGTGATAAAGATGATAACTAAAAAGAAGTGGTTAACCACAGATAATGATGTGTTTTTAATATGAAAATAACTGATCATTGGCTATAATAAAAGAAAAGTAGAGAAATCAGATGTTTGCATCTATTTGGAGGATTACTGTGAATATAATAGTACAAATGCAGATGGATTAGGTATGTAGAAATGTGACTCAAACGTTGTGAAAAGTGTTGCTATTGATAATGTTATTTTGCAAAATGTTGAACATCCTTGATAAAGTTCTGAACTAGTTTTCCAAGTATACAATCTTCCTTTTATGTCCATGGTCTTTGCATTCCTGACAATCAGGCAAAAGTACTTTGTTTTTGTGTATATTAAAGTCTGTGTGTGTGTTAGTTGCTCAGTCGTGTCTGACTCTTTGTGATCCCATAGCCCGTAGCCAGCCAGGTTTCTCTGGCCATGGAATTCTCCAAGCAAGGATACTAGAGTGGGTTGTCATTCCCTTTTCCAGGGGATTTTCTTGACCCAGGGATTGAACCTGGGTCTCCCGCATTGCAAGCAGATTCTTTACTGTCAGAGCCACGAGGGAAGCCCATATTAGAGTCTGGCTTTAGATTAAAAAATTTCTTGAGAAATTTGTATGCAGGTCAGGAAGCAACAGTTAGAACTGGACATGGAACAAAAGACTGGTTCCAAATAGGAAAAGGAGTTCGTCAAGGCTGTATATTGTCACCCTGCTTATTTAACTTATATGCAGAGTACATCACGAGAAACGCTGGACTGGAAGAAACACAAGCTGGAATCAAGATTGCCGGGAGAAATATCAATCACCTCAGATATGCAGATGACACCACCCTTATGGCAGAAAGTGAAGAGGAACTAAAAAGCCTCTTGATGAAAGTGAAAGAGGAAAGTGAAAAAGTTGGCTTAAAGCTCAACATTCAGAAATGAAGATCATGGCATCCAGTCCCACCACTTCCTGGGAAATAGATGGGGAAACAGTGGAAACAGTGTCAGATTTTATTTTTCTGAGCTCCAAAATCACTACAGATGGTGACTGCAGCCATGACATTAAAAGACGCTTACTCCTTGGAAGGAAAGTTATGACCAACCTAGATAGCATATTCAAAAGCAGTGACATTACTTTGCCAACAAAGGTCCATCTAGTCAAGGCTATGGTTTTTCCTGTGGACATGTATGGATGTGAGAGTTGGACTGTGAAGAAGGCTGAGCACCGAAGCATTGATGCTTTTGAACTGTGGTGTTGGAGAAGACTGTTGAGAGTCCCTTGACTGCAAGGAGATCCAACCAGTCCATTCTGAAGGAGATCAGCCCTGGCATTTCTTTGGAAGGAATGATGCTAAAGTTGAAACTCCAGTACTTTGGCCACCTCATGCGAAGAGTTGACTCATTGGAAAAGACTCTGATGATGGGAGGGATTGGGAGCAAGAGGAGAAGGGGACGACAGAGGATGAGATGGCTGGATGGCATCACTGACTCGATGGATGTGAGTCTGAGTGAACTCCGGGAGTTGGTGATGGACAGGGAGGCCTGGCGTGCTGCGATTCATCGGGTCACAAAGAGTCGGACATGACTGAGTGACTGATCTTAGATAAACAAGCTTTAACCACATGAAATGAGTCTTTATTCTTTAGCCAATCTGACAACTTGCCATTTCATTAGAGTTTTTAGGCTATTTAGGTTGAATGTTACTATTGGAATGACTGGGCTTAAACCTACCATTTTGCTATTTATTATCTGTTTTTCTCGTTTGTTATTTGTTCCCTCTGTCCTCTTTGTTTTTATTTGAGCTAATTGACCATAATTTATGGTTCCATTTTGTCTCTTGTATCATCTTGTTAGCTATACCGCCTTTTTGAATTTTTTTTTTTAATGGCAGCTTTTAGGTTTATGACACACACAAATCCTGTGAATGGCAGTCTGCCTTCAGGGAATATCATTCAACTGCACACATGACACAACAACCCTATTACAGCATATTTTCATTTCTGCCTGGACCATCCATTGTGGTGTGCATGTATGTGTGTGTATATATATACTATATATGTATATATATAAAATAAAAGTATTTATTTATTTAGCTTAGATTCTTAGGTAGTGAGTTTGTTTTCTTCTTCAAATTTTGGAAAATTTCGGCTATAATCTCTTCAAATATTCCCCCTCCTTTAAGGACTTCAATTATACATATGTTAAGCTGCTTACTGATGCTCTGATTATTTTCTTTTCAGTTTTTTTCTCTGTATGTTTTGTCTTGGACAGTTTCTATTGCTATATCTTCAAGTTCACTAATCTTTTTTTCTTTAGTGTCTACAATACTATTAATATTAATTTCATCTATGGTATTTTTTCATCACAGGCATTGAATTTTTCATCTCTAAAATTTCAAGTTAGGTTTTCTTTATTAATATCTTCTATGTCTCCACATGGCATGCTTAATCTTTCCTCTATATTCTTGAGCATGTAGGATATAGTTTCATGTTTTAATATTTTTGTTTACTAATTCTATAGTTATGTGTAATTTATGAACCAGTCTCTATTAATAGACAATACTGCATGTTTGATGGCCCATATTTACCCATTTCCTTGCATGCTTGGTAACTTTTGTTTGATGCCATATATTTGGAATTTTACCTTTATAAGGTACTGGAAGTTTTTGTATTATTATAAGAATATTTAAACTTTGTTCTAGGATGCAGCTGAGTTACTTGGAAATAGTTTGTTCCTTTTGAGAGTTTGCTTTTAACTTTTGTTAGGGCTAGGAAAACTTTTGTCTAGGGCTAATTTTAGCCCACTACCGAAACAATACAAGTTCTGGGTACTGTGTACTCTGCTGAAATGCCCAGTGAATTACAAAGACTCTCACTCTGGCTGGTGGGAATAAGTGCTGTTTCTGGACTTGTGTGAGCTTTGAGAATTGTTCCCTCTGCCTCTTTCCCCAGCAGTAGGTAACTTCCTCATATACCTGCACTGAACTATTAATATACGCTCAACTGAAGACTTCACGGAGACCCTCTGCTGACCTTTGGAGTTCTCTGCCCGTTTTCTTTTATCTTATCAGGGCTTTCTTCTGTGAAGTCTAGTGTCTCAAACTCCAGCTCCCTCTCTTCAATTCAAGGAGATCACCAGACTCCAACAGAGCTCTTCCTTTTTACATAGCAGTCTAGAAATTCCCTCCAATAATCTGGGGGAATCATGGGGCTTATGTTATTTGTTTCCTCTCCCTCATGGATCACTGTTGCCTGGTGCCCAATGTGTGAAAACTATTATCTCATATAGTTTATTCTTTTTGAAACATTGTTTCAGGTGGGTAAGTTAAATCCAGACCCTCTCCCTTCATCTTGGTTGGAAGCAGAAGTCTCCTGAGCCTTCTTTCTTTTTGGAAGTTTGGGGCAACTTTGTTGTCTTTTTCCACTGTCTATGTAAATTATATGTTTATAATGTATCTATGCCTTGAAAATACGGTAAACATTTGTAAAATCATCCAGGCATGGGTCTTTTACATTTTGCTTGTTTTATTTTGCTCTTCTCTGCTTTTTGTATTGTGGGAAAGAAGTGATTGTATTTATCACTCTATCTTTAAATTATTGCTCTTTTCAAATAGTCTATTTCTTTTTGTGCCGATTGTGCATTTCACATTTGTCTAAAATTCAGTCTTTGCACCTAGGTTTTCAAAAAGATGGGCATGTAGTTTTCCACATATGATTTTATGGCCTTTACTACTTCTGTGTCAGCAATGTATCCCCATTTTCCCTGTAATTTGTTCATTTTTATCTTTTATTAGTCCTCCCAGAAAATTATCTCTGTTATTGGACTTTCACAGGAAAATTTTTTTAAAATCAGTATTATTATTTTTTGCTCTCCTTTCAATTTTTCCCCCTGTTTTTCTTCTCTTAGATTGATTTCATTACTCTTTATCAAATATTGCCTTCATTGTTATTCATTTATAGTATTTCACAATTCCTTTACAATGTCTATTTTATCTAATGGCTGATCTAAAAATAATTATTTTAATTTTCATACAAATGAGTAATACAACAATGTTTTTATTAGTTGTCCGTAATTTTTTCATCATTTTATTGTGACTATAATTTTTAAGACTCTGAGACAGAGTCTGTCTTATAATGATCATTTGGAATTAATTTATATTTCTTCCATCACTTAATACATACTTAAAAATATATTTCATAGCTACTCTAGAAGGATCATAAGCTGTATTTTTGTGAGGTGACTGTTCAAATATCTATTCATGTTTGATTTTTGTCTGCCTGATCTATAATTTTTGGACATAAATGTGTTAAAATCTTCAACTATAATGTACTATAGACTTGACTACTTTCTTCTTTCTATCCATTGTTGCATTGATGTGTTATATAATTATAATAGAAAAAGAAGAAAAATATATTATTGATACATATCCATTTATGATTGCATACCTTCTTATAATATTTTTCTTTTTACCATTTGAAAACTTTGAGTTATTTTAGAATTTTTACTTCAATATTGTCACTCACGTGTTTTGGGTTTTTGCTTGTTTCATATTTGTCTTGTGTATCTTTTAAAAAATCTTTTCATTTTCAACTTCTCTGCTGTCTCTCCCTTCACCTTCTATAGTCAACAATGATGTATCTTTTTGAAAGGTAAAAATAATCTGATAATCTCCTTATTTTAGTCATTGAGTTTAATTATTCTGCTTATTATAGTTACTTAATACTTATTACTGAATTAAGACTTATTTATGATGTTTATGAGCATGAGAGTGCATTTTTTATTTTCTATGCTTATTATTTTTCTTTTCCCATGCTGACCTTTCTATTTTGTTATCAATGATTTGAAAGGACAAGAATTTTTGTTTGTTTTCTTTTCGTTTTTCTACTGGTGAGAAGCATACATTCTATTTTTATATTTTCTGCTAGTTTTTCATACTCACTAAGAGCCATTCTGATACTCATATTTCCCCTATCAATGTCTTAGGCTTATCACTTATAATGTCTTCACCTCAGACAGAATAAGAACTTTACCATACTTTCAGCTTTTTTGGTACCTTCTCTTGCTCCAGATCTCTTGTAGGATTATTTAAGATTTTATTTCTAGGTAATTAGTCAGTATATACTTTTGTAGTTATTTATTTAGAGATTTTTAAAAATATATTTATTTATACATCCCATTGTTTCCCTTTGGGTTAATTTTTATTTTTACTAGAATGCTTTTAAGTCCTGTATTGACTACAAATATCTTTATTTTATCCCATGAAAATAAAAGTTATTCTTTATTTTCTACTAAGAGTAATCTGTTGAGAAGATAGATGTTTATTTGATTCCTATTTTGCTTTTTCCTCTTCTGTAAACTTTTCAACTATTGATGCCAAATCTGAGGTACCTGGGTATGGTTTTTAAATTTATATTTATTAAAATATTAAATATTATTATACATGTTTGCTAGGCATTCTATGATCTCTTTCAATCTATGATTACTTTTAATTACTAGGGACTCTCTCAGTTATTATTAATAGGTCTTCACTTATTGCCTCTCCTTCTTCTTGTCCTTTTGAGATTTTTATTGAGTTGCTATTGGCATTTCTTTTTCTGACCTTGTATCTCTTACCATTATTAGTATACCTTTCACCTCTTTATTTGTTCCAAATTGTTTGTTCGACTCTTGGCTTATAAATTTACTCTTTGGCTTTTCTAAGTCTGTCTTTCATTATGCACATCAAGTTGTTTACTTTGACAAATACATTTCATGGACACTGTATTAGTTTTCTATCGTTGCTATTGCAATTTAGCACAATCTTAATGACAGAAGTTTGCTATCTTGCAATTCTGTAGGTCAGAAGTCTGACTCAGGTCTCACCGGGTTAGAACCAAGGTGTGGCAGAGCTGTGTGGAAACCCTTGGGGGAGAATTGTCCCCAAGTTCAATTAAGTTTTTGGCAGAATTCAGGCTCGTGTGGTTGCTGGACTGAGGTTCCTGTTTCCTTGCTAGCTGTCCCCTCTCCGGTTCTGGCAGCTGCTCACACGCCTTGGCTCAGGAGTTCCTTTGTCTATAAAGCTAGCACTGCTGAGTCCTTGTCATGCCTCATCTTTCTCTCTCACAGATATTTAAAGGCTGAATTTTAAGGGGTCTTATGATTAAATTGGACCCACTTATATAACCCAGAATAACCTTCCAATCATAAAATCTGTAATCTTAATTATATCTACAATATCCCTTTTGCCAGGCTACATAGAATAGTCAGGGACCACATCTGACAGAAACCAGACAGAAAAGCAGTTGATTCTCGACTTGAGAACCCAGAGCTGAGGGTGCTGCTGAGGTTCTAGGGAGTTCTTCACCTTACTTGATACTTGGGCCTTTCACAAGGCCCTATTTCCTCTAATAACTTTTGAAGGCTGGTTGGCTGATGGAAAGTGCTCTGGGGTCTGTGCCCAGACCCAGTTCCTCTGGTATTACTGCTCTTTCATTCAGGATGTAGTAAATCACTAGTATCAGTACCTTGCCTTTACATTCAGAGCTCTTACATAAGGAGTACGTGTGCTTAGTCTCTCAGTTGTGTCTGACTCTTTTCGACCCCATGGACTGTAGCCCACCGGGCTTCTCTGTCCATGGGGATTCTCCAGGCAAGAATACTGGAGTGGGTTGCCATGCCCCCCTCCAGAGGATCTTCCTTACCCAGGGATCGAACCCAGGTCTCTCGCATTGCATGTGGATTCTTTATTGTCTGAGCCACCAGCGAAGTGTGCCTAGTTTGCAGAATACTGAATCTTTGTTGTAATAATAGTGCACATATTTCATTGCATTTCAAATTAAGTTACATGTTGTTCTTTATAAGGCAGGCAAACAGTTTTCTCTAGATTTCCTTTCTCACGTAATTATTTATTCAGTCAGTGAATCTTGTCTCTTCCATCCCACCATTCCATCTTATCCCATCATCCCATCCCATTCCATCCCACACCATATTACAAACATGTATTGCTAAGTGGATTCAGTCGTGTCCGACTCTGTGTGACCCGACCCCAGAGACAGCAGCCCACCAGGCTCCCCCGTCCCTGGGATTCTCCAGGCAAAAACACTGGAGTGGGTTGCCATTGCCTTCTCCAATGCATGAAAGTGAAAAGTGAAAGTGAAGTCGCTCAGTCGTGTCCAACTCCTAGCGACCCCATGGACTGCAGCCCACCAGGCTCCTCCGTCCATGGGATTTGCCAGGCAAGAGTACTGGAGTGGGTTGCCATTGCCTTCTCCAATTGGGTACCTCCTAAATGCCAGGCCCTATATGGGCTATAAAGGCTACAGGGGAAAGCCTATGTCTGGTGCTTTTTGGAATCTTTGTACTGAGACATAAAGTTGCTGAGAGCAGAGACAGGACTGAGGGATCCTGGGCCATTCGCCCATTCTCAGCCTGAGCTAAGCGCATCACCCAGGCCCAGACATTCCTTGCTTGGTCTTTGGTATGCCTGGCTGTCCACTCTTTTCTACTCCCTCTGAGCTGTACTCCGTTTACCCCGCAGGTGCTAGGGAAACCTTCCCAAGACAGCATTAATGTCACAGCTCCCTGCTGTCTTCTTTCTTTGCTGATGTCCTGCTGCATACAAAAGGCCATTTCAAGTCTTTCTGCCCAAGTCCTTGTCTCCAAGAAGGGAATAAATGCAAAATTCCATGGCCTGAGGATAGAGCTCAATAGATGAATTTTTGCAAAATTGCAAAACCGGTATTTAAACAATAAGTCCTTGTATTTTGTCTTTAAAAGACACAGGGCTTTGGCATTTCGTATGTACTTCTGAATGCTTTAATGTAAGTCATCTTAAAATAATTTTTGATGAAAATTTTCAATTTCTGTACACATCCCACCACGACTCTAAAAACTTTGACCAATTAGAAATATGCATCTACTTTGTTTGTGGCTTCTCATATTCTCTGCTCCCCTCTCCCCGCTGCCCTCTGCTGTGTGGACCTGGGAACTCTGAGATCTGGACTTAATGAATGAAAACCAAAATTCTTAGCTCAGCTGTTTAGGGCCTCCAGAAATCTGCCGTCCAGACTGTTCAGTTGTCTTCTCCAGATCCACCTTCTTCTTAGAGGAGCATATTCACGGGGGTCAGGTCACGGTTTCTTGACCTTGGAGAGTGTGGTTTGCTACGCCCAAAGGCTCATCAGTTTGGGAAAATAAAGCTGTTTGCCACAGTTTAATCCCATTAGAGATGTAGCTTCGAGTACCAGTGCTTTTTATTCCTTCCTTTCCCAGCGTCCTCTTTTCTGCTCTGTCTTTTCTTCCTTCCTCCTTCCCCTCCTCCTCTTTACCAAAAAATCAGGTATAAATATTTATTTCTTGATCGATCATGAAACTTTTCCTACCACTGTTTCTTCCCAGGCTCTATTTGTATTCAAGAGTAGGGTGACCGGCTTCCCGGGTTCCTAGGCACACCTATTGTCCTTGCAAGGTTATGACTCCTACTCCTTTCACTCTCAAAAATGTCAGGGTTTGGGAGATGAGTTAAATCACAACTCTACTGTCATATGAACCTGTTATTGCTACTAAATATGTTGCTGGAGTTGGGAACATGGATGAATTCAGTTGGATGTGCAGGACACTTTGTGGGTAGTGACCCCTCACTCTCTCCATGCATCAGCACTACATTCCATAGTTACAGGGAATGGCTGAATTAGTTCAACATGATCCTTTCTCCACATGCTGTACTGCTGAGGTTTTAAAATTGTGAATATAGATACAAGTGATTCCAATTTTAATAATTTAAAATACAGTAACACTGTGGTTAATATTATGGATGGGTTAATAAAACCTTTCCTGTGTGACAACTGTGCATGGTCCTTATATGTTTTCATTTCTTGATGGTGGAGGTGGGGGTTTGCTAACATGAACAATAATCTAACAAGTGACCACCATTTAAAACAATTTGTAACTTTTAAAATAGTTTTCCTCCCATTGTCTCCCTCTCATGATAACTTTGAGGTAGAAACCACAGGTGTTATTGTTACCTATTCTGTGGATGAAGAAACTGAGGCTTGAAGAGTTTTGTTGAGTTGCTTCTGGTCAAATGGTAAGTTGGAAGTAACTAGGGCTTCTAACACTGCATTTCTTTTTAACAAGCCTAGGCTAAGCTGAGATAAAAGGTAGACTCCTTGATTTTAGTAGCTGGAAAAAACAAAGACTTCTCACATAAAATCTGCTGTGAAGTAGCAGCTTCCTTCTATCTCGTATCTATGTCACTTGGAACATTAGAATTCCAAGGTCACTGAAGCAGGAAGATAGAACCATGGAAGAGGTCCCTGGCTCTTAATGCCTTAACATGGCAGGATGCCAGTTATCGCTGCCCTTGGCTTTAGCTAGGAAAAGTCACATGACCCTGACCTAGGTATAAAGACTGGAGGATATGGTAACCCCCAACTGTTTCTGGCACAGCCACATACATATTGATCTTCTGGAAAATCTTTAATAAGTACACATATCAAGCAAAACACTATATTTTCTTAAACATGCTTTAACATTCTATAAAGAAAAAGTGGGGAGGACTGAAGGATGAAAGAATATTGGCAAAGTGTTGTTAACTGTTGAAGATGAGGGGTGAATACATGAATACATGAGAAATTATGATATTATTGTACTTTTGGGTATCTCTGAAAATTTTCATTATATATATATATTTAAATAAAAGAATAAACATTGATCTAGGGGGCCCTTAATCTGTATATCTGAGGTGAGCATTTAGCAAAATTTTTCCAGATAACCTAGGTTCAATCCCTGAGGGGAGAAGATCCACTGGAGAAAGGAATGGCTACTCACTCCAGTATTCTTGCCCGGAGAATACCATGAACAGAGGAGCCTGGAGGGCTACAGTCTATAGGGTTGCAAAGAGTCGACCACAACTGAGTGACTAACACTTTCGTTTTCATATGGGCTTTCCTGATGTCTTAGCAATAAAGAATCTGCCTGCAAAGCAGGAGACCCTGGTTGGATCCCTGGGTCGGGAAGATTCTCTGGAGAAGGAAATGGCAACCCTCTCCAGTGTTCTTGCATGGGAAATCCCATGGACAGAGAAGCCTGGCAGGTTAACAGCCCATGGGTGGCAAAGAGTCAGAAATGACTTAGCCACTAAACCACCACTACATATATACATATATATATGTATACATATGTATACATATGGGATTTATAATTTATGGGATTCCCTGGTGGCTCAGATGGTAAAGAGTCTGCCTGTAATGCAGGAAACCCGGGTTCGGTCTCTGGGTTGGGAATATCCCCTAGAGAAACAAAAGGCAACCCACTCTAATATTCTTGCCTGGAAAATCCCATGGATGGAGGAGACTGGCAGGCTACAGTCCACGGGGTTGCAAAAAGTCAGACATGACTGAGAGACTTCACTTTCTTTCACTTTCATACTTATTTCTAGCTATTGGAAGTTTAGTTCATGAAAATGATTGAGTTTCATTATTTGCTTTCTGATTACATGTTGAATTTTCCTTAACTTTGAGTCGTTTTGAATCTGGTAATTCTTAATGTTACGAACTAAATGTTCCTTTCCTATGAAGAAATGAAAAAATTAAATAAAACTCTGCTGGGGCCAGAATGTTAAGTCCTCTCCACTTCTGCATTTTGGAAATCTGATGGTGTGCTTGATTTAAAAGGGCCACTGTTCCTGCAGTTTCTGCCATAGAGAATGGGCTCTATTTTCCTACTCTTGGATTTGGATGGTCCTTGTGGCTACTTTGACCAATAGAATGTAGCAGGAAGGATTTGTAGGAGGTGTCAGCCTAGGCACAGGCTTCTGTTCTCACCGTCCAGTGATCAGCTGCCCTGTGAGGAAGCCCATGCTCGCTTGCTGGAGCTGTGTGACCCAGTCCACCATCACACCAACCACAGGACATATGAGTGACAGCTACAGTTAAGCCTCCAGACACCTACAGGTATGTGGGAGACCCTAAGTGAGATCAACGCAAGAACCACTCCTCTGAGTCCAGCTCAAATTGTTGACCCTCAGATTCATAAGCAAATCAAATAGCTGTTATTTTAAGCCACTGAGTTTTGGAATAGTTTGTTATGCAGCAGAAGACGAGCGATCAGAAAAAATAGTGTTCCACCCACAGGCCCCCAAGGCAACGGTTAAAATTTCAAAATGCGTTTTCTATTTTGGGGAAGCTTTTTTTCTTTTTTCCCATTTCTTGAAAATCTCTAGGCAGCACAACTTAGAGATGATAAGAACTGCGTCTCAGAAGTCTCTGAGCTAAAAAAAAAAAAAAAAATATCAAACTGTATTTCTCTTGGAGGGAATTGGTGTCCTTTATTCACTCAGCTTTAGTTTTATCTACTTTTCTGACATCTGAATTGCACAAGGATGTGATTTAATTCTGGGCTTCGAACAGAATTTACATTGGCACTGGGGGACTTTTCCTGAGAGATAAATTTCAAGGAAACACATATTGTAATTCAAGGGAAAGTGTGAGTTTCAAACCAATATGATTTTGAGAGCAACAGAGTTGAGGGGCTGAAGACTAACTTCGTCCCCAGTGGAGTGGATACTTACCTCTTCTGGGATTAACCCGAGAGCTGCATGAGGCAGGAGACGTTCGCTACGGAGGTGATGAAAGTAAGACTGAAAAAAAACAAAAACAAAAACCTCTTTCACGTGTCCTAGTTTCTATCACAGTTCGGAGAGGTATAATGTTCTTCACAATTACACCAAGGCCCTAGATTTTAATGAAGCAAACCCTCCCTTTCCTATCAATCTTCAGTGGATCAGACAGAGAGGACCATTGTTTCCCAACCACTCTGTTCTGAGTCTCTTTGCATTTAGAGAAGTTTGAGAAAGAAACTTGCATTCCAGATACAGCTCCATATATGTCCTGAAGCAGAATAAAGCTGAATTTATGAATTCCTGAACTCCACCAGTGAGTCTGAACTACATGAATTCCTGAACTACACCAGTGAGTCTGAGCATCTTTGGGAATGATTTGCTAAACTGCTGTTTTTCAGGTTAAGGTACCTTTGCTACAGATTGAATCTTGCCTATGAGAGCCAGTCTAAAAGAGAATCATGAATTGAAATGTATCACTTTGGAGAGTGCCTTTCATCTTCAGAATACTCACTGTATATATTAGAGTTTACAATCTGGAATCTTTGACCCTTGGTAATCATTTTCAAAATATATTGTAGCCAAGAATAACTGTTTTTTCCTGTCCCTAAGAGGCTATATTAGATTTATTTTTCAAGGATGTGAATAGTTCACATCTTTTCTACTAAAAAAAAGTCATGAATGGGAACAAAGATATTTACCAGGAGAGAAGGCTGAACACTGTATGAGGGGTTGAATGGATAAAACAGGCGATTTATTCAAGCCTGGAAGCCTACTGACAAAGAAAGTGCTTGAAAGAGCGGAGAAATTCAACAAGAGGAGTTTGATGGGTTGCTTCTCTGTGCAAGGCCTTGAACCTGGGGCTGTTATGACTCCAAAAATAATGAGACACAGCTTGTCTATCCTCAGGAACTTACAGCCTATGAAGGCATGAAAGACATAATGTATCTGAAAAGTTAAGGGCAATGTAACAGGGAAACACCAACAGAGCAGACTGACACATCACAGAAGTGCCAGGTAAACATGAAATGACTATATAGTGTGTGCTATAAGAACTCAGGTGCAGCAGAGATTGTTGAAGCCTGGGCCTGGGAGAAGGTCATGCATTTTATGCTGCTGGAGTGAATGAGGATCCTGAAGAATGGACAGGATTTGGAAAAGCTGAAAGGGATGGGGAGGTAATTCAGTCTGCAGAAGAATAGAGAAATTGGTACATGGGATGACAAAGGAAAGAGGCAAGACAATATACGACATGAAACATATTTGGTAGACAGTGAGTAGAAGAGTTTAACTAGAACAGACTGAAGGTGTATGTTGATGGATTTTGGGGTGATGAACTGTATTTGAGCCTGATTGTGGCTCACCTCTTTAGTGGTTAAGGAGTTTGATCTATATTTTCTTGGTAATTGTGATCTTATACAAATCTTTTGATCGTTTCAAACATTTGTTAAGGGACACAAAAGACTAAAGATTTTGTGGGGCCTTGATGAATGAACAGGTACTTTCTGAAGGGTTATAAGCTGAAATAAGATACATTACTCTTTCCATCTTTGGATTAAAAAAGTGATCAGAAACCCAGCCAATCTATTAATTAAGATCAGGTTGAGAACCTCTCTACACCAAAATATGAACTTGGTTCTATCATCTAAATTAGGTTTCTCACATGAAACTGGACAAAAAGAAATTGAACAGTAAGCTTCACCATTCTCCTCTACCCAAAAACACACATGTGCACTCATAAATGATATTCAAAATATCCAACATTCAGAAAGTAATAGAAAACGTAGCTTACAAATGATACATGTGGGGATACATGTGTCATTGTACTGCTTATTGAGTGATTTAAAATGAGGTGCAAATTGCTCATAAAATCATTTTAATAATTTCCAAATAATTTGTTGATGAACAGAGATGGTGATTGCAATATTTGACATGACTGTCATCCAAAAAATAATGACCTGGTCTCAACTTTGGTTTGATGAAGGAAATTACATTGAATGGCACCAAACTGTTCCAAAGTGATTTCATCGAATTGTGAGCCTTTAGGTCCTTGGGGACCAGACACTTTGTAGCGGACAGAGGAGAGAGGATGCACAGTCTGCTTTGTGGCTTGGCATCCACTTGGGCACAAGGGCTTTTCATGAAGCTGGGGCTGGCCTGAAGATCTCTGTTGCCTTCCTCCTCCCCCACTGCACTCCAAAGGTGGCTCTCGGAGCTGGAAGCAGAGATGTGGACACCCCTTGCTCCCTCTTGTGTGCAGCATCAGCTTCATTACCACGAGGGCTGGGTTTAATGGCGTTATATAAGAAGTGACCGAAGCAGGACTTACATTTTCTGAGCAACGAAGGCTGCCACTTCTGCCTTGATTTCAATAGGATGGATCTGTGCCTGTAACAGTGAGTTTAAAACACAAACAAAAAACGACAGAAAAACTCCTCAAGTTGTAGTAAGAGAGAACTCGGGCAAGGGCAGACCTCTATGTTAAGTCAGATGCTGGCAAAACCATGCCCAAAGGTGAATGCAGATAATTCTAACAGCAGTATAGAGAGCACATGTGTGTGTGTGTGTGTGTGTGTGTGTGTGTGTGTGTGTGAGTGTTAATAGCTCAGTCATGTTTGTCTCTCTGAGACCTCATGGACTGTAGCCTACCAGGCTCTTCTGTCCATGGAATTCTCCAGACAAGAGTACTGGAGTGGGTTGCCATTCCCTTCTCCTGGCTCTCTTCCTGACCCAGGGATCAAACCTGGATCTCCCATATTGCAGGCAGATTCTTAACCCACCAAGCCACTAGGGAAGCCCCCTAGAGAGATCTGTGTCACAGCAGAGAATGCAGACTAGATGAGCTTTGGCCTCTTTCAGAGGCACTCATCATTTTTTCAGTTAGGAGACTATGTTCAAAACTCAGTTACCTATCAGTGTGTATAAGAAATGGAAATTGGTTTTCTGTATAGAATGGCCTGAACTGATCTGTCATCTTTATAAAATCTCAAGGAAAATAACTCTCTTTGGATATTGCTTAATATAAATACTTGGACTAGGTAGACCATTCTTGCTATAAATGTCAAGATCAAGTAATACAGTTAAGTAGCTCCCGTTTCAACATTCTATAACCATGAAGTCTACTACAGCCTGGACACACTAAATACGTTAGTGTCTGAATAGGATCACAAAGGATTATCTGGGTTCAAGGTTGAGAGGTTCAATCCTTAAAGTGCTTTGTGACGACCAAAGGAAGTTGTAGAAGAACAGATCTTGGGTTCCATTCCAGAGATGCTGATTCATCAGGGAAGGGCTCTGGAATCTCCTTTTTTTTGCAAATGCCTAAGGTACTTGGCTGTCCATATGGCCCTGTGTTACCGAACCTTAAGAAACACTGAACTAAAGCTTTTAGTTTCAGGAGACTGTAATTGCAGACTTTTTGAAGGAAGGAGAGAATGATTAAGGGTGTAGGATAGAGGGAAGATAATGATGGTATTCTTGTTATCTACATCAAGAAGTGAAACCATTGGTGAGCAGCTTCTATCTTCCCAAGAACTGCCCGAACAGCCACAGTTTTCTAGAAGCTGTACAAAACAGGAAGGTTCTGCTGTTAATTTCTCACAAAGTTATAATCAGATTATGACAGAGACAGAAGGCAGGGAGAAGGGGAGAGGCGGGTGTCATCCTGCTAGTTTCTTACTTCCAAACCTATTATCATCTCTGAATGAAATGAACACACTGCCAACTCTGATTCTAGATCGTTAACCAAGAATTTAAATTTAATAAAATCCCTGACTAATCCAGACAATTGGTGGCCAACTAGAAACTTTCCCATCAAATTCTTAAATAGTATTTACTTTTATAAGATGCTCATGGTTTCCAAGTCAATTATCATGCTAGAGAATACTACACATGAGTCAGAAGAAATGAGCTTGATTTACATGTAGCAACATGAGTGGATCTCAAAAACAAAAGACTGAATTGAAAAAGTAACACACAGAGGTTGATAGTAAAATACCACTTATGTGTATAATATGCACACACAAAAACAATGCTTTTTCCAGCCTGAGTACACATCTAAAAAAAAGTTGGAATGGGAATATATGTGTTAAATAGACTAAAATGAGGGCCTGTGTTGGGAAAATTAAAACTGGAGATAGACAATAAAAAGGAAAAATAATTCACACTATACCAAACCAAATAAAACCAGGACCTTGCCACAGATAAACAATAATTGGGGATCTTGAGTTGAACAGTATGATATGGACTCAATTTGGGACCTTGGGACCTCTGAGGGACAAAAGGAAAAATGTTCACGACTTGGTCTCTGTACTTATGGAATTGCACTATAGCTGGATTACATACATGGAATAAATATGATACTGTAATAGAACCACAGTGGCCAAGGGGTAAAGAATCTGCTTGCAATGCAAGAGACACAGGAGGCATGGGTTCGATTCCTGGGTCAGGAAGATCATCTGGAGAAGGAAATGGCCACCACTCCAGTATTCTTGCCTGGAGAATTCCACGGACAGAGGAGCCTGGTGGGCTGCTGTCCACTGGTGACAAAAGAGTCAGACACAACCTAATGTCTAAACAACAACAACTATAGAGCCTGTCCTGGCGCAGCCTTTAGCAGGCAGCCATTGCTTCTCAGTCAAGAAGCAACAGTTAGAACCAGACATGGAACAACAGACTGGTTCAAATTGGGAAAGGAGTGTGTCAAAGTTGTATATTGTCACCATGATTATTTAACTTATATGCAGAGTACATCATGTCAAATGCTGGGCTGGATGAAGCACAAGCTGGAATCAAGACTGTGGGGGGAAATAATCAATAACCTCAGATATGCAGATGACACCACCCTTATGGCGGAAAGTGAAGAAGAACTAAAGAGCCTCTTGAAAGTTAAAGAGGAAAGTGAAAAAATTGGCTTAAAACTCAACATTCAGAAAATGAAGATCATGGTATCCGGTCCCATCACTCCATGGCAAATAGATGGGGATACAATGGAAACAGAGACTTTATTTTGGGGGGCTCCAAAATCACTGCAGATGGTGACTGCAGCCATGAAATTAAAAGACGCTTGCTCCTTGGAAGAAAAGCTATGATCAGCCTAGCAGAGACATATTAAAAAGCAGAGACACTACTTTGCCAACAAAAGTCTGTTTAGTCAAAGCTATATTTCCGGTTGTCATGTATGGATGTGAGAGTAGGACTATAAAGAAAGCTGAGCGCCAGAGAATTGATGCTTTTGAACTGTGGTGTTGGAGAAGACTCTTGAGAGTCCCTTGGATTGCAAGGAGATGCAATCAGTCCATCCTAAAGGAAATCAGCCCTGAATGCTCATTAGAATGACTGATGCTGAAGGTGAAACTCCTATACTTTGGCCACCTCATGCGAAGAGTTGACTCATTGGAAAAAACTCTGATGCTGGGAGGGATTGGGGGCAGGAGGAGAAGGGGACGACAGAGGATGAGATGGTTGGATGGCATCACCAACTCGGACATGAGTTTGAGTGAACTCCGGGAGTTGGTGATGGACAGGGAGGCCTGGAGTGCTGTTATTCATGGGGTTGCAGAGGCAGACACGACTGAGTAACTGAACTGAACTGAGCGACTTAACTGACTGACTGCTTCACGTAACCCAACTCCACTCCTGCCCCCCACCACTCTGTTACTAGGCAGCAGTTGCCATGGGACCATTCGTGATTCTGCCCAGCCATTGGTCGGCACTGCAGGGGCTCCTCCCCCAAGCTAGCAACTGTCACTGAACGACCATTAATAGACCTGCTCAGCCATTGGTCAGTGATGCAGTTGGTCCCTCCCCAAAGTGAGCACCTGCCTGAGAGCGACAATTAGTGGGACTTTTCAGCCAAAGTTGGTAGAGTGGTGGTCGTCTAGAGGAGAGTGAGGTAAGAGGCTTCTCCCCTCCAGCTCACTTGGCTTCGGACCAGCAGGAACAGGCTGAGGGCTGTGTCCTGCTGCTCCAGAGCCCTCGCCAAGGCCACCCACTGGCTTGGCCCAGGCCTCGAGGTGGTGGTGAACTTCTCCCTGAGCCCTGCCTCTGCAACATAATGGCGGCGGCCGACTGCATGGGACAGTGGTCTGAGGGACCTGGTTCCTGCCATTTGGGTGGCCCAAGGAGCCTGAGGGCTGGCTGGTCCTGGACACCTGGCTCCCACAGTGATGTAGCTGGGCAGGGTCTGGGGACCCGACCCTGAGGGAGCTGCCACCTGAGACCTGCTTCCTCTCAGCCAGGGCTGGACCTCAGGGTGAAAGTGGTCCCTGAGGACCTTGCCCTTACTTGTCAGAACAGAGAATAACATTCATTTGGTAGAGATTTATGGGAACTTTGTTACCTGACGGTGACCTTACTTCAAGAACCAAGGCTCTAACACCAAGATGTTTGCAACAACTCACCGTGCCCCTCCCTCATCTTTCTTAGAAAAGGGCTTTTCTGAGAACTTTCGGAGAGTTTTTTTAAAGCATGAGCCACCCATCTCCTTGCGTTATTGTTGCTCAGTTGCTAAGTCGTGTCCGAGTCTTTGTGACCCCATGGACTGCAGCACACCAGGTTTCTCTGTCCCCCACTGTCTTCCAGAGTTTGCTCAAATTCATGTCCATTGAGTCAGTGATGCTGTCTAACCATCTCATCCTCTGTCACACCCTTCTTCGCTTGCCCTCAGTCTTTCCCAGGATCAGGGTTCTTTTCCAGTGAGTCAGCTCTTTGCATCAGGTGGCCAAAGTATTGGAGCATCAGCTTCAGCATTAGTCCTTCCGATGAATATTCAGGATTGATTTTCTTTAGTATTGACTGGTTGGATCTCCTTGCAGTCCAAGGACTCTCAAGAGTCTTCTCCAGCACCACAGTTCGAAAGCATCAATTCTTGGGTGCTCAGCCTTCTTTATGGTCCTACCGTCACATCCATATGTGACTACTGGAAAAACCATAGCTTTGACTATACAGACCTGTGTCTACAAAGTGATGTCTGTGGTTTTAAATACGGTGTCTTGGTTTGTCATAGTTTTCCTTCCAAGGAGCATGTGTTTTTTAATTTCATGGCTGCAATCACTGTCTGCAGTGACTTTGGAGCCCAAGAAAACAAAATCTGTCACTGCTTCCATTTTTTTCCCCTTCTATTTGCTAAAACCTTTCTCTGATCCAAACGCCAACATTTTGACATTTGACCCCACTGTGCGTTGGGCACACAGACTTGCATTTCAGTAGCAAAATAGTCAAGTGTTAGGCAATACCATGGAGAAGGAAATGGCTTCCACTCCAGTATTCTTGCCTGGAGAATCCCAGGGACAGAGGAGCCTAGTGGGCTGCTGTCTATGGGATCGCACAGAGTCTGACACGACTGAAGAGACTTAGCAGCAGCAGCAGCAGGCAATACCAGTGACTACTATAATAGTTCAGAGACTGGGAAAAAAAGAAAAAGAAAATTACAGAAAATTTTAAGGTGAAAGGAAAGGAAAAAGCAAACATTTGTCCGTGTCTGCTAGTGGTCCTTAATGGATTTTCCTGTGTGACAATCTTTGAAAGTCTGTTCTTTTCACCATTTCCTCAAGAGTCTGCAAGAATTAATACCAGTATAGATCCTCTAGGCCTATCCTAGTTTCAAAGAACTATTTTGTTCACTTTGTTCTTTTCCAGATGACTGAACTTTGCATACATGAGGATGATGTTATTTTAATCTAATTTCATGTATTTATTCTTATTGTTTTTTATATTGATTTTAAAAATATTTTTTCTGTAAGGCGAGGTAATATATGCAAAAGTTTCCCAGTGTTAAAGTGTGCTCTTCTGCCTCACATTAGTTAAGGTGATGCTAACTACAGTAGACACACATCAGAGGCTGAAGACTCACATTACAGTACAATGATGGTTCTCCTGGTCTACTGGCTCTTCTCCATGCAGTGATTCCAGACTTCAGTTTCCTGCAGTGTTGAATCTTTGCCATGTTATACATATGATTCTCAAATTTCTCTGGGGGACTTTTCCATTCCAGCCTGCTGGAAGAGGGAAAGAGGATGGAACACCATGTTTGGAGAATTTGATGGACCAAAACTGGAAGAAGTGTTACATCACTTCTTAACTCCATGCCCTTGGCTAGAGCTCAGATGGAGGACTAACAAGACGGTTGTGAAAGGTAATCTTTCCGTATGCTCAGGGATATGGGGAGATAGTCTGCCATGTAACTCCTTCTTATTTATTTATTTTCATTGAGCTTCCCTTGTGGGTCAGCTAGTAAAGAATCTGCCTGCAGTGCGGGAGACCTGGGTTTGATCCCTGGGTTGGGAAGATCTCCTGGAGAATTCCATGTCCTATATAGACCATGGGGTCGCAAAGAGTCGGACATGACAAAATGACTTTCACTTTCACTTCACTTTTTTCATAAGATGTGTAGAAATAGAAAATGTTAAAACTCATAGGAAATATCCCTTTGACTTAACTTGATATGTTTGATATATTGAATCTGAAGTTGGATAAAAGGACTTGGTTGTGCCCTTTTAAAGTCTTCTTCATTAATTGATCATAAAATAAAGAAGGCTATATGAATAGCACAACTGTATGAATTGAAAAAGTTTGCAAGCCTTCACCTGAAAAATATTCTGGCATCTGGCCAACCGGGGCACTAATCAGCCATTCACCTCTCCTTCTTAAGCTGCCTTTTCTGACTTCTCTGAGCCAATAAATATCCAGATGTCTGAATCTTCCAGTCTTGATTAAATTTTATAGATTTTACCCCTGACCTGCCCACAGGGAATAGCCTGGGCCTTTACGCCTTAGCGGTTTTCCTTGGACTCCCATTTCCTGACAGCCTGAATTTCTCTGCCTAATTGCTTCAGCCATGGCTGTGCTGGTATAGAATTTCCTTCCAGCTTTTTCAAAGCAAGGATCAGCTCCCTCCTAAGTAGCTAGATTCTGGGTAGTGCTATATCCTGCTTAGTATCACTTTGTTGCTATCTTCATCTCATTGTAACTCTGGCGTACTAATAGTTGGGATTTATATGTGAAATCCCCACAAAAGAGCTTACTATTTTATCCTGTATATGTTTGGAAGAGTGCTGAGTCATCCAGATATTTCAAATAGAAATTTAAATCTGAATCCTGTAAGAAAGTTCTCCTGGAGATATCTGCTCCAGTGTCTCTGCCACGTGTTTGGGAATTTGCTCATCATTTTTGGTAACTGTTCAAAGTTGTAGAGGGAATGGAATCAAATTTCAACTCAGGCCTAGGAAAGTCAATGTGACTGAACACAGACTTTGTTCCTTGGATAACCTGGGGTCTAAAGTGTGTGCAGCTGGGTTATCAATTCATAATACAAATATCGGTAATATATCTTTTAATCACACTTTTACATAAACTGATTGATAATGAATAGTGCAATCATTTCCTTGCCTTTGCCTTATTATAAAGGTCAGATATTGGCAAATTACCATCTGTTGGTCAAATCTGGCCCACTGCCTATTTTGGTAAATAAAGTTTTATTGGAACATAGCAGTACTCATCTTTTCACTTATTGTCTCTAGCTACTTTCATGCCACAACAGCATAGTTGAGTAGTTGTGACAGAGACTGTAGGGCTTCCCAGGTGGCTCAGTGGTAAAAGAGTCCGCCTGTGAATGCAGGAGACACAGGAGACCTAGGTTCAATTCCTGGGTCAGGAAGATCCCCGGGAGGAGGAAATGGCAACCCACTCCAGTATTCTTGCCTGAAAAATTCAATGGACAGAAGAGCCTGGTGGGCTATAGTCCAAGGGGTTGCAAAAGAGTCAGACTCAACTGAGTGACTGAGCACACACTACGGAGACTGTATGGCCATCACAGACTGAAATATTTATTATCTGGTCCTTTACACAAAACGTGTGCCTATTTCTTATATGATTTATATGATTCCTAACATCCCTTACATGATTTATATGACTTATATGATTCCTAACACAGAATATGGCCAGTGAATGTGAATTTTTGATCCCACCTTCCTTTGCTTAGACTGTTGCTTCTACCTGGAGAGCTTTGACTCTCCAATCATTTATTCACTTATCCAACAGGCACTGTTCTTGGTGCTGGGTCAGTGAAGATCACACACAGATGCTCTGTTGGGGCTTCTGTTCTTCTGGGGTAGGAGACGAGGTTCCAGGTAAGCGAGTAGATGCGTAACATCACGTCTCCTCACGATTAGCCTCACAAAGGCAAATAAAGCAGTGCACAGGGCCTGTTTAATTCCTCCTCGTTTTCCAAAGTTTTGCGCAAGCCCCACTTCCTTCACGAGATGTTCCTTGGTCTCCCCATTTCGTCTTTGCCTCCCTGTTAGCTCACAGATCCTTCTATTTTGTGCTTTTTTGTGTTATTCCACTTTGAACTGGAGTTCTTTGTGGATGTTTTTCTTCGTAACCAGAGATTGTGAGCCTTAATAACAAGAGTCATATGACAACTTTTTTTGTTCCCAACAGTAACTAACACAGTAACTGAAAACAGGAAACTGGTGAATAGCCCCAGTTAAGCCCGGTTCTAACAATGGAGGTCTTTAGTAAAGTACAATTTAATGCACCCGCCTCACAGTCTGTAGTATTCCTGAGTTTGTGATCATCACTGTGGTCCACCAGTTGCTTACAAGAGAGGAGGAGAAAATTTCCCACTTTTTAAGGAGCTGGGATCCTTTCAGAAATTAACTACACCCACAGATATATCCTAGCCATAAGTTTTATCTTCTCTTTTGATATAGAAATCAGATAAAATTTTAATTGATTTACCCTAAATTTCCCCCAGTCAAGGGGGAAAAGTCCAAGCAATCAAGCAAATAAAAGAGAGAAAGGGATGAAGTTGCATATACCAAAGCAGTTACCAAATAGGTGATATAAATGAGAAATTCTTGGCATTTTGTTGCTGTATTAAATCATTAAATCACACACACACACATACACCCTCTGAGTTCATGGGCTGGTCTGTCAAGAAAAAAAACAGGTTACTTTGTTGGAAAGAAGCTAGCGTTGGAGGTTGCATTAATCAGTGCTTAGGGATCAGCCAATTTCTCCCCTGATTGGGATGAATGGGGTTATTCATGAGAGGGCATCTGGGAAGGAAGTGGGGGGAGTTGTGGCTCGCTGGGCTGGCTAGTGCCTGAGAGTGGAAGGAAAATCTGTCATCAGAACAAATGAACATCAGCGAGGTGAGGGCAAAGGCCAAAGGTGCTGGTGGAAGCTGAGTGAGAAGGCAATGAAGAGCTGCAGCCTGTTAGAAATTCGCACGTTTCTCCAGGCAAAGCCAGAGACACAGAGCTGGGCTACAGATTATGAGCCTATCGTATTTCACTCATCACAGAGGCCTTCGCGGAAAAGACCCGAGTCTGTAACCCTTGGCCTGGAAGAGACTAATTTTATTATTGCCTCATTCTCTTCAGCATCATCACCAATGTCCCCCAGTGTTTCTCAGCACTGACTGGGAGGAAAGAGCCGGTATGGAGGTCTTGTAATGCCTAATAAAATCGTACAGCTCCTAGGTACTTGTAGCTTCTATCTCAGGACACCCAAGTGCTACTGAACTAGTAAGTCTGGAAATTTCTGTTGATGATGAGAGTGAATTGGAGACAAGACAGCAGTCTTGCCTGCTGTGGGGCCTTGGATAAGATCCTCTCCTCAGCCCACAGTGTTAACCTTCCCTTTGAACTTGACCCATGCTCATTCCCACTCTGTTACAACTACATATCCTTGAAAAAAGCAATCAAGGACTCTGGCCTGTTGGAATTCAGACTGTGTTTTTGAGAACAAACTGTTTTATGGGACAACCTGCAGGCACCTGGGCTAGGAGTGCCCCCTGGGACAGACAGTGCAGTGGTTGGTTAGGCAGTGGGCTTGACTGCCCTGTAGGTTTCTCTCACTGTGTATTTCAAGTCTTTCCCATGAAGGTTGTACCTCTTGATGCTCATGTCTTTGCATATTTATAAAATGAGACTGATTCCATTCCTAAGATTCTATGCTCGTGTTTCTAGTACAGTCTAAATTCCCCAACACTATCACTGTGAACTTGAGCTGTCTATAATGACAGTCACAGCACTTGTCCTGTAGTAAATATAAGTGCATTTGTCCGATGATATAGACACTACTGTCATAAAAATGGGCCTCCCAGGTGGCGCTAGTGGTAAGGAACCTGCTTGCCA